>NC_090265.1:1338313963-1338677713 GCF_040414725.1 Anabrus simplex
CACTTGCTATACTCTGTACGCAGCAGTAATCCCATCTATCGGATTGGCAGCACATCACAACAAACAATGGTCAATATAACGTTATTGTTGATCAATGTTATGCGCTTTCAGTATTGTAGGCTTTCACCTTTCACATTTAGTTTTCTTCCGACTTTGAAATACCACACTTATCGTAGTCGGTACGGTAAAACTGAATAAAACATAAAGGATGGGAAATTGTATTCTCTGTAACTTTTGTTATGTAGGCCTAGTACTTTTCGATAGAACCAATAACATGTAGCCTATGTATGTTCAGTCCGTCAGCGATTTCGCTGGTGGGATCCTCAACAGCTCTGCCATCAGCTGTCATAGATAGCCTAGGCATCACTGAAGAGGCATACTAGGGAAATGAGGAGTGAGGTAGTTTCCCGTTGCTTTCCTCACACCAATAACATAGGTACCGTATTTAAAAATTAAATTTTAGGCGCCTTCCCCTAAACTACAGATTCATCCCGGGTGAATGAAATTGTTTATAGCTTCGACTTTAATTTCTTATTTCCCTGCTCTATATACCGATTTTAATTAAATTTCGTTTACCTATTTTCTCGTGGCTCGGCGATGATATGGACTTAGCAACAAAAATTCAAATTATGAATATCTGAGTTATCATAGCCGGTACGGTAAAAATGTACAAGACATAAATAATCGGGAATTTACTCTTATATAAATTTAGTTATATAGTATTTATCGATAGGACCACCAATAACATAAATATTTGAGAATTACATTTTAAGCCTTCCCCTAAACTACCATATCACTCAACGTGAATAAAATGATTTATAGCCTAGATTGTAGGGTCCATCCCCCGGCTTCACATATCGATTTTTATTACGTTATCTTCAGCCGTTTTTTCGTGATACGTGTACATACATAGATACAGATAGACAGACAGAAATTACGGAAACGTAAAAAGTGCATTTCCTTGTTACTGTGGGCATGACCGGTACAGCAATACCTTGTCGAGGTCTGAGAGAGCCGAGAGAAGTGGGCTGAGTATTTCAGACGGTAGAGGACTGGCCTTTTGAGCCCAAGTTGACGGGTTGATATCGGCTCAGTCCGATGGTGTTTGAAGGTACTCATATACCCCAGCCTGATGTCGGTAGAGTAACCAGCACGTAAAAATACTTCTGCGGGAAAATATTTCGGCCCCTGAGAGTCTCTGAAAATTGTAAATGAAGTTATTGGTACTTAACAATCAATAACGTTATTATTAGGAGAGAGAGAGAGAGAGAGAGAGAGAGAGAGAGAGATAGCGTGATGAGAGAATTCGCTTCTCTGATAAACTACTGGCATTATCAAAATCGTAAATTAATTTTCTTCCCTGTAGATTTTGATGATATTTCGTGCTGTTTTCTCCATTTGGTCTAGTATGTTATATTCAAGAATTCAGTAATAATTAGTATTAGAGTTGTAATTTATTCCTTTAAATCAGCACATATCATTTAGACTAGTATACGTTTTGTTTCTTTGCTATTCTGTGATACGTCCGGAAATCTAATGATGTTTCATAATGTTTCATAACCTCCCAGTTCGCTCTTGTGAAATAATAAATCACGGTAATAGAAATTGCTGTATGTTTGTATGTAATGTATGTATGTATGTATGTATGTATGTATGTTGGGTATTCAGCCCAAAGGGTGGTTTGATCCTGCACATTTCCGCCAAACAGCTGTCATAGATGGCCTAGACGTCACTGAAGAGGCATACTAGGGAAATAAGGAGTGAGGTAGTTTCCCCTTGCTTTCCTCACCGAGCCAGAAGTTGCTATTACATATCAGTCTGCCAAACCCACTGAAATGCATGCACCAACCGACCCTATGAGTGACATTTTCACACCATTCATAACAGGGACTGGCTGCATAAGGAATGGTATTAGACCTACTAGCATCACACATACCTCGGTCACTTTCATATTGTCAAAGCCAAGGATGAGACTGAGACAGGTCAATGAAAGTAACAAATTCATTCTAGCCCATACCAGAAGACATAGTGCAGTGTAAACACCACGTCTTGCCAGCGTAGTAAAAGTCATCTACAAGTGCGCTTGTCGAGCACATGAAACTCAGTTTTATATTATTTGGTCTTTAAAAGTTTCCAGTTGTGAATGTCCATTTCCACAATAGATCAGTTTAGCTTCTTGTATTGGATGTTTATACCTTGCTCCCTAGAGCATTACCTTGTGGAAATCATTTACGTGTTCAGTAGCGCTGGCGTGGTGTGTGCTGGGTGGGGTTGACTGGGAAGCCGGTCGATACGGCCCGCCCGGCCCAGGTCAGGGATGTGTTTATGTGTGTTTTGTGGGGGTCGGCATCACTCATTACGACCGTATGGGCCGCGACCTCCACGCGCCTCTACGTGAATTTCTTTGCCGTGTAATAAGAGAACTTGACTTCAACAGGTGTTTGCTGAGCTCTCGTCTCCCCATAATAATGATAATTTGCGATTGAGTGAATAAAGGTCCTTCATATTGTATTTCCATGTAAGAGAATTGGTGATACCGACAGAAAACTGATTTCTGTCACTGCTAGCTTACTATATCTGCCATATTAGAAAAATGAAATTACTTTGTGGCTGGTGGCTGCAGTGACTTCAATCATACGAATATAGCATTAACAACCAAACTGGAATATTTCCTTTCTTGCAGGATGTTATTGATTATCTGAGATTAAAGTTTTAGAAAAAATACTTCAGATACTTTTTCATTTATTTATTTAT
This sequence comes from Anabrus simplex, assembly GCF_040414725.1. Classification (NCBI taxonomy): domain Eukaryota; kingdom Metazoa; phylum Arthropoda; class Insecta; order Orthoptera; family Tettigoniidae; genus Anabrus; species Anabrus simplex. The sequence continues at coordinate 1,338,316,718 of NC_090265.1, forward strand.
TTATTTATTTATTTAATTTATTATAAGTACGTTACAAATTGGGCTTCTGCGTGTTTGGTATGTTGATTAGTAGGCAATTTTCAATGCTATAGTAGTATTAGCAGTGAAAGACCCTAATTAATCTAGTTGGTTTTACGTCCGAATAATCACTCTTGCGGTTTTCAGGGAGAGCGATACCAAAGAAGAAAGCGTGGCAAGTAGGAAATACAAAAAATGGGGATGGCACCAATTCAGTTACAATGCGTATTGTAAATGATAGTGAAGGAGGAGAGATGGAATCAGGGTGTAACAAATATTTCCCAAGTGAGCTGGGAGTTGCGATCAGGGCTATTATGTTTGAAGTTTGCAGACTAAATTACCTTTACAGCATCTTGTTTTCAGACTGACTTTACCACATGTGAGGGGAAAATGTGGATATTGTACTGTGCTTAGGTTGGACGTAACACAGATGAAAAAAATACATTGTTACTGGAGGTGGGAATATGGAAGTGCTGATGTGATCTTACGATACTGCCTTCAGACTTTATACTCGAATATGACTTCGTTAATGTGCGATGTTCCCATCTCCTTCGACATAGGTTTCATAGTGTTCAGTGTTTTCATTTTTCCTTGTGCCGGAAAATTCGAACTATAGCTACTAGCGCACAATTCCTGAATGGAGGACAGTCATACTTTCATACCCTGCCTCACAGATAAAATGTCTCAGCAGGAATATATTTTCGTAAAAAGACAGCCGCATACATATGTAGCCAAATAAGGGCTGAATAAATGATTACATTTTCAGGCCCATTAGAACAATGGCATGCTTGTATAAGTGGGTAACTAGCCTGGGAAGCTACCAGATGAGACGTCAAAAAACGGACAAGGGTTGCTATTGCTTTTAAGACGTCGTCATAGGTCTTCGTACCGCCGGTTAATTTTATTTCAAAAGGATAATGTCCGGCCACATACATCTCACGTCAACCTTAGTGCTTTGCAGAGTGTGAGGATGCTCATTGGTCGGCACTATTCCCCCGATCTCTTGCCAGTCGAGCATCCGTGCGACGTCGGGTGATTACCCACTCATTTCCGTGAAATGAAGAAAAAGGGCTCGAATCAACAACTGCGTGGTCCACGGTAATCTGGGACATTATTTGGGCTCTCATTTTATGGATTCCACGTCGAGTTCAACACCATATCGCCCAGCATGATGGCCAACTACTTGATGGTTCAGCATATTCGACCACTAGAACCTTATGTGTAGGAGTAAAACAAATAGTTACATGTTCAACACCCGTGTGTGCAGTTTGATGTGTTTTCGAGTATTCTTTCATGGTGTTTTATTTTTTTTGTCAGACCGGGCGAGTTGGCCGTGCGGTTAGGGGAGTGCAGCTGTGAGCTCGCATCCGGGAGATAGTGGGTTCGAATCCCACTGTCGGCAGTTCTGAAGATGGTTTTCCGTGGTTTCTCATTTTCACAACAGGTAAATGCTGGGGCTGTACCTTACTTAAGGCCACGGCCGCTTCCTTCCTATTCCTAAGTCTTTCCTGTCCCATCGTCGCCATAAGATCTATCTGTGTCGGTGCGATATAAAGCAAATAACAATTATCACTTAGACTTTCACGGCCCGTGTAACTATTCATGAAGTATATTTTCGCTTAATTATAAACACACTTTGCGCGTTTCAAAAGGAATATTGCCTTTCTTCATCAGGAGACAACAGAGAAATGAAATGATTGGTCACTTTCTGGATTACCTTAATCGCCAGCACCCTTCCATTTGTTTCACCATGGAAATGGAATCTGACCACAAAATACCATTTTTAGATGCTCTCGTCACCAAGAAAAAGGATGGATCTTCGAGGCACAACGTTTATCGTAAACCTACACACACCAATAGATATCACCACGCAGATTCTCACCATTACCCTGCCCAGAAACATGGTATCCTTACAACTCTGGCTACCAGCGCCAGGAGGATTTGTGAAGTGTCAGCTCTACAAGAGGAAATTAGCACCTTGAGAACCACCTTTGAGAACAACGGTTACAGCAGAGCTTTGATCTCAACGGTTCTGAAATCGACGCATAATCGGACGTCTGTTAAGGAAAAAGATGTAAAAGGAACTGCTTACCCACCTTACATACATAACACGATGAATCGTATTGCTAAAATTTTACGTATGTACCATGTACGAACTGTTTTCGGAACATTAATTAAGATTAGGCAACTCCTGCGACCAACTAAGGATAGTTTGCCTAAATTGCAACAACCTGGTATCTACAGAGTTCCCTGTACTTGTGGCAAGGTTTGTATTGGGCAGACTTCGAGAACGGTATGTACTCGCATCAAAGAACATACTAGGTGTATCAGACTCAACCAACCTGAGTTAAAAAAAAGCTGTTGCTCATCATGCCTTAACGCCTGGTCATGATGTCTTGTTCCAAGAAGTGGATGTTCTTGCCCGTATAAACTAATATCGCCTAAGAATTATCAGGTAGGCGGTTGAAATACGCAAACACCCAAATAATTTCAACCGCGATACAGGCTACAACCTCGGTGAATCATGGTTACCTATTATCAGAATCATTAGAGAATAATGCTTTACTGTTGCCTTTCGTTGTCTCTAGCATGGGGCTAAAATGGTGTCCCTTTTACTTCTTAGGGCACCATTTTTCCTTATTTTTCTTTCTCCCAGCAACCTTTAATGCGTCGTTTTATTTCTCTGTTGTCACCTGATGAAGAAAGGCAAGGTTCCTTTTGAAACGCGCAGTGTGTGTGTTTGTAATTATTTGCACCGCAAAAGCCCAAAATACAAAGTATACTTCATGAACAAATAGCAATTTTTTGTCAGGCGGTGTATGATGAAACAACGCACATTTACTTAATTGATAGTAATACCTGGTTGCCTGCCATTAAGAATGTACGTAGGTAGTTCCCTTCCCTGTCCCTTCACTATTGTTATTTCGTCTCGGTGTTTTCCAAATTCGTACGTTTCTCGTCGCCAGATGTTTCATTCCAGGCTTGTGTTAATATCATACACCTGTCAGTGTCATATGTTACGCAAACACCTTATGTGAACCGCTTAGTCTGATTGTGATGGTTCGGTCAGCTTCCGCTTCGAACGCTAGCGTTGTGCCACGTCCTGGGGGCCATCTGGTGGCGAATGAACGTAGCATTTCCACTCCAATTATAACGTCCAAATTCAAAGTGTCATTGTTTAAGAAGCTTTCCTTGTGGACAGTCGAGATTTCTTCTGAGGACGCAGAACACAGTTCTCTGCGAAACGTTAAGAATTTCACCTTATTTTCTGGACACAGCATAAGCCCAAAAGCCTATACAGTATCATATCTATAAACACACACTTACTTACTTACTTACTTACTTACTTACTTACTTACTTACTTACTTACTTACTTACTTACTTACTTACTTACTTACTTACTTACTTACTTACTTACTTACTTACTTACTTACTTACTTACTTACTTACTTACTTACTTACTTACTTACTTACTTACTTACTTACTTACTTACTTACTTACTTACTTACTTACTTACTTACTTACTTACTTACTTACTTACTTACTTACTTACTTACTTACTTACTTACTTACTTACTTACTTACTTACTTACTTACTTACTTACTTACTTACTTACTTACTTACTTACTTACTTACTTACTTACTTACTTACTTACTTACTTACTTACTTACTTACTTACTTACTTACTTACTTACTTACTTACTTACTTACTTACTTACTTACTTACTTACTTACTTACTTACTTACTTACTTACTTACTTACTTACTTACTTACTTACTTACTTACTTACTTACTTACTTACTTACTTACTTACTTACTTACTTACTTACTTACTTACTTACTTACTTACTTACTTACTTACTTACTTACTTACTTACTTACTTACTTACTTACTTACTTACTTACTTACTTACTTACTTACTTACTTACTTACTTACTTACTTACTTACTTACTTACTTACTTACTTACTTACTTACTTACTTACTTACTTACTTACTTACTTACTTACTTACTTACTTACTTACTTACTTACTTACTTACTTACTTACTTACTTACTTACTTACTTACTTACTTACTTACTTACTTACTTACTTACTTACTTACTTACTTACTTACTTACTTACTTACTTACTTACTTACTTACTTACTTACTTACTTACTTACTTACTTACTTACTTACTTACTTACTTACTTACTTACTTACTTACTTACTTACTTACTTACTTACTTACTTACTTACTTACTTACTTACTTACTTACTTACTTACTTACTTACTTACTTACTTACTTACTTACTTACTTACTTACTTACTTACTTACTTACTTACTTACTTACTTACTTACTTACTTACTTACTTACTTACTTACTTACTTACTTACTTACTTACTTACTTACTTACTTACTTACTTACTTACTTACTTACTTACTTACTTACTTACTTACTTACTTACTTACTTACTTACTTACTTACTTACTTACTTACTTACTTACTTACTTACTTACTTACTTACTTACTTACTTACTTACTTACTTACTTACTTACTTACTTACTTACTTACTTACTTACTTACTTACTTACTTACTTACTTACTTACTTACTTACTTACTTACTTACTTACTTACTTACTTACTTACTTACTTACTTACTTACTTACTTACTTACTTACTTACTTACTTACTTACTTACTTACTTACTTACTTACTTACTTACTTACTTACTTACTTACTTACTTACTTACTTACTTACTTACTTACTTACTTACTTACTTACTTACTTACTTACTTACTTACTTACTTACTTACTTACTTACTTACTTACTTACTTACTTACTTACTTACTTACTTACTTACTTACTTACTTACTTACTTACTTACTTACTTACTTACTTACTTACTTACTTACTTACTTACTTACTTACTTACTTACTTACTTACTTACTTACTTACTTACTTACTTACTTACTTACTTACTTACTTACTTACTTACTTACTTACTTACTTACTTACTTACTTACTTACTTACTTACTTACTTACTTACTTACTTACTTACTTACTTACTTACTTACTTACTTACTTACTTACTTACTTACTTACTTACTTACTTACTTACTTACTTACTTACTTACTTACTTACTTACTTACTTACTTACTTACTTACTTACTTACTTACTTACTTACTTACTTACTTACTTACTTACTTACTTACTTACTTACTTACTTACTTACTTACTTACTTACTTACTTACTTACTTACTTACTTACTTACTTACTTACTTACTTACTTACTTACTTACTTACTTACTTACTTACTTACTTACTTACTTACTTACTTACTTACTTACTTACTTACTTACTTACTTACTTACTTACTTACTTACTTACTTACTTACTTACTTACTTACTTACTTACTTACTTACTTACTTACTTACTTACTTACTTACTTACTTACTTACTTACTTACTTACTTACTTACTTACTTACTTACTTACTTACTTACTTACTTACTTACTTACTTACTTACTTACTTACTTACTTACTTACTTACTTACTTACTTACTTACTTACTTACTTACTTACTTACTTACTTACTTACTTACTTACTTACTTACTTACTTACTTACTTACTTACTTACTTACTTACTTACTTACTTACTTACTTACTTACTTACTTACTTACTTACTTACTTACTTACTTACTTACTTACTTACTTACTTACTTACTTACTTACTTACTTACTTACTTACTTACTTACTTACTTACTTACTTACTTACTTACTTACTTACTTACTTACTTACTTACTTACTTACTTACTTACTTACTTACTTACTTACTTACTTACTTACTTACTTACTTACTTACTTACTTACTTACTTACTTACTTACTTACTTACTTACTTACTTACTTACTTACTTACTTACTTACTTACTTACTTACTTACTTACTTACTTACTTACTTACTTACTTACTTACTTACTTACTTACTTACTTACTTACTTACTTACTTACTTACTTACTTACTTACTTACTTACTTACTTACTTACTTACTTACTTACTTACTTACTTACTTACTTACTTACTTACTTACTTACTTACTTACTTACTTACTTACTTACTTACTTACTTACTTACTTACTTACTTACTTACTTACTTACTTACTTACTTACTTACTTACTTACTTACTTACTTACTTACTTACTTACTTACTTACTTGTCGGCGCTACAGTCCTTGTAGGTCCTTGGCCTCCTTTATCACCTGCCTCCATTCATCTCGGTCCTCAGCTTTTCAACTTTCTAAGGTAATATCCTTTCTCCTTCTCTTCAGCCGTTTTTCTCGCCGGTTCGTCACCAAGTTTTCCAGTCCTGCTTTATTCATTCTTAAGGTATCCGTAACAGTTGTTTTTTTTACGAGGTAGGGGAGTTAACCCTACGCTCAACCCCCAACCTGGAGGACCAGGGTATCACTCTTAGTCTGGATCATCACCTTAGACCTGTCCGGCTTGGGTGGCCCTACCAGGAGCAGATGCTCCCGCCGGCATAGCTCTAAGGATCATTTGACCACGCAAGCCTCCAATAAACACCCGGCAAAATATATATTTAGCTTACGTCAAGGTGGTGATACCTTCGGGAGGTATCTATAAACACATAGATAGTTAAAGTGACCCCCATAAGGAACGTTCATACCATCAATGCAATATTTAAAACTGGTGGACTATTTCTGTTTATAAAATTCACAGCGTGACTTTTCACCCCGTTTACCATCATACTATTGCCTGCTGTTCATCTCACAATATTGACGAGGTCTTATTGCATTCGCTCACAATCTTCTAATCGTCCGCAAAAGGCCTTATCTATAATTCCAGTTGTTTTGTCATATCATTAAATGCCTAAGAAAACATAAAGGTCCAACACTACTGCCTTGAGTAATTCCCCTCTTAATGATTACAGGATCAGTTAATGCTTTACCTACTCTAATACTCTGAGTTCTATTTTCTAGAAATATAGCCATCCATTCAGTCACTTTTTGTCTCGTCCAGTTGCATTCATTTTTGTCAGTAGTCTCCCGTGGCCTATCCTATCAAAAGCCTTAGATATGTCAATCGCGATACAGCCCTTTTGATCACTTGAGTCTAAAATATCTGCTATATCTTGCTGGAATCGTACACGTTGAGCTCCAATGGAATAACTTTTCCTAAACTCGAACTGCCTTGCATCAAACCAGTTAGTAATTTCCGAAATACGTCTCATATAATAAGAAATAATGCTTTCTCAAAGCTTTCATGTCAACCTGACTGGCCTGTATTTTTTTTGTTTTTTTTGTTTTTGTGAGTTGCTTTAAGTCGTACCGACACAGAGAGGTCTTACGGCGACGATGGGATAGGAAAGGGCTAGGAGTGGGAAGGAAGCGACCCTGGCCTTAGGCTTTATGTTTATCACCCTTTCCTTTACACACAGGTGTTGCTAATCATTTGGTATAGCTCCTTCAGGCAAACAGTAATCAAATAAGTACCTCCTTTGGTATATTCCCAGAAATATTGTCAACTGGCTGATACACCCGTGCTTCGCTACGGAATTCTCAGGAAGACTGTCTTTGTGGGTTTCCCAACTGAAGTCAAAATAGGTTATTACAATGACGTCAGTAGGAATGCAGCGATTAAAAGCAATGTTATCATATGAAATACTCGATCAAATGAAAAACCCACATTTTCTCACTTTTAACGAACAGTACTACGGTACCGATCTAACTGTCTAATGTTCCAATGGTAGAATGACCAGACCGCAGGGAGCCGTGAACAATCCTCTGCCATTATTCCGTTAAATTTGCACACTACTCATTCCAATCAGTGCTTCAGAGTAGGGATTGAATGGCTGGAATGCTATGATGAACCAGTGTGTTACGTACCAGTAGTATCAGAAAATGTTCTTCCCGCCAGTACGCAGGCAGGCTGTTATATTCCGTACGCAGCAGTAATCCCATCTATCAGAGATGAGGGACAACAGAAAATACAAAACTCATCACAACAAACAGTGGTCAGTGCAATGTTATTGTTGATCAATTTTATGAACTTTCGATATTATAGGCTGCAGACTAGCACAAGCAAGGAAGAGCTTTCTTAAGAAAAGAAATTTGCTCACTTCAAACATTGATATCTCCCACTATCGGCAGCCCTGAAAATGGTTTTCCGTGGTTTCCCATTTTCACACCAGGCAAATGCTGGGGCTGTACTTTAATTAAGGCCACGGCCGCTTCCTTCCAACTCCTAGGCCTTTCCTATCCCACCGTCGCCATAAGACCTATCTGTGTCGGTGCGACGTAAAGCCCCTAGCAAAAAAAAAAACAACACATTGATATCGGAATTAGAAAGATGTTTTTGAAGACTTTCGTGTGGAGTGTGGCATTGTATGGAAGTGAAACATGGACGATAACTAGCTTAGAAAGAAAGAGAATAGAAGCTTTTGAAATGTGGTGTTACAGAAGAATGCTGAAGGTGAGATGGATAGATCGAATCACGAATGAAGAGATACTGAATCGAATTGGTGAGAGGAGATCGATTTGGCTAAATTTGACGAGAAGAAGAGATAGAATGATAGGACACATCTTAAGACACCCAGGACTTGTTCAGTTGGTTTTTGAAGGAAGTGTAGGTGGTAAGAACGGTAGGGGTAGACCAAGGTATGAATATGACAAGCAGATTAGAGCAGATGTAGGATGCAATAGTTACGTAGAAATGAAAAGGTTAGCACAGGATAGGGTGGCATGGAAAACTGCATCAAAACAGTCTGTGGACTGATGACTCAAACAACACAGGCCTTCAATTATAGTTTTCTTTCGACTCTGTGATATTAGGTCATTTTGTAAAATTATTTAAAGCGTAGACTATAGTTCCTTATTATCCGACTTAACATATCCATTTTCAGTAGATTCTGCTTACCCACTTTTCGTGACTCGGCGCTGACATGGACTTAGCAAAAAAAAATTCAAATTCATGAATATCTCTGTTATTATAGCCGGTACGGTAAAAATGTAAAAAACAAACAAACATTAATGATCGGAAATTTACTTATGTAGTATTTATCGATAGGACCATTAATAACATAAATATTTGAGAATCAAATTTTAGGCCTACCCCCTAAACTACCACTTCATTCAGCGTGAATAAAATTATTTATGACCTAGATTGTAGCGACTTATTTCCCGACTTTACATACCTATTTTCATTAGATACTCTTCGGCCGTTTTCTCGTGATGTGCGTACCTACAGACAGACAAACAGACAGACAGACAAACAGACAGACAGACAGACAGACAGACAGACAGACAGAAATTACGGAAAATTAGCGAGTGCATTTCCTTGTTAAAGTGTGGATACGACCGATGCAGAAATGCTATTCTTTTAAATTCTGAACAATGTACAGACAACTGTTATTATATATATGTAGATTCCAGCTGTTTTTCTGATTTTCAATTTCTGTATCTTATTGTACCTGTTTTTACATTCCTCAACAATTGCTTCAGACTGTTCACATTTTTATTTACCGCTAGCTGATGTACCCGTGTTTCGCTACGGAATTCTACATTGTATACAGAATTCTAGGTTACGTAATGTACACGTTGTGAGTGAGATTGTAATAAATTGCATAGCTCTTAACGTTACCCTAGAAACGCGATGGGGAAGTCACCAGACGTCTTTTTTTATGTGAAAACTGGGTTAGGGAATTTTCATTGTAATGGTAGGCCCTCTTGCCTACCATCAGTCATAATCAAGTTGGGGAATTTTCATTATAATGGCAGACTCTCACTCTCCACCTGCCTTTTTACGTCCTTAGAAAGACTGCCTTAGTAGTTTTCTCAACTGGAATCAACATAGGTCATTACAATGATGCCAATAGGAATGTCGCGATTAAAAGCAATGCTTACCATATGAAATAGCCTACTCAATCAAATTAAAAACCACACATTTTCTCACTTTTAACGAACAGTAGTATGCTGCCGATCTAACAGTCCAATGTTACAGAGCTGGAATGGCCAGGCCGCAGATGGCTGTGAGCCGTGAACACACTTTTATTTTCGTGCGAGGGGGAGGGGGGAGGGGACGAAGAGTCGAGAGTCCCAGAGCAAAAACTAAAAACTAAGCCCTTTTACTCTCTTTTTCCCAAGAGTACCCGATGAGTTGGGCGATGACACGGCCGGACAGTAGCAGTAGATTGTAATTAATATTATTTCTTGCTTTTATTTTATTATCCCTTATTGTTCATTTATTTTGGTTTCTTAATATTAAGTGGGGACGATGAACGTGGCATGAGTGACTGAGGATGACTGCTGTGGTTGCACATAACTGGCCATTAACAAAAGGCAAGGAGGCGGAACTCCAACACTCCTTATAGAAATGACTAAAAACTTAACTGGGCTTACTGCCCAAAGATACAGAGGCTAATGCCATACTACAAGAGGATGAATAAAGGAGGAACCTTTAAAGCCGAGACGAGATTTACAAAATTTAGAGTTCGAAAACTTTAGTCAACCAATTGCAAGGTTGAATGGGAGACGGCAGAGGGTCACCACTCTTCCTTCCCTTACATTACATATTTTCCGGTAGGGAATAGAAACAGAGTCCTCAGACTTCGCCGAAAATCCTACGTTTAAACCACCAGTTTACAAAATTACATTAAAAGAAAACGGCTAAAACCTTCCCCTCCAACTACCCGCAGGCGCTATCACATGTTTAGCAAAATTCTGCCATTAGCTTGTATCACTATTCTTCAAGCAGGCCGCGCCCCTGCCTCCAAGGCCTCCGTCAAGTCACACTCCCAGGCACCGGAGCAATTCAGACAAGACGGCCCTGAAGTGCCCTGCTTATGTTGTTCCCTAAGGGGAAGCTTCCCGATTAAATTGAACCACACTTTGCTGATAGGCTGGATTCCTGTACACAACCCCGGTTTTGACTGGCTAGAGAACATATTTACAAGCATCTGATAGTTAGATTACAGTAGAAGAGGAACCAGAAAAACAATCTTCAGAAAAATTTTTACTAATAAGAAAAATGAAATTCTTAAATTCGAGGTTGGTTTTTAGTGCGTGAGAGTGAGCTAGCAAATCGATGTTAGAGCCATCTAACTGTAGAAGACGAAATTATTTGGGAGTTCACAAGTTTCATTTTCAAGCCCTTTATGGTGCTTGTATTTCTTTGGCCAATACATTCATTCTAAGCATTGATGGAACTTTTCATATTTTGCTTAGGGTGGTTGCCCAGTTATACTTCCCCTTGAGTCAATAGAAACTTGATAAACTGCATTCCTTCAGACCATTTACAAATGAAACTGACCAATTAAAGGATGATGTACATACAATACAGACATTAGTGTCTGTTACCAGACACAAACTTTCCACTACTACTACTAGTACTACTACTACTACTAACTACTACTACTAGAATGCTTTCATTGCTCTCCAGAAGGGGGAGGTGGGCCTCTTAGACGGTGACGAAGTCTCTCAGGCCGGGAGATTTGTGACGGTGAAGGAGTGCTCGGAGAAGGTGAGGGGTTGGAGGCCGTGACCTATACTAGGAACTGTCCCAGCATTCGTCTTAGTGCAGGAAAATAGAAAACCACGGAAAACCACTTTTAGGACAGCTGACGGTTCGGGCCAACCGTGGGGTCCAGCCCTGTCCCCCCTCCCGAATGCAAAGGCGTAGAGCCACGAGAGAGCCATGGCCGCCCCTCCTATGCTCGGTTGGCCGGTCAGAGTGCAGAGCTCTTAGACCACGGACCAGCCATGGCTGCTTGAGGGCCAAGACCCACTCTGCATCTACCGACGCTCTTTCCTTGAAATACAGTATACTTGTGATACAAATTTTGCACAATGAATGATGATGACATTGCATAGATAATAATGGTTTGTATGTAGATACGATAAAAAGATTTTGGGCTTCTTTTTTTTTTTTTATTTTTTTTTTATTTATTTTTTTTTTTTTTTTTTTTTTTTTTTTTTACAGAGAACTCTGCGTCTTCAAAAGATAATCTCGTCTGTTCTCGAGCAAGACTTCTCTAAACATGAATGAAGGTTTGAATCACTTGAACTTAGGAATGCTTTGCCGTTGTCTATAGTAAGTGGTACTCTCGTTCCTCGTTCGCCACTAGATGGCTCCCTGTGCGCAGTGTGAACCATTTCGTAATGAGAATACGAATTTGGGAAAAAATCAGGAAAAAATAATAGTGAAAAAAAAAGGGAAGATAACTACCTATATAAATACTTAATGGCTGGCAACTACGTATTACTTAAGTGACAGAGAGTGTCCCTGTTGTATTTCCACAGTTTCCCGTATAATTACAGACCTGTAGTGTTTAGTGTGGTTTAGAGCACGAACATCTGGTTGGCGGATGCAGGGTGAGTCTGAGCCCACAAGTGGCCACGGCTGGTCCGTGGTCCGACAGCTCTGCACTCCGACCGGCCAACTGAGCAGAGGAGGGATGGCCACGCCTCTACGCCTCTGAATTCGGGAGACGGAGAGGGGCTGGTCCGCACCTTCGGCTGTCTTGAAAGTTGTTTTCCGTAGTTTTCCATTCTCCTGCACTAAGGTGAATGGCGAGACAGTTCCTAGTATAGGCAACGAACGCCTAACCCCTCACTTTCTCCAAGCATCTCCTGGTCTGAGAGACGGCGTGGCCGTCTAAGAGGCTCACCTCCTTCTTCAAGAAAGGAATGAAAACATGTTAGTAGTAGTCGAACATCTTGGAACACGATATCATGACCCGTTGATAGGGCGTGCTCAGCTATTGCTGATTTTTTCTGGCTGTTTGAGACGGATATTACGTTGGTGTTCCCTGATACGAGAACCAATGGAACGGGAATGTTTGGCCAATGTATACCTTGCCGCAAGTACAGGGAATTTTGTACACCCCAGGGTGTATTTTGTATGGCTTTTTACTAAGAGTGGTGCAGCCTTTGTAAGGTAGACCCTTCAACGATGACGAGCACCATGTGTTATAAGTACGATGTACCTTTAACAAAATAAGGAAACAAGATCTTGCACGAAGAAATTTTATTTTACAGGCAGATAAAATAATACATGGTAGTACACATTGCTATTCAACATACTCACTATTCTTATCTAAGCTCTTATTCCTCTACATCAAGGCATCGATGTTGGCAAGACGGAAATCTGCTTCCAGTTTCTGAAGCCACGTCGTGACGTTCATCCTCGTGCTTCATCAACGATCCGAAGAGATTGAAATCACTAGAGGCCTGGTCGGACGGTCATCGCTCAGCCCAGCTCGACAAGGTTTGCCTTTTTCCTAGGTGAGATAAAGAGACTAGAGCTGTGTTAGTATGTGTCCTTTCTGGGGGGAGGGGTGCCGTGAGGCTCCGCCCCGCCTCACAGCCCGTGGTGACCTACCTGTTTGGACAAATGACCGACAAGCGAGTACTAACGCAGGAACATTGCCTAGTACAAGAGTACAGAATAACTTGAGGTGCAAAGGCTAGTCTTTTGCCAGCTACTTCCACCCCTCCGTAAAGGAGAAGTTATGAGAAACCTCCCTAAACCCACCAGGCAATCCCATATCTCCTTTCGGCACTGGTTACCCTGTCGCGGTCATACCAAGACATCCCCGGCGCTAGACCACTGCCGCTCAAGAGCCACTGTCACCCCCGGTCCATGGCCGCCTGCAAGGCTTTCAAGGTAGAAAATGGAGAAGATAATAAAATAAGAAAGAAATTTTGACGCGCGGTCGAGAGAAAATAAATAAATAAAAAGTAGTCTTGCAAATGACCATGCGGATGGCCAGTAATGCGAAAGCTCTTCCCAAAGGAGCTACTTCGCATACCCCCTTCAAATTAGGATATTATTTCAGCAGCTACTTATAACATTAAGGACGGACCTCATAGAGAATATGGTGCCGCACCATTGTTATCACAGTGGTGGTGGTGGTGAATATTGTTTAAAGAGGACGTACAACTGGGCAATCATCATCCGATAACACTAATCGGGGCGGTGGGGGGGGGGGGAGGAGCAGAGGGTATCCGACAATTATAAACATTAAGGTATCGGCTAAAGAAAGACACTCCACTACGGGCATGAAAATGAAAGACTCTCTAGGCCTCTTGACCTAATACCGTCGGGGTCTGAAATGAACGAGAGTTGCTCAACTGAGGTCTGGTAGGACAGATTAAAGTGAGAAGCCTGGCTCAGCTAAAGACCCCATGCTCGCCAACCCACGCTCCCAAGGTAAGAGTCCCTTTTAGTCGCCTCTTACGACAGGCAGGAGATATCGTGGGTGTTATTCTACTGCCCCCACCCACAAAGCAAGTTAAAGTATATTAATACTCCCACAAACTTTAAGTCTGGTAGAAGAGAAATAACTGACATGGCGAGCATCACATCTCGATTAGCATTCATCTCTGGTCTTCTGGGGGTAATTCCCGTAATATTAACGTTGTTACTTCTGATTGTTTGACTAGAAACTAACGATTAGTTCAGGGCAAGGTATATTGCGGAAATCATATTAAGGAGGTTGTCAAGATTTCTCCACAAGTTTATGAGAGTATTTAGAGATTGTAGTAAGGATGCAAAGGAGAGGGCGTTTAAGTCTCTGGTAAGACCCCAGTGTATGGGATCCTCACCAGGACTACTTGATACAAGAGCTGGAAATAATTCAAAGGAAAGCAGCACGATTTCTGGGTGTTTTCCAACAAAGGTGTAGTGCTACGAAAATGTTACAAACTTTGGGCTCTGAAGACTTTGGAGTAAGGAGATGAGATGCTCGACTATGTGGTATGTTTCTAGCTGTCAGTGGAGAATTGGTGTGGAATGATATAAGTAGACGAATAAGCTTGAGTGGTGTTTTTAAAAAGTAGGAAAGGAGTATGAAGATGAAGTTGGAATTCAAGAGGAAATTGGGGCAAATATTCGTTTATAGGAAGAGGAGTTAGTGATTGGAATAATTTACCAAGGGAGATGTTCAATACATTTCTAAATTCTTTGCAATTCTTTAAGAAAAGGCTAGGAAAACAACAGATAGGGAATCTGCCACCTAGCCGACTACCCTAAATGCAGATCAGTTGTGATTGATTGATTGATTGATTGATTGATTGATTGATTGATTGATTGATTGATTGACAGGAGGTATCGTGGGTGTTATTCTACTGCACCCACGCAGGAGATCGATCAATTGATTGATTGATCAGTGGCGTATGCTGGGATCAAGTCGTGGGCTACCTCTAAACTTAAGTTACCCCTTTTCGATGGTTGGTTTAATGAACGTCAAGCCTTCAGCGTTTTGAGCTGCAGCCAATAGCCAACGGAGAAGCCTGTTGTGTTGTGAAATCTGCTTCACAATCTACTGCCCTGGCCTCTGCTGCTGCTAATGCTCAACCCCTGATCAGTGGATATGGTAGTTTAAGGTTTAGCAAATTAAAGTCCGGCTTTGTAGCTAAATGGATAGAATGCTTGCTTTTGGTCCGATGACCCCGGATCAATTTTCAGAATCAACCTCCTCATACTGTTAATTCCCCCGGCTTGGGGAGACTGGATGTTTATGACGTCTTCGCCATTCATTTTATCCTCATCAGGATGCCACCAAGCCTACACAGATGCCATTCACCACTATTATTATTATTATTATTATTATTATTATTAAATACAAATGCTGAATTTTACAGTGGTCATACCCATCGTTCACTGGTGTATTAGCTTCCTCGGGAGATCAGTGGTGGTGTCTGACCCATGATCACGGGTTCGATTCCAACCAACAAAAGAGAACCTGAAAGATTGCATTTTATTGTAGCAGTTATACCTATAAAAATAAAAATATATCGCTCCTATAACAGCATCCCTGCAGTGTCTTCCTACAAGGATGTAGAAGGAAACGGGAGTGAAATACCAGCACTCTGTTATCTATATGATTAAGTCAGAAGTATGAGATGTGGAAGTATATACAATGAGTGACGCATGGGTGACAGTCAGTAGTGGCGATCTGACGGACCGAAGCCCAGCACACCTATCCCCCCCGGTCCCCGCTCCTATCCGATATACAGCAGCAAGCCACTATGGGTGAGTAGACGGGAGAGGGACGAGAGTCTGAACTGCGATATCAGTCCCCGATGCTTAGCTCTCAGAAATACGTGCGACGTTTTTTCTCACTGCTTTCAAGTTTTGAAACTGGAACAATGTATCAGATGCTTACATTATAATGTGCTTTATACTTGCATCGTTCTCAATAATTGAGGTTTGGGCTTCACCAATAGCCTTGGTAGCCCTCAGTATACGCCACTGCTGAAAACCGTAAAAGTAGTTAGTGGGACGTAAAACAAATAACATTATTATTAATTAATATCGGTGCGAATTTTGGTAAAAGTAGATACTGTTGATGTTACCCCATCCTTCCACCATTAGTAGAAACGTCCAGGCAAAGGCACATGAAATGCGAAGTGAAGTAATGCCTCTGATTATTTCTGCCATGCACGACAAATGAAGGCTGGCTACTTTTGATACGTGGACTGACCATATCCGTTATCTGACTGTGACTATGCAGCGTATAGACAGAGAGTGGAAGCTGTTCAGTAATGTGCTTTTTACTACAAAATTTCCAGATACAAAGAAAACAAGTGAAAGCATAATTGAGGAAGTTTACGAGTTAAATATTCCACAGTGCAATTATAAAGACATGCTTTTCGTAACGGATCAGGGTTGAAACGTAAAGAAAGCTTTTGAAAATCATAGACGTCTGCCTTGTGCTGTTCACTACCTAAATAAAGTACATGCGCGCGTATTTGATGAGATGATATTTCTTATCGAAGATGCTCCAGTATGTACAAACGCAATAAACGCCGCAAAGGCTATGGTGAGGTATCTGAAAAAAAAACCGGTTATGCTGCCCAGCTTCAAAAAACGATACAGCAAGAAGTAATTACGAGGGGGAATAGTCTCTATACGATGTTACAGTCTGTTTTAAGCCGTATGATTTTATGCAGTGAACAACACAAGGCAGTCGCCTATGATTTTCAAAAGCTTTCATTATGTTTGATCAGCAGTATGTTTTTAAGCAGTATGTTGCGAAATCATAAGGCCTTCCAGAAGTTAGATGGCTTCAGTTATGAGGTTTCAGAACAGATCTAGCTTTCCTTAAACCAATCGCAAATGACCTAGAACATGAAACAGCACGAACAATTTACTCAATACTCTTGTGGTTTCATAAACTGCGGCAGCACTGCTCAGTCATTGAATCAGACTATGAGGTATTTATTAATGGTTGACTCCTGCACTTTGTAACTGTACAGTCTTTACATCAATATTATGTTGAACATTGATATTACATCCAGGAAATCCGTAAGATAAGGATCAGAGCTCACAAGCTCTTAAGTAAAATAGAAATGGAAATGGCGTATGGCTTTTAGTGCCGTGAGGTGTCCGAGGACTTCGGCTCGCCAGGTGCATGTCTTTTGATTTGACGCTCGTAGGTAACCTACACGTCGCGATGAGGATGAATTGATGATGAAGACGAGATATACACCCAGTCCCCGTGACAGGGGAATTAACGAATTATGGTTAAAATCCCCGACCCTGCCGGGAATCGAACCCGGGACCCCTGTGACCAAAGGCAAGCACGCTGACCATTTAGCCATGGAGCCGGACAGCTGTTAAGTGAAAAGGTACAAGTCTCAACTGTACAAAAAATAGCCACATTCCTAGGCCTCCGCTTCGCCACCTGAAAATTTTAGAAGATGACAGGAAGGCCGTAATGGACGAAGTCAGACGCATTTGTGTAACAGATCTGAATATCAGGTTCGTAATGTAAGTTGCGTCCGTCTCTGCGGTGTAATGATTAGTGTGATTAGATGCCACTCCAGAGACTACAAAATTTGGAAATGTGGTACGAAGGATGGACCGGAGTCCACTAAGCCTCGGGAGTTCAAGTGAGTAGCGGGGGTTCGATTCACACCATAGCCATCCTCGAAGTGGTTATCCGTTCTTTCCCCACTTCCCCTCCAGAGAAATGCCGGGATGGCACCTAAGTTAAGGCCACGGCCGTTTCCTTCCCTCTTCCGTGCCTATCCCTTCCCAACTTCTTATCCCCCTCAAGGTCCTTGCTCAACATACTCAGCATAGCGTAAACGGATTAAGAAAGAAAATATAATTTGCTATGTGTAGTTACTTAAGTAATTGTATCCCAAAGTCCACCAAACACCTTGTTTAGTTAAAATGAGAAATAAAGTAACTAAACAAGGTGTTTTGTCTCTCTGTCGCACTGTGCATCATTCTACAAGAGCCTCCGAAAAAAAAAAAGAACACTTCACTGAGTGAATAAGTGACGACTGAGCTACTGGTGACGAAGTAGAGATGTACTGCGATATGAATGCTAGTGAAGATGACGACGACCTACTGCGCTGGTGGAAGGAGCATGAAATCAGTCTGCCCACTCTTGTCAGTAATTGCTAGGCGTACGTTGTGCATTCCAGCAAGCAGCGAAAGAAACTTTAGTAAGCTGGACTGCTTTTTACGAGTCGAAGGTATCAGCTAGACCTAGACCAAGTCAATGACTTGTTATTAATTCATAATAATCATAACAATAAATAATTATTTTGCAATTCATTCCAAATTTTGAGCAAAGAGGATTTGTTTCCATTAATCATGAGGTTTATATTTAACTTTATGTGTTATAATGGCATTAATTTGCACGGTTTATACACAATGTCTTTGGTATGGCTAGTAGCGAAGTATGTGGTTTATGCATCAATGATGTGTATTTAGTTTCCGTATATAGAGCGGTAAAGTATGCTAGCCAGGAGGAATACACGTAGCAGCACGTGAAATCAATTAGCCATTTCTCCCAGTACTGTGTAAAATATGAGTTTAAATGTTGACAGATTCGTGCCCAGTCATGAGTCCACCATTGACGCAAAAGCGTAATATTTCGAGAGATAGAGGTACGCGAGACAAAGAGCAGAGTACGGCTAAGCAAGACGGAGGGAGGCGAGCATTTCTAACTGTGACTCAGATAGCCCGGGAAGGAGCGAGTATCAAGGGGCATGCTCGAACGAACATAGCTCGCCTCGCCTCTGAGAAGCAAATTCGGTCATAGCCATACTCGGCAAATATGAACCGAGCATAGAGCGTGTTTTGCACGACGCTAGTGTGCATACATACATACATACATACATACATACATACATACATACATACATACAGATATGCATACAGACAGATAGAAATTACGGCATTTCCTTGTTACTGTGAACACGAGCGATACAGAAATACCATTCTATTTAAATTTTGAGCAATTTACGGACAAAACTATATATATTCAACCGAACATGCATTTTTAAAAACTTCCTCATGCCTGTCTTATCAATCATAAAGTAATACCAGTTCCAATTAGGATGTTTTCATTCCCCTCCTCGTTGGAGGGGAGGGGCGGCCCACTCAGAATGTGACACCTTCTCTCTGGCCAGCACATTTGTGGGGGTTTGGTGGGTTGTGGGAGTAGGTTGCAGGGAGGTGTAAGTAATGCCCCTTAATCTCACTTTTACAACATTTCTTTCTGTTGTATTTAGTTTTAGCTACGACGAATATCTGCTATCCATCTTGGACACTATAAAGCAACAGAGTATTACTAACACTTTACGTCACGCCAACGAGTTTCGAATCGTAAGTCATGGTTGCACGCATGATGCTTTTATTTCATTAACACACTTCTTACTATGTCGCTTATGGTTTTCATCTCATTCAGATTCCATCTTTGTGTTAGCCAGTATCACAGGTGCTTGAACTGTGACAGCCTTTCAATATTGTTTCCGTCCAGGGTTTTAAACTTTGGTGATCTTCTGTTTGCTGATTACTGTAGATTTAGTTTTCTGAGTGTTTATTGTAATGCCAAACACCTTCCTTGCTTGTTTTGGAGGCTTACTTGCTTCGTCGATGCTGTTCAAAAAAGAAGGTTTTCTAAATTGTCAGCAAGTATGTACAGTGTCATCTGCATAACGGATGGCGTTTATATACTTCCCGTTGATACTGATCCCTGTATTAACTTCAACAGTATTTCTTAATTTATCTGCTTTTGCTCTGACTTACCTAGTTGACTTATTATCTTACAATATTCTAGGTGTTTCACACCACTGCGTTTAGTTTTATGTCATTGATTATTGTATTCGCAAGTTGTGGTTTGTTTTTAATCCCATTAATTTAGTTGTTTTTTTTCATTCGGTTAGCGAAACGTTTGTATGCTCTACCGTGTACTGCGACTGCTGCTCATTGTTGTATCTCATGCACGGTGTTTTAATGGTTCATTATTTTATGAATTCACTAGTTACATTAAAGAATAGCGAGGAAATCATTTGTTTGAATCGTGTCCCGAAGCGCGGTAGAAGCGCTTTGTTCCCTTTTGGCTGCGCGTGGTAGTTTTTATTTTTGCATGAATAACGGCCAGTTTTCATATTCTTTTTCTGTCGTACAATTCTTCTGGGTGGAGAGAGGGGCACATGTAGTATTGAGCGTCGTTCAATCGCACTATTTTGCCAGAAACAGTAATAACTTGAATTATTTAATTCATGGCTTAGATGACCAGTCCGGTGTAAGAATATCAGGATATTCAACCGATCAACAGCTATCGCCACAGTATTATCGCACCTTCGTGCACGTCTTCCTTTTATAAGTTAATCAGAATAGCGCACTCAAACATCTTTATATATTCCTTGGTGTAATATCATGTTTTAGTTGTTTTCAATAATACATTTACTTAACTCCATTCTTGCGTAGCCGGTGTATTTGTGAACTGCTGTCCAGAGTTTAAATGGAAAAATAAAATCAAACATTTCCGTGCTGAAAGTTTTGTTCTCTGTGTAGGTTATTATTATTTCTTCCTTGTGCCCAACTAAGGAGCGCGATTGAACTTATTTAGCTAATACCGTTGCCTTTCTCTTCTCCCCAAATCTCATATTCTCGTTTTGGCTATTCTTGCGATCTTCTCACCAGATTTTGTTGGTGGCAGTGCTTGCATGATGTTCAAAGCGATGATTGTTGACTAGTTTTCTGAACTGATATCTGTATAACACAATGTCATCTGCGATGGCTATTTCCTGAAGGTCCTTTCGAACTTCGAGCAGCCAGTTGTTTTTTACTTACATTGATAGGGCAAGGTTCAGAATTCTTTTGGTCAGTCTCTGCTAGCTCATTCTGAGAATATGTCCATAAAATTCCATACGTCTTTTCCTAAATGTGTTTGAGATTTTCTCTGAGTGTTGCTACAGGTCATGAGATTTCCTTATCATATAAATTCCCCTGTACAGACTGGTCCAAAAATTTCATTAATATTTTTCTTTCTTGCTTTTCTACATCTTTAATCAATGATCTTCCCCTAATGATCAGTGTTTCAGATACGTATAGTACTTCAGGATTGATTAGTGTTATGATGCCTTAATTTTGCATTTCGGGATATAGATTTTTTATTATATCTGCTCCAAGTGAGTCTGTATGCTCTTTGCAGTTTAGAGGCCCTTTCTTTGCTTCACGATTCAGTCCTGAATTTTGGATGACTTCTCCCAGGTAATTGAATTTAGACACTTGGGTTATTTTGTCATACTGAGTTTGCATTGGTTGTCCATCTAGGTACCGAAGATATCCTTCCATGTAGTGAGTTTTCTGATATGAGATCTGGAGTCCCGTTCTGGATGCAATTTCATGGAGTTGTTCAATGGATGCAATCGCGTCCTATCTGTTATTGGACAACACCGCTAAATCAGCGAAGGCCAAACAGTGTAAATTAATTTTGTTTTCACGTAATCTGCCAAGGGTTATTCCTTTAACTTCTTTTTCCCAAGTCCTAATCACTTTTTCCAAAACAAGATTAAACAATAAAGGGGACAACCCATCTTGTCGGACTGCTGCTTTAACACCAAATGGCTCAGACAATTCCCCTGGCGTATTTGAGCACCTTCAAATACCACCGGACTGAGCCGGGATCGAACCTGCCTCAACCATCTGAGCCACTCAGCTTGGCAAAATAAATACTACTCGAACTTCAGATTCGCTCTAGATAACTTCTGGAACTCTCGTTATATTACAGCAGATAATGTAATAGTGCATTAATGCTAATTTATAAAACAAGAAGACATGAGAAACACCCGTGTTACGAACGAAATATTGTTTGAGTCATCAGTCCGTAGACTGGTTTGATGCAGCTCTCCATGCCACCCTATCCTGTTCTAACCCTTTCATTTCTACGTAACTATTGCATCCTACATCTGCTCTAATCTGCTTGTCATATTCATACCTTGGTCTACCCCTACCGTTCGTACCACCTACACTTCCTTCAAAAACCAACTGAACAAGTCCTGGGTGTCTTAAGATGTGTCCTATCATTCTATCTCTTCTTCTCGTCAAATTTAGCCAAATCGATCTCCTCTCACCAATTCTCCCCCTGTGGGTGGGGGCGGTAGAATAACACCCACGGTATCCCCTGCCTGTCGTAAGAGGCGACTAAAAGGGGCCCCAGGGGCTCTGAGCTTTGGAGCGGGGGTTGGCGACCACGGGGCCCTCAGCTGAGTCCTGGCATTGCTTCCACTTACTTGTGTCAGGCTCCTCACTTTCATCTATCCTATCCGACCTCCCTTGGTCAACTATTGTTCTTTTCCGACCCCGACGCTATTAGGTTTGCGAGGGCTAGGGAGTCTTTCATTTTCACGCCCTTCGTGGCCCTTGTCTTCCTATGGCCGATATCTTCATTTTTCGAAGTGTCGGACCCCTTCCATATTTTCCCCCTGATTAGTGTTATATAGAGGATGGTTGCCCAGTTGTACTTCCTCTTAAAACAATAATCACCACCACCACCACTCTCACCAATTCGATTCAGTGTCTCTTCATTCGTGATTCGATATATCCATCTCACCTTCAGCATTCTTCTGTAACACCACATTTCAAAAGCTTCTATTCTCTTTCTTTCTGAGCTAGTTATCGTCCATGTTTCACTTCCATACAATGTCACACTCCACACGAAAGTCTTCAAAAAACATCTTTCTAATTCCGATATCAATGTTTGAAGTGAGCAAATTTCTTTTCTTAAGAAAGCTCTTCCTTGCTTGTGCTAGTCTGCATTTTATGTCCTCCTTACTTCTGCCATCGTTAGTTATTTTACTACCCAAGTAACAATATTCATCTACTTCCTTTAAGACTTCATTTCCTAATCTAATATTTCCTGCATCACCTGCCTTCGTTCGACTGCACTCCATTACTTTTGTTTGGGACTTATTTATTTTCATCTTGTACTCCTTACCCAAGACTTCATCCATACCATTCAGCAGCTTCACAAGATCTTCTGCAGTCTCAGATAAAATAACAATATCATCGGAAAATCTCAAGGTTTTGATTTCCTCTCCTTGGACTGTGATTCCCTTTCCAAATTTCTCTTTGATTTCCTTTACTGCCTGTTCTATGTAAACATTGAAAAGGAGAGGGAACAAACTGCAGCCTTGCCTCACTCCTTTCTGGATTGCTGCTGCTTTTTCAAAGCCCTCGATTCGTATCACTACAGACTGATTTTTATACAGATTGTAGATAATTCTTCGTTCTCGGTATCTGATCCCTATCATCTTCAGAATCATAAATAGCTTGGTCCAATCAACATTATCGAATGCCTTTTCTAGATTTACGAATGCCATGTACGTGGGCTTATCCTTCTTGATTCGATCCTCTAAGATCAGACGTAAAGTCAGGATTGCTTCACGTGTTCCTACATTTCTTCTGAAGCCAAATTGATCTTCTCCCAACTCAGCTTCAACTTGTTTTTCCATTCTTCTGTAAATAATACGTGTTAAAAGTTTGCAGGCATGAGATACTAAACTAATGGTGCGGTAGTTTTCACACCTGTCAGCACCGGCTTTCTTGGGAATAGGTATAACAACATTCTTCCGAAAATCGGATGGGACTTCTCCTGTCTCATACATCTTGCACACTAAATGAAATAACCTTGCCATGCTGGTTTCTCCTAAGGCAGTCAGTAATTCAGAGGGAATGTCATCAATTCCAGGTGCCTTGTTCCTATTTAGGTCTCTCACAGCTCTGTCAAACTCTGACCTCAAAATTGGGTCTCCCATTTCATCAGCATCAACAGCCTCTTCATGTTCCAGAACCAAATTATCTACATCTTTACCTTGATACAACTGTTGGATATGCTCCTGCCATCTTTCTGCTTTGTCTTCTTTCCCTAGAAGTGGCTTTCCATCTGAGCTCTTAATATTCATACACCTAGATTTTCTTTCTCCAAAGGTTTCCTTCATTTTCCTGTATGCAGCATCCACCTTTCCCAGGACCATACAGCCTTCGACATCCTTGCACTTCTCCTTCAGCCATTCTTCCTTAGCTACCTTGCACTTTCTATCCACTTGATTCTTTAATCGCCTGTATTCTTTTCTGTCCTCTTCATTTCCAGTATTCTTGTATTTTCGTCGTTCATCAATTAGGTCTAGTATCTCCTGAGTTATCCACTGATTCTTAGTTGATCTTTTCTTCCTTCCTAACATTTCTTCAGCACCCCTACTGACTTCATTTTTCATGACTATCCACTCTTCCTCTATAGTGTTTCCTTCAGCCTTTTCATTTAGTCCTTGTGCGACATGTTCCTTGAAACAATTCCTCACACTTTTTTCTTTCAACTTGTCTAGATCCATCTTTTTGCATTCTTTCCTTTCTTCAATTTCTTCAACTTCAGATGGCATTTCATGACCAACAAGTTGTGGTCAGAGTCCACGTCTGCTCCTGGGAAAGTTTTGCTATCCAACACTTGGCTTCTGAATCTCTGCCTAATCATAATGAAGTCTGTTTGATACCTTCCAGTGTCTCCAGGTCTCGTCCACGTATACAGCCGTCGTTTGTGGTGTTTGAACCAAGTATTGGCAAGGACTAAATTATGATCAGTGCAGAATTCAACCAGCCGACTTCCTCTTTCGTTCCTTTGTCCCAATCCAAATTCTCCTACTGTACTACCTTCTCTTCCTTGGCCTACCACTGCATTCCAGTCTTCCATCACAAATAGATTCTCGTCACCTTTTACATATTGTATTAAATATTCTATCTCCTCATATATTCTTTCGATTTCTTCATCATCCGCTGAACTAGTAGGCATATAGACCTGCACTATTGTGGTGGGCATTGGTTTGGTGTCTGTCTTGACGACAATAATTCTTTCACTATGCTGGTCGTAGTAGCCTACCCGCTACCCTATTTTCTTATTCATTATTAAACCAACTCCTGCATTTCCCCTGTTTGATTTTGTGTTGATAATTCGGTAGTCGCCTGACCAAAAATCTTGTTCTTCCTTCCAACGTACTTCACTTATACCAACTACATCTAACTTTAGCCTATCCATCTCCCTTTTCAGATTCTCTAACCTACCACAACGATTCAAACTTCTAACATTCCACGCTCTGACTCGCAGAATGTCAGTATCCACCTTCCTGATGATCGCCCCCTCTCGTGTAGTCCCCACCCGGAGATCCGAATGGTGGACTAGTTTACCTCCAGAATATTTTACCCGGGAGGAAGCCATCATCAGTACATCACTCATACAGAGAGAACTGCATGTCCTCGGGAGTTAGTTACGGCTGTAGTTTCCCGTTGCTTTCAGCCGTGTAGCAGTATCAACACAGCTAAGCCATGTTGAGTATTATTACAAGGCCGTATCAGTCAATCATCTAGACTGCCGCCCTTGCAACTACCGAAAGGCTGCTACCCCCCTTTCGATGAACCATTCGTTAGTCTGGTCTCTCAACAGATACCCATCCGATATGGTTGCACCTGCGGCTCGGCTATCTGCATCATTGGGACACGCAAGCCTCTCCACCGCGGCAAGGTCACATGGTTCGCAGAGGAGGCGAACGAAATAATATACGGCACACATTAGTGCTAGTAAAATTTTATGCGTATTTGTGTTTTAAATAGATACTGTAATGGTTTTAAGCTTATACAAGATTAAATTTAGGTGACCATTAGTAAATATTATTATTAGAACATTAATACATATTAGCTGAAATGCCGTCGTTGACGGGATAATTACTTAACATGTTCATGATTGTTTTTTTAGTCTATCCGTCATGTTATTCCCCAGATTCTGAAGCGTATATGTAGGCATGCATCTCCCTGTCAGCATCTTGTCGTGACGTACTCGCTTCCATGCTCTCTATGACCCTTTGCAGTTTAATATTGTTTTGTATTCTTGCTCATGTTGGTTTGATCTCTTTCTTATGGTATAAAGGAAAGATAAATATCGGGTTGCGATATTGTAGGCATTCACATCTAGTTTTCTTTTGACTATGATATTAGGGCGTCTTCCTCCTTTCATTACGTTCCTTCACGACCTTTTCTCATTTCGATAGTCATCTTTACAATTTTCTGTGCTCTAGCTGGCTGTAGTACCCATCGTGGACGGGACAATCATATGGCATGTGCACAGTAATCTCACTCCCCCATCTACTTTCCGCCAATATTCAGGCATGCTGTGTTTTACTCCGTACGCAGCAGTAATCTCATCTGTCGGAGATGAGTGACAGCTAAGTAGACAAAACACATCCCAACAATGGTCATTGTAATATTATTGTTGATCAGCTTTATGAACTTTCGATACTGTAAGCCATCACATTTAGTTTTCTTCGGATTATGTGGTATGAGGGAATCTAATGTAAAGGGAAAGAGATTCATTCCTTCTTTCATATGACTCCCTCTTGTCTTATTCTTCAAGCGATCATTCCTTTGCGATTTTTTTCTCATTTTTATAAGCATCTTCACATTTTCCTTGTCAGTATGGACCGATGACCACGTGGTTTTACACCTTAAGGCAATCACGACAGAAATCATCGCCAGTTAACACGATTGAACAATATTGCCATGTTAGGAATGCTCGGCGTTGATATGAACTAAGCAACGAAAGTCTAAATTCATGAATTCTGTTATCTTAGCCAGTATGGTAAAACTGTATGACATAAAGGATCGTTAATGGTATTGTCTATCACTTTTGTTATTTAGTACTTTTCTATAGGACCAGGAACATAGGTACAAATTAAAATTACAAATTACATTTTAGGTGCCTTCCCCCAGACTACCATTTCATCCAGTGTGATTAAAATTATTTGTAGCCTAGACTGCAGTGCCTTATTTCCAGACATTACATATCGATTTTCATTAAATTCTGTTCACCCATTTACTCGTTGTTCGGCGTAGATATGGACTTGGCAACAAAAATCGAAATTCAGGAATATCTCTGTTGTTATAGCCGGTACGGTAAAAAACGCATAAGATATAAATGACGGAAATTTAATTCTATATAACGTTCGTTATGTACCACTAATAACATAGATATTTGAGAATTAATTATTAGTCCTTCCTCCAAACTAATATTTCATTCAGCGTGAAAAAAATTATTGACAGCCTAGATTGTAGTGCCTCATTCTCTGACTTCAGATACCGATTTTCATTCAATTCTCTTCAGCCATTTTCTCATGATGCGCGCATAGACAGACAGACAGACAGACAGACAGACAGAGATGACGGAACATTTTAAAGTGCATTTCTTTGTTACTCTGGACACAACCGATACAGAAATACTATTTTGTTTTAAATTCTGAGCATCGCACAGACAAAACTCTTACTTATATAGATACAACTAATGCAAGTTCAAATCCCCGACCTGGCCGGGAATTGAACCCGCGGCCCCTTTGACCACAGGTCAGCACGCTAGCCATTTAGCCTTGGAGTTGGACTCTATAGGTTATGAATACCTATGTATTTGATTTGTTATATATATATATATATATATATATATATATATATATATATACCTAAATGTTATCATGACGGACTGTCATAACGACATGAGACAAAATGCATTGTCCTGAAGCTCCCATAGTATTGTTATAGAATAAGTTAACCATGCAAATCAAAGCAAAAACAGATAAATTAAGCAGTCCTATTGAAGTTAATACAGGGATCAGGATCAACGGGATGTAAATAAACGGCATCCGTTATGCAGATGACATTGTAGATACTTGCTGACAAATCTGTTTCATGTCTGTAATCAACATGGTGCAGGGTCAGTATACACTGAGTGGCCAGAAGTCACGAAAAGGGGTGTTGTGAACATGTTCCTGAGTCGCTGACTCATTTTACAAACATATAAATCTGCATTTAACTTGGAAAATCTGAATATCTGCATTTAAAATGGAAATTATAGAAATTAACATTCATTAAATAAAATACACACACTTCGGACCTTGTACTCACACTTACTTGTTACCTGTTTACTTACACATACGTTATTTGAAGGGCGCCAGCTGTCACTCAGTACAGCAATAATAGAATGAGACTCTTGACTATCTCTAGGGTGTGGGGTAATAAGCTTACTTTTGACAACATACCATATAAGTTCTGGGAAAAGGAGATTGGCGTTCGGTTTCCCCATTAATTTTGAGGTTAAGATATTTTACTGTCAATGAAATGAAACTATGAATTCGTTTGATAGAACAATATATATTCTTTAAATAATATATCAAAAAATAGTGAGTCTTGTTGCGATAAAACAGATGAGAATATGAAATTATGACATTGCAACTGAAAGAAACTAGGCATGAATTTGAATTCTACTTGACCGGACATTTAACAATTTATACGAAATATTTCCCTCACTGATTCACTTGACTGTACCTCCAACACTTTGCGTGTAATTACGATGTAATCCATTGCTCTGGTGTTTACTGTAGATGTGTCACGCCTAACGTGGTGATACATCCTTGCGACTGCTTCTTCTCCATATCATCTGACTTCTTTGTAAGTCAATATGGTATGACCTCTTGGCAGGTCCAGGGTTGCCCTCTCTGACTCCTTGGTAAGCCTTGCGTCCGCGTCTTCCACTAAGTGACGGACCAACCATATGGTCTCACTCTCTCAATGACCAATAATGGCTCACTGAGTCTTCACCATCTCTCGTTCACACTGGTTGACGGACCACCTAAGGCCTCTTGATCTAGTAGACTACTTCACTGTACTGCATCCATATAAGTAATGACTGACGCTACAATGTGTATCCACCTTATATAGACGTTGGTTGACACAGCTACGTAATCTCCAAAAATAACAATGACATACTCCCACCTACGCGACAGATATTACATACAGTGGTGAAATAGCCCCGCGGCGATCGACTCCGTGCGCGCATTGCTAAATAAATACGATGACGTAGCCATGGAGTGTAGTGATGGGACATTCGATTCATTTTACTGAATCGATTCATTTGATTCCGTTCACGTTACTGAATCGATACAGTGATCCGATTCACGGCTCATTGGTCACCCCTCCTACTGCATCTGTGTAGTATGTGCTGGTAAGACAGCAGCAACAGCATTTAGTGCTCGCAGCTGCCATCTGGTCTTCATACTATGAACTCCTTTCTTAGAAAAAATGCTAGTTACTCTAATACATCGAAGGTTTCCGATGACGCAGGGTGGGAAAGGTTAGGATTAGGAAGGTAGCAGCCATGACCTGAATTAAGGTACAGTCCCAGCATTTCCTGGTGTGAAAACCATCTTAACGGCTGCCGACGGTGGGATTCGAACCCACCATCCCCCGAATGCAAGCGCATAGCCACGCGATATTAACCGCACGACAACTCGCTCAGTCTTTTTTTAAAAGTATTTTTCTATCAGCTGAGGATGTTTTTAATCGTCATATTTTGTATAGGCTACCCGAGATATACAGTAGCCCGCTGGTTTTCTGATTCAACATATTGTTATTGCGTCTGTCCACATATGATTGAAGTCTTGTGCAACGATGTGACATATGAACTGAGAGAATACTGAGCTGTTCTTCCCAATATAAAACAGGTACTTTTGAGTGGTCATGAGCATGACTCATAGTCATAGGGCAGGCTAGAGTTGAGTTTAATTGTCAAATGTCAACTAAGTTATAATACTAAGATTCATTAAACTAATAAATAGTATAACCTAATAGCCTACCTACTTACTAGCTACTTCAGAATTATGTTGTGACTACCTTTTTAACACTGCAAATAAATCCATCTATTATTTAAACCTCCCTGTAAGAAGAGGACTGTGAATGCAAATCGGTATTATTTTCAAATGAGCTGAGCTCGAGTGTCCATTATAGCATACGATTCTTCCAGTGTAGCATGGCTCACTGTATGTCTCGCTGCAGTGAGCCGATAAGGAGCCGTGTGTATCTTGTGTCTCACTGAGCCGCGCTCGTTCACGATTCTTTCGATGTGCCATGGCTCACTGTATGTCTCGCTGCAGCGGAAGCTCGGCTCTCCGCGTGTCCAGTGAGCCGATAAGGAGCCGTGTGTATCATGTGTCTCACTGAGCCGCGCTCGTTCACGATTCTTTCGATGTGCCATGATTCACTGATTCACTGTCTCGCTGCAGCGGAAGGTCGGCTCCCCGGCAACGTCCAGTGAGTGTGCCACTCAGCACTGTCCGCTGGGAGTAAGCTGAATCATGTGCCGTGAGCTCGCCGTTCCTGTGAATCGATTCACTCGGACACTTGAATGAATCGATACACTGCTTCGAATCATACATTCAGTAGCCAACACTAATAGAGTGGCGATGACTTGGCAGAATCGCCAGTGGTGTCGCAATATAACAACGTCACTTCCAATCTCTGATATATACAACAATTCTCACTGTACAGGTATTGAGTGTTATACTACACATACGTATATATGTATACATCTAAGTGCAATCTTGCAAGCAACAGGCAATTGTAAAATTGAATAAAACGGATAATTACAATAATAGTACAATATCACAGATAACATAATAATAATACTGACATAATAATAATAATAATAATAATAATAATAATAATAATAATAATAATAATAATAATAATAAAAAAATACAGATAAAATCATACAATAATAAAAATACAGATATCATCTTGTAACGGGATTTGAACCGTTACAATTCGCCTCCCTCATAAATAAATCGAAGAACAAAGAATCGATTGATTTATGAACAAAATTATATATATAACACTGACACAGATAAACACTTTAAATGAGTATACAACAATAATTTTCTTTTTCAGCATCCATACATTTTATAATACATCACATATATGAGAATTCTTCTCGCACATTGTCATCGCATATAACTGTCCAGTGTCCCATTCTCATACAATTCACAAGAGCATAGCCCTTAATTTAACACATACAAATAATTTTAAATGATTACACTACATTCTTCTTTTTTTTTAACATATCAAAACTTTTTGTGAAATATCACTTATATGAGAACTGTTCTCGCATATTGTTATCGCAGATAACTGTCCAATGTCCTGTTCTCCGTTTTTTTGTCACACAGTACATGACAATGTAGCACTTATTCTTCCAATACACCAATACGACACTCGGTTCACACGCATATCGCAGATGTTAATTTTATTTTGCCAGTTTCTCACAAAATTTAATCATCTTACTCTTATTTCAACAAATCTCACGTGAAATACTTCTTTACATATATAATACTACAAATACCGACAATATCCCCCTTCCTGATCTTTATAAGAATATGCACACTCCCGATACGGTTCACAATAGTGAAATACCCCTGATACAAAATAATAACTTCAAAATATTTCCCGCCTCTGCAGATGATGAAATGGAACTCTGAGTAGCACTCTGTCACTTAAACTGAATCAATTTTGCCCTCATTGACTTACATATATCAATAAATCACATCCTCCTTGGCAACAATAATTAAAGGATCAATACTATGGCTACAAGATGGTTCAATTATTCCGTAATCCAGCATAATGTTTATTTGTTCTTAGACTTCACTAGCATTTTTAAGTTGAATGGGTTACTTACCTCCCACAAACGATCAATGGTCATTTACTACAAATTTATGTTCATATACGTGTTCTTCCTCACTTACCACTAAATACCTCTCGATGCTTACCTAACATCGAACACAATTACTTCTCCTGTAATTCACTCAAATTACCTCACGTCACTGCCTCATACCGACTATCCCTCGGATACTGGTCGTACAGGCACGTAACACACCCAACAAAACATTTCCTCTCACTAGGAACAACTTCACTTACCTCTCATATATTTCAAAGAACACACGTCACCAACACACTTACCTCAGACCATCATAATTAACACGTACTTCTTTGCTAGTTTCCTCACAGAACAAACACACACTACCCAAATTAAAGTCTACTCTACTTCCATGATTTGCAACCAAGTCAGCTCCTAAAACAACTGAATACACAAGTTTTGGTACAACGCATAGATGAAACTTACAATCATCTTCTATCGTGATTACTACCGCTATCATCTTATTTACTCACTGTGACTTACCCAACGGCTATTATAAAATCTAATAGTACCTTCGCTTACCTTCTTCGTATCACAATTTCCATCATCGGAGTTATTCCCTCACTACTTACGTCATATTCTCGGCATCACAAGTACTTACATCACTTACCAGAACACTTCTTACGTCTAACTTACTGCTACCATTAATTACTGCATGATCTACGACTACGGCACTACTTAAATATCTCACTTAACATTACTTAGGTCACAATCACACTACTCTTAACTCTACTTTCACTACATAACTACTTATACTAAATACCTGTTCATCTACTACCTTCAGCCTGTCCACAGAACTTACCCGATTCCCTGTGAATCTGAAATACTCTGACTCGATAACGACACCTGGATAACATTCATATTCAGACTATCATAGTCTCTCTGATAACTCAAATCCGTACGCCTCCCATCTTCCGATTCTCTCTGATTACTCCTCTGATACTCTCTCTCACAACTCAAATCCATACGCCTCAGATCTTCCGATTCTCTCTGATTACTCTTCTGACCTTCTCTCTCATAACTCAAATCCATACGCCTCCCATCTCCCGATTCTCTCTGATTACTCTTCCGACCACTATCACCATCAACACAACTATTAATCCTCTGCGGATCATGATCACTACCTCTTTTCTGGTACACGGCTAACGTTTTTCCCCCTCTCTCCTATACTACTTTTACCAGACATCATGCGCTCTCTCTCTCGCGCGCGCCCTTGCACACATTCTTCCCAAAGCCTATCAATGAACACTTCAAACTCTCCTAAATTAGACATATTATTCCAGTATACTCGAAACCATATTTTACTTTCACCGATAAAAACATTCGACAAAATCTCCAACACATATTCCCATTCAATAATATTATTCCTCAACTTACTTGCAAATCTTTTCTCAACTATTTTCACAAACTCCATAGGATTAAACTGTTTTCCAGAAAACTTGGTTAAATCACGATCCCTACTGAACAAACCACTCGCTATTACCACTTCTCTCGCCGTCTCACCTCTACCTTTCTGCCGTATCAATCCCTGGCAGTTCACAACTTCTTCTTCTTCTTCCGCTGCTCTCTCAGCATTCTCTTCCACTATTCTCACTTCTTCCTTCAATCCTTCCTCTCTTTCTCTTACCTGCTGTGATAACGTTTCCTGTTCGTTCCGTAGTTCAGTGACTTCCACAAGTTTGCTTTCAATTTGTTCGATTCTACTAATCTGTTCCCTCGTATCTTCCCTAACTGCATTGTAAATTTTGTCCAATCTTTTCTCGACTACCTTATGAATTTCTTCCCGATTACTCGAAATCTTATTACTTAACTCTTTGATATTCTCTGTACAAGTTCCTTTGACATGTTCAATTTGAATATGAAGATCGCTCCGATTCAACTCCATTTCACCTCTAAGGTCAACATACTCTTTATTTACCTTATTTTCTAACTTAGATATTTGATTAGTTACCTCTACTATCTTAGTATCTATTTTATAATTTAGTGATTCACTTAGAGCATCTATTTTCTCATTGGTCACATTAAAATTTTCTTTATTACTGCCAATTAATTCTTCCATTTGTTTCTTATTATTTTCATTACTAATACCAATCATTTCTTCCATTTTCTTACTTATCTCTTTCTTATTATTTTCACTACTAGTATCAATCTTTTCCTCCATTCGTTTCTGAATATTTCCACTACTAGTATCAATCTTTTCCTCCATATGTTCCATATGCTTCTTGAGCCCGGTCATTTCGGCCATGAACAAATTAAAAAAATCTTGGTTCATTCCCCCCACTTTTTCCTTTTGGGTTTCAGTATGCTTCTCAATTTCTGCACTTTCCTGAATTGCCTCAGAACCTTCCATCGTGCTCACCTGCTCCCTATTTTCAATCTCACCTTGGATGTCCGCAGAAGCAATGACCTCGTCGTCACATGACTTGTTATTGTCTTCCTTGTCCATCTTTGGTTCCCTAGTGATAGTACGCGATCTCAAATTAATTTCCCTCTTCAAATCCCTTGACATATCCCCAAAATGCAAATATATATCACAAAATTACACCCCTGACATTTACCGGTAATAATTCCGTTGGCTTAAATGTGCATGCTCTTCCCAAATGAACCTATGATATGCTGTCATTCAGACCAAATTCTGAATTTCTTCGAGTCCCACGTTGCGGAGCCACTTTGTGAACATGTTCCTGAGTCGCTGACTCATTTTACAAACATATAAATCTGCATTTAACTTGGAAAATCTGAATATCTGCATTTAAAGTGGAAATTATAGAAATTAACATTCATTAAATAAAATACACACACTTCGGACCTTGTACTCACACTTACTTGTTACCTGTTTACTTACACATACGTTATTTGAAGGGCGCCAGCTGTCACTCAGTACAGCAATAATAGAATGAGACTCTTGACTATCTCTAGGGTGTGGGGTAATAAGCTTACTTTTGACAACATACCATATAAGTTCTGGGAAAAGGAGATTGGCGTTCGGTTTCCCCATTAATTTTGAGGTTAAGATATTTTACTGTCAATGAAATGAAACTATGAATTCGTTTGATAGAACAATATATATTCTTTAAATAATATATCAAAAAATAGTGAGTCTTGTTGCGATAAAACAGATGAGAATATGAAATTATGACATTGCAACTGAAAGAAACTAGGCATGAATTTGAATTCTACTTGACCGGACATTTAACAATTTATACGAAATATTTCCTTCACTGATTCACTTGACTGTACCTCCAACACTTTGCGTGTAATTACGATGTAATCCATTGCTCTGGTGTTTACTGTAGATGTGTCACGCCTAACGTGGTGATACATCCTTGCGACTGCTTCTTCTCCATATCATCTGCTTTGTAAGTCAATATGGTATGACCTCTTGGCAGGTCCAGGGTTGCCCTCTCTGACTCCTTGGTAAGCCTTGCGTCCGCGTCTTCCACTAAGTGACGGACCAACCATATGGTCTCACTCTCTTAATGACCAATAATGGCTCACTGAGTCTTCACCATCTCTCGTTCACACTGGTTGACGGACCACCTAAGGCCTCTTGATCTAGTAGACTACTTCACTGTACTGCATCCGTATAAGTAATGACTGACGCTACAATGTGTATCCACCTTATATAGACGTTGGTTGACACAGCTACGTAATCTCCAAAAATAACAATGACATACTCCCACCTACGCGACAGATATTACATACAGTGGTGAAATAGCCCCGCGGCGATCGACTCCGTGCGCGCATTGCTAAATAAATACGATGACGTAGCCATGGAGTGGCGATGACTTGGCAGAATCGCCAGTGGTGTCGCAATATAACAACGTCACTTCCAATCTCTGATATATACAACAATTCTCACTGTACAGGTATTGAGTGTTATACTACACATACGTATATATGTATACATCTAAGTGCAATCTTGCTAGCAACAGGCAATTGCAAAATTGAATAAAACGGATAATTACAATAATAGTACAATATCACAGATAACATAATAATAATACTGACATAATAATAATAATAATAATAATAATAATAATAATAATAATAATAAAATACAGATAAAATCATACAATAATAAAAATACAGATATCATCTTGTAACGGGATTTGAACCGTTACAGTGTCCCATTAGGAAATGTGCCGTGGTTGACCCCTGAGCGTTGCGGCTAGCTGCAGCGTAGCTGAGCAGTCTATCACAGACACCAGTGTCGTGAAGATGGCAACACGTCGCGGGTTAACCGATTTTGAATGTGGGATTATCATCGGCGCACGGCGCATGGGTCGTAGCATTGCGGAGATTACACGCGAATTGGGTTTCCGAGGTGAGCAGTGTCGAGGGTGGCTCTTTGATATCGCAGAGGGAATGTTACCACCCGCGTGAACCCCCGCACGGAAGACCACAGGTGTTTAACGAACGGACATCACGTCGCCTCCGCAGAACCATACTGGGCGCTCGACGGGCTACGGTGAGCCAGACCACCACCCAGTTGAATGTTGGGAGTCAGAAACCCATTTTTACCAGGACTGTAAGGAGGCAACTGCACCGCATAGATTTCACCAGCCAACCAACAACTCGACTTTCGCTGACACTTCGACACTGAGCTCAGCGACGTGCATGGGCCCGCGAACATTGGCAATGGACCAAGGAACAGTGGTGGCGTGTGGTACGGTCCGATGGGTCCCGGTTCCGATTGTATCGAGCTGATGGGCTCGTGTGAGTGTGGCGTGTGCCCCATGAAGGTATGGATCCTGCGTATCAACAAGGTTGTGTCTAGGCGGGAGGCGACTCAGTTCTGGTCTGGGCGGCGTTTTCATGGCCGCAATTAGGCCTCATTGTTCGGCTACAGGGAGCGCGGACAGGTGCACGTTATATGGACGTTCTTTCAGACCATCTGCATCCCTTTCTGGCCCTAGAGTTCCCTGATGGAGATGCCATGTTTCAACAGGACAATGTGCTATGTAACCGCTCTGTGATGGCATGCAGGTGGTTGGAGGAGCACTCCAGTGAAGTTACGACCATGGATTGGCCCTCCAGATCCTCCGATCTTAATCCAATCGAGCATTTATGGGATGCTGTCGATGTTGGTGTACACTCCCATGAATCTCGCACCAGCTACACAGGACCAATTGAGGGTAGCAGTGCAGGATGCGTGGGTCCAGATCCTTCTAGAACGATACCAGCACCTTGCAGAGTCGATGCCTCGCCGTATTGCCGCAGTTGTGAGAGCTCACGGAGGGGCAACTCGTTATTAACATCACATTCAGTGTCTTCCCATGACTTTTGGCCACTCAGTGTATATTGCACACTACTTACTTTACCCGGACACTGAGATAAAATCATGTCTTTTGTTTCAATTTTCATGTAGGATGTAGAGTGTCGATAGCTCTTACGAAGTGATTTGCTTACTCTTGCCTTTTATTACTATTTTGTTAAGATGTAGACTGGTTAACTCTTGTGAAGTTCTTTGCTTTGGTTTTGTTAATCGATTCTCGAAATGATGACATGCAAGACTAAACAGGACATAATTGCAGCATAATTTGTAAAATACTTTACTATTGATCCAGGGGCAGCCATTATTTGTTAATTACTCGTACTTTTGGTCCAGGTGTAACTACAATTTGTTAATTACTCGTATTATTGGTCCAGGGTTCGTGTGTATATTTTTTTATAAAATGAAGAATTTCCAATAATTTATAATGGGGTGTACGGTCTCTCTGAAATCTGATCGAA
The DNA here is from genome assembly GCF_040414725.1 of Anabrus simplex. Classification (NCBI taxonomy): domain Eukaryota; kingdom Metazoa; phylum Arthropoda; class Insecta; order Orthoptera; family Tettigoniidae; genus Anabrus; species Anabrus simplex. Next base: position 1,338,354,359 of record NC_090265.1, read on the forward strand.
ACTCCCCCACAAAATAGGCAGTTTTGCATAACCCCACCAACCGTCGGGGTTATGTAACATTCGAAGATAATCTGTGAGCTTGCAGTAGGGAGGTGGTGGATTCAAATTCCATCGTCGGCAACCCTGAAGATTGTTTTCCGTGATTTCCCATTTTCGCAGCAGGCAAATACTGGGGCTGTATCTTCATTAAGACCATGGTCGCTGCCTTCCCAGTCCTAGCAGTTTTCCATCTTCGCGTCGTCGAAAACCTTCGATGTAATAGTGCGACGTTAAAACCACCAGCAGAAAATACCATAATCGCTTGAAGCTGAAAGAACTGGACAATGATATTCAAACTTCACTGACATAATACTCGACATTATTTTGTATCAGCCCTGCACCTCAATAGATAACAAAATATGATATGTTAAAGCGCAGTGCCAGTGAAGAAAGCCGTGCGTGGAGCAAAATACCCATGGGTATGTACATACAGTATAGGGCTATAGGTTGATATTTTAATAATAGTATTTACAAATGATCGGTCAAATTTACTGTTGTTTTAGCTTACAGCCATTATGATCTATTTTAGACACAGATAAGAATGAAATTTCACGAACACTAAAGTGTGCCGTAACCTATTGTGACTATTTGATGTAGGCCCTAGTATGATTAGAGTTTTATGGGGTATAAAGTCTGTTTCGTGTCTACAATCAACATGGTACAGGATTATTATTAAACATTCAAGGAAAATCTATTGCGGGGAATCAGTATAAGCAAATCGTCTTAAACAATGGAGGGGTTGTCCGGCCAAGGAAGTAAAGGCGTGCTTGGGTCACGCGGAAGGACGTGGCTTCCGTTCCCCGTCAGGAAGTTAAAACATTTGAGAAACGAGATGTCCACTTCCGGAACTGCACATGGCCCTGAGATTCACTCAGCCTACACCAAAAATGAGTACCAGGTTAATTCTTGGGGGTAAGGACGGCCAGGCATCTACCCTACCAAGCGCCGAGGTTTCGAATAATAGAAACCTTTACCTTCTATGCCTCAAAGGGCCTTCATGGCCTGTGCAGAGGTGACTTTGTTTTTTCATGATCAGTGGGCTGGGTGAGTGGCTCAGATGGTAGCGCTGGCTTTCTGAACACTACTTGGTGGGATCGATTCTGGCTGAGGAGGGTGATATTTGAAGGCCTACTTAGACTAGACTACGCTGCACTGTCTCAAGACTTTATTCAAGTATTAAAAATTGCGAAACATCCTTATGATCTTATAGTAGATAGACCTACTGTATATTAATTGTCTTGTTTTAAGTAAACAGTTTATTTCCGTAAGCAACACTGTTTAAAAATTCACCGACCAAATGGCCCAGACTGTACACTGCTGGGCTTCTGAGCCGTAGTTGGCCCAGTCCGATGGAATTTTAAGTTGCTCAGATATTTCAGGTTCGTGTTTGTAGATTTACCGGCATGTAAAAGAATTCTTTTGGACGAAATCCAGCACATTGACAACTCCAAAAACCTTCAAAGTAGTTATTAATATATATATAATTCGCTGGGGCCATCAAGGACCACGTTAAGTCTTGTTGCATTTGACACTGAACTTGGCCTTCTTTAGAGCCCAAATTTCCCTCATTCTTTGTGAGTGGGCCTGCTTACGCTCCTCTGTCCAAGGGGCACCGTGTCTTCTCTTCGGTTGCTCGTCTCGGTTTAGCCCGTTCGTCAATATTTTCTTGCGGAAGAGATCTCTGTTAAGGGCGTCTTCAGCTGAGATATGTAGCATTTGCAGGTCTTCTTTGGTATTTCTAAACCAGGGAATTGTGGTTTTGGGGTTTGCATCAAAAAAGTGAAAGATTTCTTTAGTTAACTTTCTTCCGTCCATTCTTTTCAGATGACCGTAAAATCGTGTCCGTCTTCTCCTGATTGTGTCGGTAATTTTCTCTATTTTGCTGTAGACTTCCTTGTTGGATCTCTTTTGATGGATTCCATTTTTGTACTTTGATCCCAAGATTCCTCTCACAATTTTGTGTTCTCTTTTCTCCAGTTCTTCAAGGAGTCCTTTGTTGGCATTTAGAGACAGGGTTTCGGCTGCATATAGAACTACTGGCTTCAGAACTGTTTCATAGTGACGTATCTTGGTGTTTTGGGAAAGGCATTTTTTGTTGTAGATTGTGCGGGATGTTTGGTAGGCTATTTCCAGTTTGCGTACTCGCTCCTGAAGTGCTTCTTTGTCCAGTCCATTTTTCATGATGATCTCACCCAGGTATTTGAATTTGTCTACTCTGGTGATGTCCCCGTATTTTGTATGGAGTTTTGGTGGAGCCTCTTTGATGTTAGTCATTACTTCTGTTTTCTCAAACGATATCTGCAAACCAGTTTGTGTTCGGCAATTTCCTTTAAAACTTCAACTTGAGCTCTAGCGGTTTCTATGTCGTTCGAGAGAACAGCAATATCATCGGCAAATGCTAAGCAGTCTGTTGCGATCCCCTTGGATTTGGTTCCTATTCTCAATGGACTGTAGTTGGTTTCCTGTAATCTCACCCGCCAGGTCCTGATGATCTTTTCAAGAACACAGTTGAAGAGTATCGGGGATAGCCCATCACCTTGTCGGACTCCTGTTTTGATGTCAAAGGAATGCGAGAGACATCCGTGCAACTTCACCTTGGATTTTGTATCGGTCAGGGTGGCTCTGATTAATGCCAGCAGTTTCAAATCAACTCCAAATTCATTTAAGATGTTTAGCAGGACTTCCCGGTCAATGGAGTCGTACGCTTTCTTAAAGTCCACAAAGACAGATACATACTGCTTGGACCTTAGTGTACAATATCTGATGATCGTTTTGAGATTTTGGATCTGTTCAGCTGTTGAGAGACCTTTTCTGAACCCTCCTTGGTATTCACCTATTTAATGTTCGACTTGTGCTTCCAAACGCTCTAGTTGGGCATTGAAGTCACCTAAAAGAAGCTTGACATGGTGTTTGGGGATTTTGTTTAATTTTTCATCCAGTAGGTCCCAGAAATTATCAACTTCGTCTGGATCAGACTTGTTCTTATCGTTTGTAGGAGCATGTGCGTTAACTAGGGCGTAGGTTTTGTTCGCGCATTTAATTGTGAGTATAGACAATCTGTCATTCACAGGTTCGAAATTTGCAACCGATTTAAGGATCTTGGTTCTAACAGCAAACGCGGTTCCAAGCATCACAGCTCCATTGAGGATTCCTCTTTGCGCTTTGCTCTTGAAAAATCGGTAGCCTTCGGATTCAAAAATCTCTTCATCTGGGTACCTTGTTTACTGTAGGGCCATTATGGATATCTGATTTTCGTGAAGTCGGGGTACACCGAGACGCTCCGACTCGTCTATTGCATGATGTCGAGTCTCCCCCAGAATCCGAATGAGACTCGTGCGCCGTGGGATTCACGACGAGGGATTTATCCGAAGATTTACTCCCTGGGGTATGTTTCTTGAAATGTTGTGCCATCATGCTTTTTGACTTGACTTTGCTTTGGACGGGTACCCATCCTTTTACAACTAGGGTTGTTAGCCCTAGAGGTTGCCTCAAGATGTTTTCTGGCTTCTGGTCATTTACCAGTCTTCGCCGTAACCCTGGCAAGGGACCAGTTTTTTTCACGGTGGTATTTTATTTCCCTACTACCCTCTGACTCTGCTGGCGGCAGAGCAAGCGAGCTTCCCCAATTCCAATGGGACGCGCCCGATGGAGGTAACCGGTAAATCCCCACACGGGAGTTATTATTATTATTATTATTATTATTATTATTATTATTATTATTATTACGTTTCGGCCAACTAAGGACCACGTCATTTCAACTGTTTCCCTTGAGCTTTAATGTTGGTCCAGTATTGACGAGTTGCAGACAAAATTGGATCTTCACTATTAATGCAAAAAGTAATGAATACCGACTAAGAGACTAGGGTGGCATTGTAAAGGTCTTTAGTAGGAAACTACGGATGCTAAAAAAGTAGAGGAAATGCCATCAAAGAATTCATTACTTTTTCCATGTTCCTAACAATGAAGGCCATTAAGGCACAATACACTTGTTCTTCTGCCCAAAATAAGCCATAAGAGTATATTTCGTGTTGGAAAGTAGACTGAGTGCAAAATTTGAAACAAATTATCTAGTCATATTATTAGATTAAGGCACATTTTACTTTTATATTTGTATAGAATGAGCGTAATGAAAAGACTGTTCATCCTAGATTCTTTTCTACTGATCATCGTCGACGGACATTCTGAAGACTGGGAAGTTGCTTAGTTTCGAAATATCATACTAATATTAATAATGTACGATTTTCACCAACCTTGTATAAAATAAACGTGAGGCAACTGTTGTTTTGATACTGATATTCGTTGACGGGCAAGCTGAAGACTGGGAAGTTGCTTAGTTTTGAAATATAAGGTTCGAATCTCAGTGTTCATTTCATCCAACCTGATTTGAACTCATCATATTCACTTACTTACGAATAATTACTGATCTAGTTATTGGAAATTGATTATATTATCTGGCTAATTCATCATATTCCCTTTTTTCTAGAGAAATGCTGTTTGATTGGCATAATGCGGAAATGTTACATACCAGTCAGCTGTGCCACTATTTCGGCAACGTAATTAATGTGGCACAGGTCAGCTCAGAATTTACCTATGCTATACATTTGTCATCTAGTTGTTAAAGTACTTTCATCTCTTTTTTTTTTTTTTTTTTTTTTCACCCTTGAAAGACAGTGCGTATAGTTTTCCACATACATGCTTATATACATGCATGCATTCTTCCATTCTTATATTCGCATTTGCAATTATAACGTATTTATTCTAATTTCAGCAAGCGTGCCTCAAGGGTGTGGTGGGTTAGAGCAATAGAACTGCCGGGAAGTATCGTAACATCTCTCTTTAAGCCCAGACTTGGCGCCATCGATTTTACCACTTGTTTCTCGTCCTCAAGAAACATAATGCGGTAATGGCATTTCAAAGGTATTGGGAAAATTCAACTTCATATGGAATGGTTTTTTAAATGGGCACTAACAGGCCAAGGACAGCAATACAGATACTGAACAGATGATAGAATGAATGCGACTATTTTAATAACTCATGTGGGAAGGTAGCCCTTCATGTGCATCGTTAATTTTATTTTTGTTATTATAGCGTACTAGTTCATCCCACTTCTGACGCCAGTTGTACCGTGTAAGTTTGGCAGACAAACACAACTTGTAGCGTTTATTCTAAGATGTATAATTAACTCTAATAACTACTCACGCACAACTGCACAGGCACACCAGGACCACAGCTTACACTGCACAGTTCATACAATTACACCGTTCGCTCTCGTTCTCTCTCTCTCTCTCTCTCTCTCTTTGTTCTCGCAGTTACACTATTGTTCACACTGTCGCTTATAGACTAACACATATCACGCTCATTCTTCCACAGCTGTCACTGTCCGTCTAAATTACTTCTACAGTTACTCTGGCTATCGCTGTCACAGCCACACAGTTCATCGTCCGCATACGATAATCTCACATTTCTGTATGACTTACACTGTTCGTTCTCTATCGCTTCCCGATCCCACGTCGAACTCTCCCACGCTGTACCAGACACGACGCTTACTACACAGCAGCCGAGACTCAACTCCTCTTCGACAGTCAGAACGAACAGTAAGTTCGACGGACAGAACACTCAGAGATTTCCACACAGGCTGACTCGTCAGTGCTTCATAACAGCACTCCAGTGACCTACACATATTTACCAAGACTGAACTAACTGCGCTTCTCAACTCTTGACTGAACCCCTAAGCCTTTTTTTAATGTTCGGGGGGCCCCGAAGCCCGCTCCCCCCGTGTGGCAATTGTCACTAATCTACATTGCCTCCCACATGCTATTAATTTCTAAGGAGAAAAGACCAGGGAGGAGCGGGAAATGATACAAAGAAGTATCTGGCTGTTCCCATGTCAGACATGCTACCAGGCCAGATTTTGTGTTGATAGCCTTTGCTGGCAGGACCTAGTGTTTACAGTGCACTATGTCTTCTGGTATGGGCTAGAGCAATTTTGTTACTTTCATTGATCTGTCTCAGTCTTATCCTTGATTGTGACAAAATGAAAGTGACTGAGGTATGTGTAATGCTAGTAATGCCATTCCTTATGCAGCCAGTCCCTGCTATGAATGGTGTGAAAAGGGTGCTCATAGGCCGAGACTAATATGTAATAGCAACTTCTGGCTCGGTGAGGAAAGCAACGGGAAACCACCGTACTCCTCATTTCCCTAGTACGCCTCTTCAGTGATGCCTAGGCCATCTATGACAGCTGATGGCTGTTGAGGATCCAACCAGCCTTCGGGCTAAGGACTAAACATACAAAAGGTGGTGTTGAGGCGTGGTATTAAGGGTCAGGGAAAACCACATTGGTGGGAAAAGAAAGAGCCTGCATGTAAAACCTGACAACACCCCTAAGCCAATCAGGCCGTCTTGTGACGTAATTCAGGGGCTTAGTGACCACAGTGCAGTAATACTCGATCTCTCTTGGGGAACTTGTAATACGAGGCATGTGGGAATTGCTAAGACTATTTGGTGCTATGCGAGGGGAGACTCTGTAGGTTTTCAAAACCGTTTGAGGGGTTGTGCTATACTGATTGGTTAAAGGAGGGCAAGGGGATGGATGACATTTGGAGAAATCTCAAAACCATTTTAAATACGCGACTGAATAAATTAGTTCCGAAAAAGATAATTAGGGAAAATTCAGATCCATCGTACTACACCGCGTCTATTACGAAGCTTAAATAAAGCGGAAGCATTAAATGAGCACTACGCAAAGGTTTTTAATCCAGCGGCACAGTTATTCAGGGACAATTTTCTGAAAACCAATAATAATTTCCTAATTAAAGCTTCATTATTGCGTAAAGGTCTTTCCAAACTCAAAACTCAGATTCTGTTTCCGGAGAGGCACTTAAACTCGGGGGTGAAGCGATCCTATCGTACTTAATAAGAATATTTAATATATCACTGACCAGTACGAAGGTTCCAGGCGATTAGAAATCGGCCATTGTAGTTCCTATTCACAAAGGGGGTGACAAGAGCGACTTGAATAACCACAGACCGGTAAGATTTGACGTCAATTGTATGCAAACAAATGAAGCAATTAATGGTAGATTGAGGTTAAAATGGGACTCTTCTGGAATTATATTTAAGGGGCAGCATGGTTTTTAGGGAAGGCTTCTCCTGCGAAAGCCAGCTCTGTTGCGTATGTCAAGATATATCGGATAAGCTTGACAATGGGTCAAGGATTGATGCAGTAGTGATGGATTCTGCTAAGGCATTCGATCGTGTGCCACATGACATCCTCCTTAACAAATTAGAGCGTACGGACATTGACATCAGAGTGGTGAAATGGATACGAAAACTCCTCAATGAAAGATCTCAGAGGGTGCGCGTGGGAGAAACTCTATCTTTTCCAGTAAACGTTACGTCTGGTATAGCTCAATGTGGCGTTATTGGCCCAATTCTTGTAGTGGGACGTAAAATTATTATTATTATTATTATTATTATTATTATTATTATTATTATTATTATTATTATTATTATTAAAGATTTCTAAAAATTCGTAATAGCTGTTTAGAAATTCAGGTTATGTATACCTGACTGGATTATTTCAATTCATCGTCACTCAGTTTGGCAGCAACTCTGTTGTAGAGAGTGCATAAATTGCGTTGTATGTAGTGTAGTAGCGCATCACACATGAATAGCGACACATGAGTCTGAAAGTTTAGTTGCATACATATACATGTCATATCCATTGTGTCGGATGTGAAGTACTGTACAATGTGAATGTCTGTAGACCCGGTACAAGCCGGTCAATGAGATTGTTCGCGACAGCAGACCAAATAGAAATGCCGTTGGGGGCATTGTCCTTCTCCTCCCTGCCCCGAATGTTTACTATTGTGCTTCATACTGTGCTAGGATGTTGACCTTACGAGACAAGAAGTTAAAGTTGGCACTGCGAATAGTGGCGAATATGGATGTTGTACAATAGCTCCCAGTGTTACTTATAAGGAAGGAAATGCTGTCGCCACTTCAGCTTATTTCACATTTCAATTCATATTAACAAACTTTTAGTTGCTTCCGAGAGCGGACGAAACCATCTTTACTTCGGGCTTTTTTAAAAGCAACATTGTTGTACAGGAGTGAATGCTGGGTGGACTCAAGATATATTATTCATAATTTCGAAGTTACAGACATGAAAGTAGCGAGAATGGTTGCTGGTACAAGCAGGGAGCAATGGCAGGAGGGCACTCGGAATTGGAAGATACAGGTTAGGAATAAACTCAAATGATGAAGTTGTACCGGGCGGACGGATTTGCCAAAGCTGTTTTTAATAAACTTTTTTAAGATACACATTATTAGTTTATGTTAGTATTCTAGCTACATTGGCATACACAATGAAGATATGTGTGTCTATTTTCTCCTTCCCACAAAGACAAGATCTTCTGACCATTATTCCCTCACGTCCTTTCTTTTCGCGAGTTTACGGCATTAGTATACTGATACTGTTACCCCTCCTTCGTGCCTCTACCCCCCCCCCCCCAATGTTGTATCTGACTGGGACTAGATTCTTGTGTGCCCAACGGTATGAGAGTATTAGTGACGTGAAGTGTCCTATTTTACCTCTCTGTTTGGCTGTTGCCTAACCCTAATTATTTGAGAGATCGTCATACTATTCACTCTTGTCAACGGTCTCTATTACCTGCAGTAAAGGATGGGTACAAAAAGCAAGGTGACTTTCGGCCACGTGTGCACAAGATATCCTGAATAATGCCTAGCCGCCGCCGACGCCTTGTGAACAGTATATTTTCTTCCCACACGGTTGGCCTGGGTTTGATTCCCTGTTTTGCCATGCAGGAATTCTGTATGTATGACGATTAAAACCTTTTACCGAATTTTTCAGAACCACAGATTCATAATAATAATAATAATAATAATAATAATAATAATAATAATGTTTTTTGTTGTCATGTTAGTCTACTTAACATTATAAGAGCCTCTCATTTGGACAATGTCGTAAAAAATTAAACAGTTTTAATATTTTACTTTGTGCTATGTTCAGCAAATTAGATAATTCCCTCCGGTAACAACTTGCTATTGTTACTTCATGTAACTAAGAACTTTTCAAAACAGTTATATTAAATAATAATGTAGTGCAGTTTGGTATATTTTAAACTATTGAATGACTTGTGATTGTCACAACACTTCTAGTAGATACTGCGTAGGTTGGTGTCATCAGACGTAGCTGTTATGTACAGGACTACTGTAGATTTATTCAAACGCTGAGCTGTAAGATGTATTTGATGCGGTACTGAGTTTAGTATAATAATTTCGATGGCGTGCTGCAATATTATCGACTTTCGTAGAAAATTGCATTTCCTTCGCCAGCGTATTAGTGTTGCTTTTCAGTCCTGTGAATTAATTGTTGCTGTTTGAAGTATCGTGCAGGCGCCTGACATAAATGGACACAGGTTCTTCTCTTTGCCGAGACTTTGACGTCACTCGACCAGCATGAGTCCTTGTTCTAGGGTCACGTAGAATTGAACGTGACTAGGCGGAAGTACGAGATTGAGGCGTTGAACTGATGTTTTTATTATTCGACATACCCACCTCTGTGGAGTCACTTGAACACACATTTAAGTTGTCACGTCTATGCATGATCTCATAGCTCTTCCTTCTGTGCGATTGAAATACCGTTGCCTAAAATTCTTGTAATGGAATTTCCTAAAGAATGTGTTTGTTTAATCTGTAGAGAACCTAGCCCGAATAAATCTTATGTTCAGATTTTCAGATTATATGTCAGTCCCAATTTTTTTTTTTTCTAGATGTCATAAAAGTGAGCTTGTGGCCTAAACTAGAGAGATGAGTAGAAGTTGACATTGTAACTCGCATGAAATTCAGTTCAATAAGCTGACTGATTGTTGTAAGGGTCAGTTGTTCTTCATCGACAATAATAGCATATTCTGCCTCAGTTTACGTAAGAACCGGGCGAATTGGCCGTGCGATTAGGGGCGCGCAGCTGTGAACTCGCATCCGGGAGATAATGGGTTCGAACCCCACTGTCGGCAGCCCTGATGATGGTTTTCCGTGGTTTTCCATTTTCACACCAGGCTCTTTCAGCCAACGCGGGAACCGTGCGTGCTATATCTTTAGTTCTGCCGCTCGCCTCTTGTGTCAGCAGTTCGAGTCTCGTTTTGGTAAAATACGTGTATGTTTATTTGTATTCCTATACTGAATTATATAGTGAGTCACGTAATTTCCTTTGTTTTGTCATGCCGTTATTGACAGTGAACGGGCTTGTTAATGGCCGAACGAGCAAGTAGCTGTGCGGTTTGGGTCACGGAGCTATCAGCTTGCATTCGGAAAATAGTGGGTTGGAACCCAGCTGTTTTTTTAGTGTTTTCCCATTTTTAAGCCAGGGAAATATTGGGGCTGTACCTTAATTAAGGCCACAGTCACTTCCTTCCCACTCTAGCCCTCTCCTTTTCCATCGTAAATATTTGTGCAGAACCTCTTCCTGGCGAGTGGCCGTGGAATCGATTACAGCAGAAGCGTACGTATTGTCATCACCTGCCACCGACAACATTCTAGAGAGTGTCCTTCGTATTTGTCGCGAGATCGGACCAGATTCCTACCATTACTCTCTTCATCTCGGCCTACACTTTGTCGAAAGGATTCATGTCTGTCCCACAAGGAGGTCAGTCGATAAGCTTGACCTGACCTTGTCTTGTGAACTATTCCTGAACTAAACGGGATATGTGGATCGGTGACAGGTCCTGCTGAAATTGTATAACACCGGCGGGATGAAGCATGCTCACAGTAGGGACCATAATGTTCTCTGAAATGTGCAGATATTGCCGGTGGTGAAATCTTGCTCGATCTGTGCAAAATTCCTATCCCGCGCGAGCTCGTCCAACCCCAACACGACCAGACCGCCATGCTCGAACACATATGCTGGATTGTGTCGGGTACTGAGAGGTCGAAACGCGCGTACTGGCCCATCGTTCGCCAAGGAAATCGTGCTATCGTCAGACAATATGGCATTGGACCAATCACGTGACACATTGTCCTCTGTAAACGCAAGGTCGTTTCTTAAGCCTGTTGTACACGATCACATTTTTGTCAAATTCAAGACTTCACAAGACTTCTCAAGGAATGTCAATACTTCACAAGTTCACTTGTCAAATCGCATGTAATACTTGACAGGTCCTTAGAAGTCTTCAAAAGACTTGAAAGTGAATTAGAACTTAATCTAATCGATCAAAGAATTGCCAGGTCTTTGACAGAAGTGACCAATGGAATTCGAGTATTAACGGTGCGCGCTATGCCGGTAGGCATGCTGGGATTGCCGGGACGGGAATCAAAACAACAACAAAATGGCTTCGTCTTCATTGCCGAGGGATGTTTTGTGTTTATTAATTGCGAAGTATGAGGCATATTCCGTGGAATCCGTAGAGTACCACAATAAAAATGAATAAAACGGCAGCGCGCGAGGAAATTGCAAGATAAATATCTTAAGGAAGTGGACAGCTTTTATGTTTATTACCGCACGGTAACCTATAAGTAAACACTGCCAGCAATGGTCTATTTATGACTATCTTCGCATATTATTATTATTATTATTATTATTATTATTATTATTCATCGTTAGGGTCACTAAGGACCGCGAGATCTGACCTGTTGCGGGCCCACCAGCTTTTCATCCTTTCGGAGTGTGCTTTCTTCCATGTATCAGAATGGACATGGTTCAGTCGAGTTGGAACTTCTTGGTGAACCTGTCTAACGTTGTGTTTGAGCGCTGCTCGGAGCTGAATGTCTGTGTCTAATATTCCATACTTTAAAAGATCTTCATCGATCTCCACCAACCAAGGAGGAATCGTTTTGAGACTTCTGAAGTAGGGTAACAAACGTATACAGATTCTTTCAGCTGGCAATCTAAAGAGGTGATCGTAAAATGTTATCCTTCTCTTCCGCATTACGCTTGATATCTTTTCAGTGTGGATGAATATTTCTAAGTTGCTCCGAAGTCTGTAAACACCATCTTTCGAGAATTTCTCGGATAATCCTCCTTTCCTTAATTGCCAGTTTTTCAAGCAGACTATGCGATCGAAGTGTTAAACATTCTGCTGCATAGAATGCTTCAGGTCTAATTACAGTTTGATAATGTCGAAGTTTTGCATTTCGAGAGCTGGGATTTTTGTTATACAGTATATGTTTTGAGTGAGTCGGAAGGCTGTTTCAAACTTGTTGACACATGTTAAGACGGCGAACTACTCAGAATTATTGCATTCAACTCTTTCACCAAGGTACTTGAATCTTTCCACTTTGAAGATTCTGCCGTGGATAGTCAGAAGATGTGGTGGAGCATGCATAATGTTAGAAATGAAGTGGGTTTTAGTATAGGAGATTTTGAGGCCAACCTTAACTGCGCATTCATGCAGGTAATTGATTTGTTGAGCAGCTAGTTCAGGAGAGGAAGTAAGGAGAGCAAGGTCATCTGCAAAAGCAAGGCAATCAATATTGATACCTTTACGAGTTCGTCCTATTTGAACTCCAATCAGAAATTCCTTTAGATCGGAGAACATGTCTCCATTCCCGGATGACCCTCTTGAGAGCACATTTGAAAAGTAGTGGTGATAGTCGATCTCCCTGCCGAACTCCTGTTTTGATTAGAAAGGCTTCAGAAATCTCAGATCTGAAGGGTTTTGCGGTCAGTTGAGTCATACGCCTTCTGAAAATCTACAAAAGTGATGACAAATGGTCCGGCTCTGAGTTTCAGGTAGACGATAGTCAGTTTTAGGTTCTGGATCTGTTCTGCGCAGGGTCATTCTTCTGGATAATTATTCTGACAAAGCGTATTAATCATCTCGAGCACGTTCCTTCGAAGAATTTCTTTGGTTACTGTCAGAGGCAGACCTTCACATGCCCTGATGAAGGCCAATGCAATTTGGCGAAAAGCTCGGCTTGATTAAATAAATATATATAGTGGCTTTGATCCATTTACACATTTATTTCTTTGTTAGTACACTAATGTCCGGAAGGTGAGCATAATCACTAAACGAGGCCATACCGCCTGATAGGAATGTCAGACAAACGGACAAACGGCAGCTGACTCACACACCATACGTCACACAACTTGTCCAAAAAAACAAAAAAACAAAAAAACAAAAGTGTCAGAAAGGTTCTGATAGTTAAGGGCACCCGGAAGGGGTGAAATCGAATTTTTTTTTTTTTCAGTTTTATATATACCTGTGACTTTCTTCTTTCGAATACTTCTTGTTTCAGACCTCTGCGACGTTTGAAAGGGTGTTAATTTTTATATTACCTGGAGTGCTCCAGATGTCGGGCGTGACATGTCCTCGAACTGATGTGACATAACATTACTTTCCATTTGTAAGCGGTGACAAAGACTCTGTTGAAGGTGTTTATGTTTCAGAACATGGTCATTTTCTGCGAGAGGATATCCCTGCTGCAGGAAAGTGCAACTTTCAATTGTTGGCCAACCTGGACGGCAGAATGATTGAGAACATAACTGCATGTGTTTATTGTTTGTTTTGGCGGCTTCTTTCACAACAGTATTCAGCTGCTTTTTTTTCGTTTGGTTTTATACATTGAACAAGATGCGTAGACATAGTAATAGGATTTTCAAGGTGCGCAAGAATGTGGGAAAGAGGAAAAATCACTGTTGTTATTCCGAACGTTACAAGTGAGTGTGCAAATGTGTGTTCCCCAATTGACTACAAAAAAGATGCAGAATGAACAACCACAGCATGGTTTGTTACCAAAAGGGGAGGACACGTGGTGCAAATATCATAAAAATGAAGGAAACTGCGACCACGATCACAAGCACAGTCTCCCATATGCCGTCGCGGAACCCATAAGGCCAGTCTTCGGAGACTTATCCTATGAAAAACTCCTCCGGAAATGCCTTCTCGGTAAAACCCAAAACCCTAACGAATGCTTAAATCATTTGATCTGGACTCGGGCACCCAAGAGAGGAATTGTGAGTATAAAAACACTCCACTTTGGTGTTTATGATGCCGTGGCAATATACAATGGGGTCAGTATCTCGAAGAGCGAAGTTCTACGAAGACTTCGTATGCCGGTACCTCTAGAGTACAACACTGAAACGAATGTCAATTATAGATAAAGAAAAAGGAAAGCAGATGCAGCAGAAATGGATCTGGTAAAGCTTGGAAGACAGAAGAAAGGAAGTGTAAATAGAAGATTACAAGATGAGATGGAAGAGAACCCAGATGATCCTCTGTACGAATGTGGAATGCATAAGGAACGTTGAGGCTCGTTTCCTGAAAAGTAGTTTTTTGTGTATCTAAGGAACATTTATTCGGATACCACTGAACGCACATTAACCGAACTTGTAGGTGGTATGTAACTAATCATTCTACGTATTTTAACACGGGATTTTTTAAATCAAAGGTACAATTTCTGAATTATGGAACAAAATGTCTCCTTTTAGAACCTAACATTTTGATGTTCACTTAAAAATGTATATTTTCAAAAAAACAGAAGATATTAAAAAATGATGTCGTCTATCTACGTGTGATGGTCTAATAAATATGTATACAAAACAGGAATTTCCTTGGTTCATAACTTTATTAGAAAATGTTCCTTAAAAACGCCCATTTTAACATGGCAGACATAGCCCCTTCCGGGTGCCCTTAAGGTACATCTCTGACAACTAACGAAACTTGTCCATGTCTTCCACAACAAAATATGCTGTTAATAGGGTGTATGGTAAACGGCCACACATGCTTCGCAGCGACGTGGCATGCTGTCTGTCAGATGGTCCAAGAGCTCTTGTTTCAGTCGATCCCATTTCTCCGAAAGGGCAATGCGAAGGTCTTGGATGGTCCTTGGCGGAGACTGACGGGATGCAAATCGCCTCCCCAATGCACCCAAGGCAAGTTATATAGGATTCAGATCCGCAGTACCCGCTGGCCAGTCCATGCGATGAATGTCTTCCCGAGCCAGAAATTCATCCACCAGAGCAGCGCGGTGCGGTCGAGCATTATCATACATTAAGAGGAAGTCTGGTCCAACCGCACCTCCGAAGAGTCGAACATGTAGTCTTAGTACCTCATCCTTGTATCTCCGAGCGTTATCAGTGTTCCTTGGACCACCCATGAAGATGTGCAGGTCCGTACGGCCAGTCAACATGATGCCGCTGCACACCATGACGCCACCACCACCACCATACTGGTCCCGTTCCACGATGTTCCTGTGCTTGTATCGGCTACCCGGTTCTCTCTAGGTTAATGTGCGACGGGAATCGTTCTGCAAACTGAAGCGGGATTCATCTGTGAAGAACACATGCCTCCATTCATTCTTGGTCCAGATTCGATGTTGACGGCTCCACAGTAAACGGGCCCGTCTCTGTGCTGGATTGAGCGGGACGCACACCGCTGGACGTCGGGCAAACAGCCTTGCTGTTCTGAGCCTCCGGTACACAGTTTGCCGGGAAACGGCAACCCCTGAGACGGCTGCAAGCTTCGCCGACAATTGTCTTGCAGGTGCACTCCGATTTCGTCGGGCGGTTAAGGCCAGATATCGGTCCTGCTGTTGGGTGATTACCCTTAGTCGACCTGATACTGGCCTACCACTAATATCTCCTGTCTCTCAAAATCGTCTCCAAAGCCTGAAATGACACTTTGTGGCACATTCAAGGATACGGCTACTTCGGTCTGTGTCTGGTCTGCTTCCAGGCGGCCGAGTATTCTACCCTGAAAAACGGGGTCCAAATGGCGTCGTTGTGCCACTATGTTGTCACGTTCACCATGAGGCTACACTCCGCACACTATAGCAGGGCAAACACGACTGAGGGAATATGGGGTGCAGGCACTGGCTGTGTTTACCTTGCGGTTACGCCGCTAGTCAAAGCCGGGAACACTCCTTTCCTATACAGAGTGAACACGTAACTTTGGTAGGTGCATACACTTGCTACAAAAAGTATTGGCACACCCTGTGTTTGCCCAAAATATGTGTATACAGGAAGCGTGAAAGAAAATAACATGTGTAGCACTTAATATAATGTACAACCAAGCTACAATGCACCACCATCACAACAATAACGCATATAAGTATGTAGTTACACATCGACATTCACATGAACACTGCAAAACAAGTATTGGCACAGTATACTACTAAACACTGTAGGTGTTCGTGCGTACGTTTCAGTGTCGTGTATGCAAGCCATTAGCACGAATGCCAGTCTTCAGACGTTTCGGGATTGAATGTACCAACTTCCTCGTCGTTTCGGGTACAATTGCCGACCGTCCATCTTGTAGAACCCTCTTCGGTTCTTCTTTACCAGACGGGCGGCGCTTGGCCTTTTCTCTTCCAAGATGATCCCACAAATGCTTGATGGGATTCAAATCGGGGCTCTGTGGTGGACTAAGAAGTCATCTGGGGGCATTGTACAGTAACCACTCGCGAGTTTCTAAAGCCGTGTGTTTGGGGTCGTTGTCCTGTTCAAAATGGAAGACCCCATCCAGGCCGAGCATGTGTACACTCTTGAATAAATTATCCCGCAACACACCAATGTATTTGTACTTAGGCATATGTCCTTAATAAAGGCCAGCTTTCCAACTCCCGAAGATGCCATGCACCCCCAAACCATAACATATCCACCACCATGCTTTACTGTTGGCATTGTGTGTTGTCGGTGTAATTCGGTGTTAGGTTTTCGCCACACATTCTTTCGTCCGTCGGAACCAAACAGGTTGAACTTCAACTCGTCTGAGAATATGACAGTGTCCCAGAATTTTAGCGGTTTTCCACAACATTCCTTGGCAAACGCAAGGCGTTTCTTCCTATTTACCTCCGAGATATATGGTTTCTTTCGTGGGGATCTGCCATGTATATCGGCGCTATGCAAGACATTCCGTTTGTGCACTTACCGTCTTGTTAGATGTTGTGGCGAAGTCCGCAGCTAACGAGGCATCACTTCTTGTCGAATCTTTTTGGACTAAGCGTACGATGCGCCGTCTCTCCCATTGTGTGAGTATTCGTGGGCGACCTGATCTGACTTTGTTTTCAGTAGATCCATGCTCCTTATATTTGTGTATAATAGATCGCACAGTGATTAAGCTGATAGTAAGCATTCTACCGATCTCTCTGTAACTTCTGCATTGTGAGTGCGGTAAAACAATATTCTCTCGAACGGCGGATGAATGTTCTCCTTTCTTTAGTCCTATGTTCACAGTACTGAGCACTACCACATCTACTGTCAGACTGATTGGTAAACAAGCCTTTAGTGACGATACAGACTCATGACCTTGTGTTCCATGCTGTTTGCACCACCGAGGCGTACGAGGGCTCCACTGTGCCAATAATTATTTGGCGATTCTAATACTGTATTTTCCTCTCGAAATCGCTCGTTGCTCGTGTCCCTGCATAATATCGTACGTAATATTTTGTATCTACCGTATCTCTGTCTACGTGTACACTGACTTAGCAAATGCCATGGGATAGTCACCTAATAGCGTGTGGGGCCTCCTATGGCCCTGCGAACTGCAGTGAGACGCCGTGGAAGTGAGCTGACAAGTCCCTGATAGTCCTCTGGACGCAGCTGACACCAAATAGTTTGGAGAGCGGCCGCCAGTGCTGGTCTGTTCGTGGGTGCAGGATCCAGGACATCCCAGATATGCTCGATAGGGTTCATATCGGTGCTCCTGGGTAGCCATGGCAGTCGTTGGACCTCCGCTGCATGTTCCTGGAACCATTCCCGGGTGACGTGGGAGCGATGTGGCGGCGCGTTATCATCTTGAAACACCGCAGAACCGTCTGGGCGCTGGAAGGCCAAAAATGGGTGGAGATGGTCTTCGAGCAGCTCAGCATACCGCGTACCATTCAAAGTCTCTTCCAGAACAACTAGGGGGCCCATTCCATACCAGAAAAATGCACCCCAGACCATAGACACACCAGCGCCCTGGACCACACCTTCGAGGCAGGCGGGATCCATCGCTTCATGTGGTCTGCGCCATACACGGTGCCTCCCATCTGCATGGTGCAGTTGAAATCGTGATTCGTCCCACCATATCACGTTACGCCATTGTTCCAGTGTTCATTCCTGGTGACTGGCGACAAATGCGCGTCGTTGTGCCCGATGACGTTGGGTTAACAGTGGCACCCGTGTACGGCGCTGGCTCCCATACCCCATAGAACCCATGTTCCTACGGATTGTCCACTGGGAGACGTGTCCAGCACGGCCTGCGTTGAATTGAGCCGTGATTTGTTGCACGGTTGTCCGCCTGTCACGGTCATTGAGGGTGGCTGGACGGCCGGTCGTTCGTCTGTTGTGGACGATGACACTCGCATTCAACCATTCACGATACACCCTGGACACGGTTAATCTTGTGAAGCTGAATTCCCGCACCACTTCTGATATCGCACTTCCCATCCGTCGGGCACCGACTACCATACCCCGTTCGAACGGTGTCAGCTCACGACGACGTTCCATGTTACATCTGTCACATGCACAGCCACTGCTCACAAGGTCTCCTATACAACTGCCGCTGGCACAGGGGGCGTGTGGTGCGCAGACAACACACCTGCGCATTAGTGCTCCGCTATCCCATGACATTTGCTCAGTCACTGTATATCTTGCATGTTACATTGTCGTTCATTGCTCCCAATATTACAACAACATGGGGTGTAAATACAAAGTATGTTACAAGTGTTTATTTATATATCCACCTATTCAATACAAAGATACGTACATTTCAATACGGACCTAACATGAGAATTATAACATGTAACATGGGGTGTGCCAATACTTTTTTTGTAGTAAGTGTATATCTTGTAATTGGCGGTATATTACCTGTTGCCCTGCTTACTCGTAACTTATGCTTAAGTTTTGGACACTAGTGTATATTCCCTTCAATGATTTGACCTTTGGGAATCCCAATGGTGTCTTATTAGCATATTCATAATTAGATCGACAACCAGGCACATACTATTTAGACCCATTGTGTGTATCAGTCCTCGTTCTCATGGCTGATGTTATGCTCTCTAAATGATGGTAAACTCCATCTTCTTCTTTTCCTGCCGCTATTCCCACACCTGTGGGGTCGCAGGTGCGAACTGCGTCGCACATGTGGATTTGGCCATGTTTTACGACCGGATGCTCTTCGTGACGGCAATCCTATATGAAGGGATGTAATCACTATATCGTGTTTCTGTGGTGGTTGGTAGTGTGGTATGTTGTCTGAATATGATGAGGAGTGTGTTGGGACGAATACATATACCCAGTCCCCGAGTCAGAAGAATTAATCAGAAACGATTAAAATCCCCGACCCGGTCGGGAATCGAAACCGGGGCCCTCTGAACCGAAGGTCAGTACCTACGCTGACCATTCGGCTAACGAGTCGGACGATGGTAAAATTCCTTGTTATGGCAACTTCTGTATTCACCTCCCTCTTTAATGGGACCCATGATTTTTCTCAGGATCTTCCGTTCCTTCAGTTCCAAATTCCTGAGTTTTCCTTTTTTGACCATGCCAAGCATTCTGAGGCATACAGTACCGTAGGCCTTACTACGATTTCATAATGTCGAAGTTTGAAGTGAAAGGAAAGGGATTTGGACTTGTAAACGTTATCACGTAGATAGAAAGCTCTCTCTAGTTTGGTACACCTGGCTTTCGATTTTCACTAACGTTCAAGGTTATCCATTCTCCGAGATATCTGTAGGAGTTAGTCTCTTTATTACTGTATCCCCATGTGGGATTTAGTTGGGTGCATCCTCTGATGTTGGTGATGAACTCAAGTTTTGATTATGGCAATCCTCAACCTCACTTATATAACAATAATATTTAACGTCCTTTCAAAGCTATAGGTATTTCGAGTCAGCGGAATATCGGAAGTTTGCCGTGAAAATTAGTTCTTTTACTTTAAAATAGCACGAAAATGATGCCAAAATGGTCACTAGATTATACCATGAATTGCCAGTTCTCATGAGTAGGAATATTACGACTATTCTGTAGATGATCCACAGTTAGCTTAAAAAACTTAAGTACTGTAGTTCAATAAATCAAATTGGAGCGCCAAACATCTTCAGAGAGCTACGTTACTCGAACACATACAGAATATACCAGTAAATAATCAGACATATGCTATCACAACTAAAACCAGAAAGAACAGCACTAGAATGAGTTTTTTTAATTTACGGCCGTGAAACTTTAAAGGACACACAACACACATCAAAGTCGACACTGGAGAGTGTAAACTGTGTCTTGGAGGACACTCTCACAATGGATTTATCATCAAAAGTACATGAGAGAAAAAAAAGGCACGTCGAAGAAATAAACCAACAAGAGATGAGCATCAACAAAATAATGAGTGTCAAAAACAAAGTAGATATAGATGGAAATAATGTATTAAGAAATTAAGGAAGTGAATAAGTGAAAATAACAAAGCTCTTTCTTTATATGTAAGGAAAATATAATTTTAACTTTTATATTGTAATGTTCTATTAAGAGCAAGCTGAAATACGACAGTAAAGTTAAGTTCGCCTGGTCACCAATGGGGAATATGGAAAGTACAGTTCCGCACTTGTTTGATCATCGCTATGAGATCAGAGTGGTCAACACCGTACCTCAGTCACTGATTAGTCTGATTATCTAGCCGTACAGAAGTTGCCAGGAGATAGGGAAAATATTTTCACTACCAGTACGTCATCCTGGGTCTTTTCAGTTTGGTAAGTGAAAGCCCAAACCGTCAAGCCAATTCTGCTCTAGACATTATAGTATACCAGGAGGGGAAAAAACTGTGGAGAGATGTGTTCATCTCATTTGGTCATGTAACTTCTGCGCTAAGTCATTCTATCGCAGTGCATTCCCGTCATGCAAGCAAGAAACAATCTCGAGTCTATCACGTACATATTAACCTATTTGTATCTCGAACATTTAACAACTCACATCTCCTGCACGTCGTTTAACCTCTGTAAACAGACAAAAGCTATTGTGTTCCGACTGACGTGGCGGAATGTACTACAAATGAGAGTCGTGATGCTATTCTTTCGAGAACATCAATTGCACATTCATGTATCCCCCATAAGATACACAAAGGCTAATGACATTCGCAGTAACAGAGAACGTCAGAAACATACTATACATTCCTATGTCAAGAAAATAAACTAATTTCGAAATGAATCAAGGCAGTTTCTCTGTATGACCGACAGTATTTCCTTGACAGTTTCCAGAATATTGGCCTGTACCATTTTCTTTGTTTCTTATTGGCATTTCCTTCATAGAGATACAAAGGACTCAAAACACGATTATACAATGGTAACTTCCTCCGGACAGCTTGTTAATGTACAATTGCCGACACAGAAAGCGAGTGCGCTGAAAAATCCCAAGTAATGAAAATCGGTATGTAAAGTCGGGGAATAAGGACCTACAGTCTACGCTATAAATAATTTTATAAAATGCCCTAATATCACAGATTCTGAAGAAAACTAAATGTGAAGACTTCCAATATAGAAAGCTCATAAAATTGATCAACAATAACATTACATTGACCATTGTTTGTTGTGATGTGCTTTGTGTCTTCTGCAGTCATTCACCTCCTGTGGTTCATACATTTTATGATACTACTGGTACGTAACACACTGGTTCATCATAGCATTCCAGCTATTCAATCCCTACTCTGAGGCACTGATTAGAATGAGCAGTGTGCAAATTCCACGATCAAAATTTGTCAGCTTTCGCTCTATAAACTCAGTGGCAGGAGTTCTGCCGCATGATTATGATGGAAGTGATATCGTTGCGTACACCCGAATTAAGATTCATTTCACTTCACTGACAAAGTTTTTCACTGAACTGTTCAAAGATAAAGTTTTTTGGATTGGCTGATGTTGATAAAAAAATACTCTTTCCCTGAACAATAAATTTTACATAAGAAGGAAGCTATTTTATTAAACACTGCTAGAAATTTCTCGGATGGTAACAAACGATATTTAGATATCGAGTGACCTATATTGTTATTGACTGTACGTAGGTTACTAAGTGAGAAGTAATGTTTATAAAAGTCTGAAATAGTTTTTAAAGCAAACCAGAGCTTGGTATCAGATATTCATGAGTTATCGCCCAGCGCTGCATATCGATGCATCGCCAGCCGATTCCGATTCGGTTGAACCTGAACCAGTCAGAGACACGGATGGATTTGTGGAAGGAATAACACCACGAAGTGAAGGGTAGTGGACAGGCCTGGAGGTATGTAATGCATTTGAACTATTACTTTCCCAGTTATATTCGTGAACATTTTTATTTTATTATTAAATTTTAAATTAAAATTGCGCTTAAGATTTATAATTTATTACAGTGTGTGCATTTAAATCCAACTCTGAACTGTGCCGTTTCATACCTAAATGGTTGTACCGTCGTTCTATCTGTAGGCCATGAGAAAAATTACTGTATATATAAAAAAAGCAAATATATCGGAAATTCAAAGTTTTTCACTAAAAACACGCCTATCTAAGAGGTTCGTCACATATGCCTGGACATGCATAACTTCGTATGTGCAGTAGATCTGGCATCAGTGCGCCCAATATAACGCGTACGGTACTTTCTTTTATGGTAGAAACGCTCGGCGTAGATCTGGTTGGCCGCGCTTAAAGATTCGTAGTTGGATCTCATGTCGATAGATGGAGCTGTGCGCGTCAACATGGAGAAGATTATACCATCACTTCGCTGAAAGAAATTTATTTTTGTTGCAAAGGAATGGTAATAAGCTATATCTGGTGGCAAACTGTTGGAACGTTCTACCTTTCTCGTTATTGCTGCGAAAGACAGAAACAGGGATATTATTATTATTATTATTATTATTATTATTATTATTATTATTATTATTATTATTATTATTATTATTATTATTATCATCTTCAGTAGTGTGTGGCTCCATAAGCCTTTATTTACAACTACAATAATGTTGTTTATGGACTTATGGCGAAAGAAATATCCAGCAACATGAGACTTTCAAAATTGGGGTCTGTGTGATTGAACTGTGATTTTGATCGAATTAATTTTTAATTTAAATACAAGATCGTCTGTTCTTTTGCTTGAATGGTTCAAATTCAAATGTGATCGTCGAGTTAATTACTCAAGTCAGACCAGAAACTGTTAGTTCTCAGTATTATATTTGGCCAATGTTGCTATATTCGTTCCAAATCGCTCCATTATATCAGTTTCCCTTGAAGTTCCTAGAAAATACTGATAAGTTAATCAGAAGTATTGTTAAAGACATTTTTTGTCTTCCCGATGACATACCAGATGTAATGCTATATACAGCAAGAAAATTCAAGGGGTTAGGTCTGTTTCATTTAAAATGGGCAGCATATATGCGACACATTAATTTATTTCGATAGTGAAAACAACCGGAGAGTAAATAGTAAAGCATTTAAGTGAGTAGTAACAAAGATACTGGATTTCCTGCAATTTGTAAGTTTTTCTACACGCATAGGAGTGTTGTTCAGGCGATTTGGATGTAGAAAGTAAAAATTCGGCAAAATAACGCAGATTTCCATCAATCTTAAGGAGGCTGCCATATTGAATTTCATAGTACCAATTAAGAAAGCCGTCACACTCAATCACACTTAACAGCACACTCATAAAATGGCGTCTAATAGGCAGACGATAGCTTGTGAAAACATGTCAGAAGTGGAGAAGAGCATGTAATTTGTGATAAAAAAATGTAAAGAAAAGTCCACTTTCGTGTGCTTAAATATTGAAGGCAGTATTTAAAGCCGTAACAAATGGTAAAGACAATTGATTATGGTCTTGTCGCGATTGCAAGGAAACCGGCTCGAAACTGATGGTTAAAACACCACAGCGTTAAGGTGAAGGAAGAGAATTCCAAGATGGGAACAACAGTAAATAAAATGCAAAAGATTTTAATTGACATCTTAAAATTCTTAGACTTTGTCATCAAAATACGACGAAACTTTGGAAGAAAATAGATAGTTACGTTTTTCGAGTACCGAGAAACTAACTAAGGAAGTGCAAGCGACAAAAGCCGACGATAATTTAAAATCCGAAAATGTTACATTACGTAACAAAGTAAATGATTTAGAACAGTACTCCAAGACATTGAAATAAAGGATGTGCCTATGACTAACGTTAAGAATATGTACCAAATTATAGAAAATATCGTTCTTACACTTCGATAACAAATCAAAGCTGACGAGGACATTGAATACTGGCCCAGAGTAAGAAAGAAAAACCCGAAGAGCATCACCCCCTACAATAACAGCCAAATTCTATTCCAGTCAAAAGAAGGACAGAATTTTGGAGAAAAAAAAACAAAGGAAAATAACTACAAAGGGCATACATTACAGTTCAGACTTCCCCATTTTAAATACCCGGTAAATGAACATTTGACAAAATATCACTATATCTGTCAATTCTGCTACAGATTCCAGGTCCAGAAACGTGCATGTAATAGCACTAAACTACAACTAAGATCTGCATTACTAATCCCAATCGGAAACACACTTCTTGGGCAGAGACATGCAGCACATCTAGGACCACGTATTTTTAATACTGTACCCCCGTATATATTAAAGATGAGGAAAGGGCCAAAGCTGAAAGTATACTTGAGCACTTGGCCTGTTCAAACAGATATGAATCATAATAAATTGTCCGGCTCCATCCCTAAATGATTAATGTGCTGGCCTTTGGTTTTGGTTCCGGGGGGGGGGGGGTCTGGGTTCGATTCCTGACCCGGTCGGGTATTCCGATGGCTTGGATATTGGGTGTGTGTGGCGTCTTCATCATTTGAATTAATCATGGGTAGGACCCCATTCTCAAAGACGCGCAGGTCGCCTATACGGCATCAACTAGAATGACCTGCACCAGGCCTGTTCGGAGGCCGTACGCCATTATTATAGAATAGATTTTCACTTACGATAACTCGTTACAAAACACTACAGGCTATAGAAGCTACTATTATTAGTATTTGAATACTTCCACGTCCAATAAGTAATTACCAGTTTAAAAACTTCAATAATAATAATAATAATAATAATAATAATAATAATAATAATAATAATAATAATAATAATTACTTTTACGGTTTTAGGAGACGCCGAGGTACCGAAATTTAGTCCCGCAGGAGTTCTTTTACGTGCCAGTAAATCTACTGACACGAGGCTGACGTATTTGAGCATCTTCAAATACCACCGGACTGAGCCAGGATCGAACCTGCCAAGTTTGGGTCAAAAGGCCAGCGCCTCAACCGTCTGAGTCTTTAAAAACTTTAGTACTTTGGTCATACTGATTGTAAGTTAAACAAATTACGTCCCTCTGTACAGTAAGTATTACTTCTGCTGTTATAATATTTTATCATGTAAATATAGGATTTTAAAGAAAGGAAGAACATTATAAACATACCTAAATTTGCTGGATACATCTAGGTTGTTTGAAGTTTTTTGTTGTATTTCATGTAAGAAAAATGTGTGCATATATAAAAAAATGTGTTTTTCCAGTAACTATTCGAATGATGGACAAATAGGTAAATAAATCAAGACGAAACGGGTGCCATATTTTTTCTTCGCATTAAACTACTTTTTGAAATTACTTCATGATGCGATGTATGTAATGTATACAAGCCCACACACGCTTGCTTGTATGAGATTCACTAAAATGATGACTGAACTGTTGTATTGTGAATAATCTGTATAAAAATAAATATAAACTGTAAGACCATATTTAAAAACCGGAAATCCTCATGTACCTCCAGTCATTGGGGGACGCAGTTGCAGAATACATCCACGGTAACCCCTGCCTCTCGTAAGAGGCGACTAGAAGGGGCCCCAGGGGCTCTCAACTTGGGAGCGTGGGTTGGCGACCACGGGGCCCTTACCTGTTTCCTGGCATTGCTTCCAATTACTTGTGGCAGGCTCCTCACTTCATCTATCCTGTCCGACCTCTCTTGGTCAACTCTTGTTCTTTTCCGACCCCGATGGTATTAATCCATTCGAGTGGCCTAGGTAGTCTTTAATTTTCACGCCCTTTGTGACCCTTGCCTGTCTTCGCCCGTTCATTTTTCAAAGTGACGGATCCCTTCTCTCTCTCTCTCTCTCTCTCTCTTTCTTTTTCTCTCTTTCCGCTGTGGGTGGGGGACGCAGACGAAGAATTCACCCACAGTATCCCCTGCCTGTCATATGAGGCAACAAAAGGGGACGACCAAGGGATGATTGTATTAGAACCATGAAACTACTTGTGATTAGTACCATCACGCGGACAACACCATGGGTTGCCTTCACCAAGACCGACTCCAATCCTCAGACCTTAATGCTACTCTCGATCGTTCAAAGATGGCGAATCGAGTAGCCGGAATTGTTGGAAATCTGGGTTTGTTTTGGTTTGTTGTTATCGTATGTAGTCTGTGTAATTTTATGAAAGTTGACGATAAATGTTAGTTTCTTTGTAGAATATAAGTATGCGAGTGTATTTATACGAGTCAGTGGGCACATACGATCTGTAACTATACGCAGTAATGTGAGAATGTGCTTGTTTTGATCGTGTTTTTACTCATTAAAAACATGAGTGCACTAGGTGGACCAGGTTTTGTCTATGGCAATGCCTCTCATACAACTATTCTTAAGTTTCCTAGGGAACAGAACATTTAGATAGAAATGGATTAGGAATATACATTGTGATTATTTTGAAGTCCATGACAAAACTGTAGCGTGCATACATCATTTTGACAATAAGTCTGAGGTTATGGAAGCCATTTCCCTACTTCCAAAACTATTCGTGTTCCTCGAAAAATATTAATTTAGATAGAACATAATTGATATTGTGTTGTTGTTGTTGTTTGAGTCATCAGTCCATAGACTGGTTTGATGCAGCTCTCCATGCCACCCTATCCTGTGCTAACCTTTTCATTTCTACGTAACTATTGCCTCTTATATCTGCTCTAATCTGCTTGGCATATTCATACCTTGGTCTACCCCTACCGTTTTTACCACCTACACTTCCTTCAAAAACCAACTGAACAAGTCCTGGGTGTCTTAAGATGTGTCCTATATTCTATCTCTTCTTCTCGTCAAACTTAGCCAAATCGATCTCCTCTCACCAATTCGATTCAGTATCTCTTCATTCGTGATTCGATCTATCCATCTCACCTTCAGCATTCTTCTGTAACACCACATTTCAAAAGCTTCTATTCTCTTTCTTTCTGAGCTAGTTATCGTCCATGTTTCACTTCCATACAATGCCACGCTCCACACGAAAGTCTTCAAAAACATCTTTCTAATTCCGATATCAATGTTTGAAGTGAGCAAATTTCTTTTTTTAAGAAAGCTCTTCCTTGCTTGTGCTAGTCTGCATTTTATGTCCTCCTTACTTCTGCCATCGTTAGTTATTTTACTACCCAAGTAACAATATTCATCTACTTCCTTTAAGACTTCATTTCCTAATCTAATATTTATGCTTCGAAATGTCGAGTGATTTAGATGCAAGTTTATTTTACAATAATCTGTGCTTTGCCTGGGGAAATGTTTGGCTGGATCTTGGAGTACCGGTATATCAAAACTTATGTGTGACAGTTGGAGCAATCTGTATACTGTTACACAGAAGAGATAGTGTCTTAGAGGGATTAGCTGAGTTTGTAACGTAGGGGTTTACTCTACCAACACCTTCCGATTCATGCTGTGGTTATCTGTTATCAAGCAGAATGCGCCGAACTGAAGCTCGTGCATGTGGTTAAATATCAATGTTTAGTCAATAGAGTTTTTGCACTGATGTTCTTTAATGGGTAAAACCTATTATATATTTAGTGTCTGAACGTTTCATTACTAAGTTTACTTACATTGTGTGAATTGCTATTATGCCATATGTCAACATTGTTAACATTAGTAGGGCTGTTCATTGGGTTTACATAATCATTTCGGGTGGACGTAGCTGAGTGACTCGGATGGCCAAGGCGCTGGCCTTCTGACCCCAAGTTGGCAGATTCGATCGTGGCTCAGTCCGGTGGTACCGTATTTGAAGGTGCTCAAATACGTCAGTCTCGTGTTGTTAGATTTAGTGGCATGTTAAAGAACTACTGCAGTACTAAGTTTCGGCACTTCGACGTATCCGTAAAACCGTAACAAATGTAGTTAGTGGGACGTAAAGCCAATAACATTGTTATTTCGGGTGTACTTCCTATTCCTTGGGTGCTGAATTTAAGAAATTGTCCACCACTTCAAAACTAAGGCAACAAATTGTGTTTCACAGTTCTCATGAGAGCGAATAAATCGAGGAATTTCGTACCTACCTTATTTTGAAGTCCACCTCTGTGGTGTAGTGGTTAGTGTGATTAGCTGCCACGCCCGGAGGCCCGGGTTCGATTCCCGGCTCTGCCACGAAATTTGAAAAGTGGTACGAGGGCTGGAACGAGGTCCACTCAGCCTCGGGAGGTCAACTGAGTAGAGGTGGGTTCGATTCCCACCTCAGCCATCCTGGAAGTGGTTCTCCGTGGTTTCCCACTTCTCCTCCAGGCAAATTCCGGGATGGTACCTAACTTAAGGCCACGGCCGCTTCCTTCCGTCTTCCTTGTCTATCCCTTCCAATTTTCCCATCCTCCCGCAAGGCCCCTGTTCAGCATAGCAGGTGAGGCCTCCTGGGCGAGGTACTGGTCATCCTCCCTATTTGTATCCCCCGACCCAGAGTCTGAAGCTCCACGGCACTGCCCTTGAGGCGGTAGAGGCGGGATCCCTCGCTGAGTCCGAGGGAAAAGCCAACCCTGGAGGGTAAACAGATTAAGAAAGAAAGAATTTATGTTGAAACATTCAAAATGATGTTAGTAGTATCATTTCAACAGTTTTATCATGTATTTTCATCTATCCAGCGAAGTAAAATCTAAGAAAAAGCGTTACTTGACGAATTACAATTTCTAAATCAGCTTGTTGGTCTCTTTTCTAGTGGAATATATGTGATTCTTGTTGGCGAAGCGTTTTCATACGTGTAAAAGTGATTTTTCCCTATTATGTTATATTTATCATGTCAATTTACCGCCGTTTATGTAATATGTACGTGATATTTTTATGTTAGCCAATACCAGCAATCCGGCTACTTCGGCCGCCATGTTTTTTTTAATATTACGGTCTGAGGATTGGAGTCGGTCTTGCCTTTACTTGCGAGTAATACCACTATATTAGGTACACAACAGGTTTGTGATTAGTAGCAGCAGAGAGCAATTCACTGTGGGTTTACACTACCTGTGATTAGTACCACTGTATGCGGAACACCACGGGCTTACGTTGCCTGTGATTAGTACCATTGCGTGAGAGACACCACGGGTCTGGGCGTTGCCTGTGATTAGTACCACTATATGAGGAACACCAGGGGAATACCGGCGCCCGTGATTAGTACACCTATGTGAGGAACACCATTGGTTTGCGTTGCCTATGAGTGGCGCTATTATATATGAGAAACACCATAGGTCTGCCTTACCTGTGCGACGTACGGTACTGTACTTGTGAATAGTACCATAATGTGTGGAACACCGTGAGTCTACGCTACTTTTGATTAGTACCGCAACGTGACAAATACCAAGATTCTACTTTACTAGCGATAAGTAGCATTATGGGGGGGGGGGGGCATTGAGGTTTTGGACCCCTTTAGACCACAAGCATCATCGATTCAGGAATGTGCTTTAGAAGCAGTCCCTTGGTCTGTAATACTAGTTTTAAGTTTCTGGAAATGTGAGGCATTGCGGGTCTGATCCACTGATGGTTTTAAATTCATATTCATCCCTTCATTCTTTATCGTCCGTTTTGAATTCTGGTCAGTGGATGATTTTGGACTTTTAAATTGTCATTACATTTCGTACCATTAGAGGCCAATGACCTATATGTTAGGCCCCTTTAAACAAGCGTCATCATCATCATCATCATTATCATCAAATCCTCATATGATTGCCACAAGACCCCTCAACGATGAGATGTCAGATTGTCTGTTTAAACTAGATCTGCATAATGAACCCGTATATCTTAAGGCCCAAGTAGTTCGAGAGAAATTAAGGAATCGCGATTTCAAGAAATTGTGTGAACTTGCCCAAAAAGGAAAGGGGGTAGAATTATACCAAAAATATGCTCCTGGCAATCGATGGTTGTTCGACAAAAGAGGCCTCCCATCAAGTTGACAGAAAATGTAATTCCTGTACGAGTTCTTCCAGGAAAATCCCAAGATGGATCCCGTTGTAGACACTGCAACGAGTTTGAAACCGTTGCGCATGTTCTTGAATCTTGTCTTCATGGAGGACTTCGAAGGAACGTCCGTCATCACTTAGTCAGGAAAATCATAACAAATGGATTAAAGGAAACTGATTTGTAGGTACATGAAGTTATTGTGTTACTACATGAGGTTGTGTACGTCGATTAGACATTACTGCAATTGACAGGAGGAAATGAAATGAAATGGCGTATGGTTTTTTAGTGCCGGGAGTGTCCGAAGCCTGATGCAGGTCTTTTGATTTGACGCTCATAGGCGACCTGTGCGTTATGATGAGGTTGAAATGATGATGAAAAAGACACATACACCCAGCCCCCGTGTCAGCGAAATTAACCAATTTTGGTTAAAATTATTGACCCTGACGGGAATCGAACCCGGGATCCCTGTAACTAAAGGCCAGCACGCTAGCCATTTAGCCAGGGAACCGGGCATTATTATACCAAAAGGAAGTTTTCGGTCAACAGCCTCAACAACTAACCACTCTACTCCATCACGTGCCGAGGTTAACAATGGTGGAAGTCTTTACCTTCCACTCCTTCAAGGGCCTTCATGGCCTGTACGGAGGTGACTTTGCTTTGCTTTTTGAATGTAATATCGGACATAGTTGTTACTACTTCGGAAGTTTCAGGATCATTAATGCAAAACCATTAATGCCCGAAGTAGCGAGGAATGATGCTTGTTGTTTTAAGGGGCGTAACATCGAAGGTCATCGGCCCAAGTAGCGAGGAATTACCAGGATAATTAACGCTGAAATGTATAATTTTAATGTATATAATTTATTATACTCTGTCAAATGGCAACCTCTGGTGAGAGAAAGTTGAAATATAAGTTCGTTCTCTTGTTCGCTCCCCCATATATTCGGAATGACCGTTTTAAAAGCATGAATATTTAAGGATCTTGCACACGTTTATTTCACTACTAAGTTTTCTCTCTTCATTTTTTCCCTTTTCAAAATACTAAGTGCTTCTTGCGACTCAGTTCATATTCAATTTGTCATTTCATGATACATAGTATTCTCAATGGTATAAGAATTGCAGTTCGCTGTGAGTTTTGAATGGAGTGTATTGACATAATTGCTTATAATTTTTATGTGTATGAACTGTGAAAGTTCAAAAATTTGTCTATAACTTCCCGTTAAATTTAAACGTTGTCATCCATAAGGTGTTGGCAGTAGGCCTATTACAGTTATATGTGCGCTTAACGCCCATTTAACCTTCGAGATGTTTGAGGGTATATATACCGCTTGTGTGCCCCAGAGACAGAACGAGGATGTCGTTTACATAGTAATGAACGACAAAAGTAGTTCTTTTTTAATGTAAAACCACCCTTTTTACGAGAAATGTAAATATGTTTCTAGTTTAGCAGCCGTCACGACGACGGTCATGTTGATGAAGTGAGGCATTTTTTGACGTGGGCAGCTTTATCAGTAGTGACGTTTGTGATTGAGGTCGCTCGTATGGAAACTCATTTCACGCCAGCTTTCAGAGCGAGGTGATCATTGCATGAGAGGATGGGGTGCACTTGATCTGGCGAGATTATTGTTGGTTGGTGTACATTTCAGCTTGTGTGATGCATTGACGCCGTAGCTGTAACCAAGAGACGACTCGATAACGGCTCTGTAAATATTAGCGTTGGTTGGATGTTTGGTAGAGTGGCTTTGGTTCGGTAGTCTCGCATCTTCATCTCTTTCTCGAATTCAAGTTTGTGGAGGCATTATGTGCCTTCTTCTCAGTCATCTGCCGTTTCCTGTGAGTCGAACGTGTAAGTTACCAAGTAATTTGAATGGACTCTATTTTTGTACGGTGCCTTTACTTATATTATTTCAACTACCAATGGCAATAATAATAATAATAATAATAATAATAATAATAATAATAATAATAATAATAATAATAATAATAATAATAATGTGTTGGATTCGAACCCGCCCCAGTTGGTAGTATTTGGATGTACTCAAATACGATATCCTTATACGGAAGAAAAAATCCGACAAACTGTAGACTTGCCCATGCAAGGAAGGCTATCTACGTTAGTTCTTGTTTGGAGCAATTTTTGGTACGCCTGTTTTCACGTCAACAAGCTGCCCTGACTTCAGTATTCTACCATCTTTACACCAAGGCCCCACACCGACTTATGTCTAGCGCCTGACAATGTGCAGCCACTCGGAGCAACTCGGCTAAGTTCGGCCGTCACCTATGAAAATAATACAATATGGCCGGCAGATAAGCAGCTGACGGTAGTCGGCAACACGGCCGACTGGATCCCTCGCTGCGCCCCAAAGCGACGCATCAAGTCGGCCGAGTCAGCAAGCTAATTGTTCGGCAGTCACCCACCACGTTCGCAGTTAAGCTCCCTACATTGCCCTACTTCCTCAACTTTCAAATGCGCACAGTTCGTAGAAATTAAGAATTTTCATCCTAAATCCCCTCATAGGTCACACCGATATTTACAAGTCTTAATTTCTACTCTACCTTCTTAAATCAACCATGCAACTCCAGTATGCCAAGGTTTTCGAAAGTAGGTAAATGAATAAAAAGTTACCACATTAACGCTGCGTATGTTTCATAGATTTTACTGAAGTTTTAAATATTCCTGTTGAGAGGTTTCTATTGAGTTTTATAAATCACTCGCACTTCTCTAAATGATTTGTGACAATGTTACTTAAAAGTGGCTTTAAAAATATTTCTAAAAAGAGCTGTGGAAGCCCATCATTACAAGTGTCACATTTTATTTCTCTTGTGAATTTGTCTTTAGCAGTTTAGTAATTCATTTCGAGGTAGGTAATGGAGAGATGCAATAAGAAAATCAGAGACAATTGACAGAAGCGATACAAAAGATGACTCAGAGTCATAACAAAGAAATAGTGACCTTTCATTATCGGATGGATGTATTATTTCATGCTTCAAAAGTACCACGCCCCCAACATTATGTTTCAAACATTGAAATATTAACCTGGTAATTATTGGTTACTATTCGAGGAACTTGAAAACCACCGAGCGAGTTGGCCGTGCGGTTAAGGGCGCGCAGCGGTAAGCTTGTATTCGGGAGATAGTGGTTAGAACCCTATTGTCGGCAGCCCTGAAGATGGTTTTCCGTGCTTTCCCATTTTCATACCAAGCAAATGTTGGGGCTGAGCCTTAATTAAGGCCACGACTGTTTCCTTCCCACTTCTAGCCCTTTTCTATCCCACCGTCACCATTAGACCTATCTGTCGGTGCGACGTAAAATGACTCGTAAAAACTTGAAAACCACGTTCTTTGACTGCTTCAATGACATCTGATGTAAATTTTGCCACCTGCTTTCCAGTTAGCGAATAAGTGAAATATAACGAAACCTGTAGACTATTTTATGAAATGTTGGCAACCCCTTGAATAGAATACATAATAGTTTGTTAGCCAACTTGACTTCAACGCCCAGTGCATTTCTGTCGACATCTCTCATGCCGAAACATGTCTCAAGTTTCTATCATATTGTAGTAATATTTTAATACTTGGTGTCCTATTGCTATCGGAAATTTCAATATTACAAAGGCCATAACAAATATACTAGTTAGTAATTGTGTTGACGGTATTGCCTACATAATATTTGTACACTGATATTCCATTAATGCGCGCCAGTAGAACATAGCCGACAAATGTCACCCGAGAACGGCCGAGTATAATTGACAGATCTCACCCGAGTGCAGCCGAGTGGCTTCACATTGTCAGGCGCTAGACACAAGTCCCACACCGCTGGCTGCGCAGAAGCGTGTGACGGGGGAAGCCATGTCCATGCGCGTACCGCCATGTTGCGGGCGCTCTTCAGCTTGACGAGGAGGTCGTATGGAATTCATGCATGAAGTTACATTTCGCACATATGAAAACACCCGCCTTAGTAAATTAATGACAGCCTATACCGACTACCGTGTACACATGCAATAAATATACATAATGTCAAGGCAGTGGTAATATTAAAAGGTACTTCTGTATAAAAAACTGAACAATCTATACAAATCCTTTAGATAGCCCATAGGTGGCGCACATAATTTTTTTTAAAAAAAACCTTTCGAGACAATAAGAAGACGAAAAAATACACTACTACAATAAATATATATATAAATAAACACATATCTATTTAAATTTCAGTCCCCGAAAACAGAAAGAACAGTATACAGGCCTACGGGTACCTCATAAATGATAATGTCGCTCATTTTAATATAAGGGTCATGTTGTAATTGTTTTGTTTGAACATTCGGAACAGATACATGTAATTGAAATCCAGACTCTACACTTTTGATTTATTGAAAATATGAAGACATGTTCAAATGACAGCAGTCTACAACTAAAGTACGATTACATACCGTGAGATAAAAATTGCCTGTCTCTTAGCAGACTGGAGGGCACATTAAATATTTACAAACTCCTCTACCGATAGCAATAATCTTCAATATCAACAAAAAGGAAACTTGTGAAATAAAATCTTTCTATGAAAGGTACATAGCTTATGATTCCTCTTTTATAAGTCATTACAGCAAGTTTTACTCAATTCTCTGAACATATTGTTTAAAACGTACACGACTGCAGAAATCTTTCTAAAACGATCGGATGCATTTTTTTTTTTTTTTTGTCATTTTCTCAATATGAAATGTCGGCTCCGCTGTGTAGAGGTAGCGTGTCTACCTCTTACCCTGTGGCCCGGGATTCAATCACCGGTCAGGTCAGATATTTTTACCTGGATCTGAGAGCTGGTTCGAATTCCACTCAGCCTACGTGATTACAATTGCGGTACTTTTTTTTTCTATAGGCTTTACGTCGCACCGACACATATATGCCTTATGGCGACGATGGGACAGGAAAGGGCTAGGACTGGGAAGGAAGCGGCCGTGGCCTTAATTAAGGTACAGCCCCAACATTTGCGTGGTGTGAAAATGGGAAACCACGGAAAACCATATTCAGGGCTGTCGACAGTGGGGTTCGAACCTACTATCTCCCGAATACTGGCCGCACTTAAGCGACTGCAGCTATCGAGCTGGTGCGGTACTATCTGACGGTAAGATAACGGCCGAGAGGATTAGTCGTGATGACCACACGACACCTCGTGCAGGCCTTCAGGCTGAGCAGCGGTTGCTTCGTAGGCCATGGGGTTTGGTTTGGTTCGGATATGAAATAACGTAATTGGATTAGTAGAAGTTAAATTGTCATTTCTATGTGATTTGGACTTAGGTAAATGCTGCCTGACATTAATCACACTGGCGCTAGTCTGCCTCTATTGTGTATTTCTGAAAAATGAAATAAATGTCGGGGGTTAGTCTGAGTTTCTCTGAGTCGTTTAGGCTTAAGTAAGAAAGTTATAATTTAAGATGTGAAACCCTCCTCATAATATTATATTTTTAAATACCGGTATTACTGCTTTTACAAACTCAATCTGAATTAACATTATCTGAGCACAAATAAAAATTGAAAGTGCATTCTAATTTTTCTCGAATATGGGCACCATGATTTACACCAGAAAAAAATGAAGTTGAATGTTTTTTTTTTGCTAGGGGCTTTACGTCGCACCGACACAGATAGGTCTTATGGCGACGATGGGATAGGAAAGGCCTAGGAGTTGGAAGGAAGCGGCCGTGGCCTTAATTAAGGTACAGCCCCAGCATTTGCCTGGTGTGAAAATGGGAAACCACGGAAAACCATCTTCAGGACTGCCGATAGTGGGATTCGAACCTACTATCTCCCGGATGCAAGCTCACAGCCGCGCGCCTCTACGCGCACGGCCAACTCGCCCGGTGAAGTTGAATGTTAAACACTTGCAAGAAGATTAATATCATAGTTAAACAGTTATTCTGATTAGCGTTTTCTAATACAGACTAGGATTGACAAGTTTATAATGAGCCTTATATAGACTTTATATTGTCATTCCATTCCTGAACCGGTCGAATGACTGGAAACAGGCTGTCGATTTTCATGTTTATTTTCATTGTCAAATTTTTATGGAATACCGTATTAACAATTGTATTCTTTTATTATAAAGCAAGTGTAAAAAAAATTGAGAACTTAAGACATACGATAATAAATATTTTTTTAGATAATTGATATTAATTTGAAGCAGTACTTTACCCTAATATTAAAAGCGTTATATCAAGCTTTATCAATCATGTCTTACGGATTCTAGGCCCAGGTTTATCAAATTTGTAATAACGGTAGGTCTACACAGTCTGTATGAAAATCACGTAATCTTTTCCAGAACAGCTGTTTGGTTCCAAACAATTATCCCTGATGAATTGGAAAAGGGCAAGCAAGAAAAAGAAAAAGTCTAAAAATTCTAAATTTCATGTCTTTCTGCTCTCTGAATCATCCACCCTATAACCTGTTCAGTTCTCGATTATGGCAATTAAAAGTTATTTTATAACAGTTCAATTTCTACTCGTATGTGAAAAGAAATACCAGATCCCTCCTGATAACAATCTGTACAAATGAAGGCTGCACACGAATTCACATTCGTGAATACCTTTCTATTTCACACGTAAGGCCTAACTTAATGCCTAATATTGCCGATCAATTTAACTACCGTAATGTATCAGCTCCCTCATTTCTTGAAAATATTTGACAATATATTATCACTCCGTCGCATAAAATACTACAACAGATCCACTAACACACATGATTAAAATCGAAAACATGCACGGGACTGTAAACATTATCACGTGCTACCCATGCATTCGAAGCTGAAGCGCCCGCAACATGGCGATGCGCGAAGGTGTTCAATATTCCGCATAGCATCAGCGCGCTCTGTGAGTCTAGATAAGTAATATTAAATTCTTTGCTTTACACACAGTTGTCCTTGGCATTCCGTCGCTGTTTTATTTACGGTATTCTTATATTCCACCCTTTCTCCTATATTCATAACTGTGTAGGCCTACTTCTAATTTCTTCCTCCTCCTGGAAATTTTCTAGCCCTCAGACAAACATTACTGTACCTATCCTAAGCCTGATGATAGTTCACTGCAGATCAAATACTGGTCTGCATCACGGAATGAAACCCGGAATACGCGCACATTCTTAACAGATTTCCTGAATTCGAAAGCAAATATATAGTCTGTTGTGGATCCGGTGCCTTTAACTTCCCATGTGTTGGTGAATAGCCTTGTGCTTGAAGAAGTAAAGGTTTTCCGTTCCTGTTAACTTCCACATATTCCCCACATTTATCCATTACCTTTTCATATCATGCAAATTCTTGTATTGAAATCGCCTATGAACAGTGCTCTTTCTTTGACTCTGCGTTCGAACCTCACTGTCGGCAGCACTGAAGATGGTTTTCCTTGGTTTCCCGTTTTCACACCAAGCATATGCTGGGGCTGTCCCACGGCCGCTTCCGTCCCACTCCTACGCCTTCCCTATGCCATCGACGCCATAAGACCTATCTGTGTCGGTGCGACGTAAAGCAAATTGTAAAAATAAATGCTTTTGACTCTGACTACGACATCATTCAGCGCTTCACAAAACATGCTTACTTCATCTTCATCTGCTGCCTCATATGGTGAATACTCTGAGACGATTGCTTTCTTATTTCTGCAACCGCCAAATGTATCCGTATCATTTACATGCTTAACAGAAACTATGTTGAGTCCTGTAGTTTTTTTTACTGGACAATCACACGCCACACTCTCTTCTTCCACTTTTAACACCTGTTAAGAAAACCTTAAGATCTCGTTTTCGTTATCTCCGCACACCCGAACATCATGAACTCCTAACACATCCAGACGCATCCTGTTCGCTGATACAGCGAATTCTTCTTCCATAAGCCCCGCTAATATTGATTGTTCCTCCCCGAATTCCATTACCTTTACTGAGTTGTTACCAAGAAGTCTCTGACCTGTCATATGGAAGTGGGCTAGTAAGAGTCGCGGCTACCGATCACTATCGAATAAAAATGGACATCTCGGACACATTCTTAGCCTGGCTCTCCTTATGCTCAGGTATAGTATATAGAAGAAATTCTCACTAGAACTGTGAAAGTAGCATCCTACTTCACATGTTTAAGAAGGTAGTTTGCTTTTGTTCTTTTCTTTAGTAACTGATTGAAGCTCTGGTGTAGAAATGGGTGTAAGTTCAACCTGTATTATGAGCTGTCCCAAAAGAAACCAACTGGCGATCAACGGTATTCTGTGAGAAAGAAGTCAGTTCTCGGACGAAGCTGTGTTTATATTTGTTCATAACAGACTGATTTTGCTATAAGGGAGCGAAAGCTCATTTAACTCACGATATCTTGTTCATAAGTTAAAAGTAACATACATGAGGTAGCGAGAATGATTGCTGGTACAAACCATCGGGAATAATGGCAGGAGTGTACTCGAAATGAAGAGATAGGCTAAATTA
Organism: Anabrus simplex; assembly: GCF_040414725.1. Taxonomy (NCBI): domain Eukaryota; kingdom Metazoa; phylum Arthropoda; class Insecta; order Orthoptera; family Tettigoniidae; genus Anabrus; species Anabrus simplex. The sequence goes on from NC_090265.1 coordinate 1,338,392,957, forward strand.
GGAATAAAATATATTAATGAAGCTATTCATATATACCGGCTTCAGTGGTGTGTTTATGTGAGGCGAATGAAGGAGCATAATTACCTAGAATAATAATGGTCTCAGCCTTGGAGGGAAAGAGAAGTAGGAGACCAAGGCGACGATGATTCGACTCAGTTTTTAAAAGTTTAATGGTAAGAGGTGTGGGTCTAAACGAGACCCCAGAGCTAGTTGAAAATGAAGGATTGTGGAGGCGTTAGTTAAGTCACAGAGACTTTCAGACTGAACGCTGAAGGCTGTTTTATTTTGTTTTTTATTATATTTTATTTTATTTTTAATACTTGGTAAATAATGGATTTATTCTTTTGTTTCAGGTAAGAGTGCTGATTCACGTAGTTTGGTTTTGCAACTGGAGACTTTTCGAACTAGACACAGTAAGTTTAACTGCCTCAAGTTCCGCTGGATGTTTCATGTTTATAGAGTAATGCTGATTATTGTTTTAAGAGGAAGTTCAACAGGGCAATCATCCTCTCTTAACAATAATCAGAAAGAAACATGGAAGTCCCCCTGTAGGTGGGGGACGCAGATGAAGAATACACTTACTGTATCCCCTGCTTGTCGTAAGAGGCGACTAAAAGGGGCCGCACGGGCTCTCATATTGGGGATCGTGGGTTGGCGACCACGGGGCCCTTAACTGAGTCCTGGCATTGCTTCCACTTACTTGTGCTAGGCTCCTACTTTCATCTATCCTGTCCGACCTCCCTTGGCCAACTATTGTTCTTTTTCTACCCCGACGGTATTAGAGCATTTGAGGCCGAGGGAGTCTTTCATTTTCACGCCCTTCGTGACCCTTGCCTTTCTTCTTCCTTTACTTCATTTTTCGAAGTGACGGATCCCTTCTGTTTCTTCTTTTCTCTCTCTCTACCCCCTGTGGGTGGGGGGCGCAGACGCAGAATACACCCATGGTATTCCCTACCTGCCGTAAGAGGTGACTAAAAGGGACGACCAAGAGATGATTGAATTAGAACCATGAAACTTTCACACGGGGAAAGCCATGGGTCGCCTTTAATTGCGAGTAGTACCATTATGTTAGGTATACAATAGGTTTGTGACTAATAGCAGGAGAGAGTGGTTCACTGTGGGTTTCCAGTGCCTGTGATTCGTACCACTACGATGCGGAATACCACGGGTCTGGGCGTTTGTGATTAGTACCACTATGTGAGGAATACCACAGGATAGTATGAGTCTCTGTGATTGTACACCTATGTGAGGTGCACCATGGGTTTCCGTTGCCTACGAGTGGCGCTATTACGTGAGAAACACCGTAGGTCTGCGTTACCTGTACGATGTACAATACTTGTAAGTAGTACTATAATGCTTGGAACACCGCGAGTTGACGCTGCCTTTGATTAGTACCGCAACTTGAGAAATACCATGGTTCTACTTTACTAGCGATAAGTGTCATTATAAGGGACCGTTGACCTGGATATTGAACCCCTTTAAACACAAGCATCATCGATTTAGGATTGTGCTTTGAAAACAGTCCCTTGATCAGTCGTGTAGTTTCTGGGAAGGTGAAGCATTGCGGGTCGGATCCACTGATTGTTTTAAATTCATATTCATCCATTCATTCTTCATCATCAGGTTTTGAATTCTGGCCAGTGGATGAATTTTGTACTTTTAAATTGTGATTGCATTTCGTCTCATTTCGTACCACTAGTGGCCGATGACCTAGATGTTAGGCCCGTTTTAACATCAAGCATCATCATCATCGAAACATGGAAGAGGTCCGGCCCTTCGAAGAATGAACGTATCGGTAAAACAGAGGGGCCGTGAAGGATGTGGTAATGAAAGACTCCCTAGGCCTCGCAAATCTAATTCCGTCGGGGTCGGAAGAGAAAAAGAGTTGATCAAGAGGGGTCGGAGAGGAAAGATGAAATTGTGGAACCTAGCTCAAGTAAGAGGAAGAAATGCCAGACTAAGATAGGGGAACCATGGTCGCCTGTTCACGCTTCCATATTGAGAACACCTGGTCCGCCTTTTAGTTGCCTCTTATGACGGGCAGTGAGATACTGTGGATGTATTCTACCACCCACGCCCTCAGGGGATTCATGTTTAAGGTATGTATTCATGTTTGAAATAGCAATTTAGGTCAAAATAATCAATATTTGGTTTTTGATGTCAAATGAAAGCCTGGAATTTCTAGTTTCCAAATATGTAAGTATCATTGACCTGAGACATATAGAAAGGCCGTTAATTGCATTTAAATGGAGCACTGTGTTCATGATTTCCTTGTTCTGGGGGCGTGTTCCGTGCTAACATTCACTAGCTTTCCATACTCGAGCAGATTTTTCAACATAATTACATTTCAGTACATCGCACTGGTGTTTCATCATGTTGTACCTTTGTGAACCAAAAGATGGCATTGGTTGTCATATGATATATCTCTGGAGAAGAAATGTTGAATCTTGCATAAATGCTGTGGAATCCAACTACGACTGCCATGTGCTGTGTTATTTGTGTTTATATTGAGTGACTAACTTCTGCTAAGTGAATAATGGGTAGTAATAGACATAGTGGCTATAAAAGAAAGCACCGTTTCTACGGAAATAAGTACACAATGAATAAACAAAATATTATTGAGACAGTAGTCCAAAATGAAAACAATGAAAATCGACTTCCCAATGTGAGGAATCGTGTTGGGTTCATGTGTAAGAAAAATATTCCTAAAAATACTATTAAACCGTTTGGTCTGGATTGTGGAATATTATCACCTCATACCCAAATCACAATATGCTTTCCTTAAAGGAAGGTATACACAAGACCCCCTTAATATTTTCATCGTTGATCTTTTGTTAGCTAGATATCGCAAACCTAGTACAATTGCTCTATTTTTAGATATCAAAGGTGCATATGATTCAGTCCTCTTACGTTTACTATGGGAAAAACTTGGATCAGATGGATTTCCGTAAAGTTCATATTACTTTTATATCAATTACTTACATACAGCACTCTTATCGTTAAAACACCACATACTCCACTTGCGGGTAGACAGACTTCGACCGGCTTACCACAGGGGGACGTTTTAAGCGGTGTTCTATTTGCTTTTTATATGCGTGAATTAGAACGGATAATTTCACCATACGCTAGAGTTTTGTCTTACACTGATGATTTTACTGTATATATCTCCCATGAGAGCATCCCTGAGTGCAGGAGGATCTTAGCTATTGTAATGCGTGACGTAATTAAGTGGTTGGATACCCATGGTCTAACTCTATCAATTCCTAAATGCACAGCAATGTTTTTTACGCACAAGAGGTCGTATGACCACTCCCCCTTAATACTTGATGAATTTCTAGTTCCGTTCTCACTTCAACACACACATCTCGGTATCATATTTGATCATAAGCTCTCGTGGAAACATCATATTAATGCAATTCGGCAAAAAACGGACGGGTATATCCAAATCCTTAAAACAGTAACACGTAGAAGTTGGGGAGCAGATCCATTAGTAGCTTTATCGCTTTATCGTACTACAATTCGTTCTGTATTAGATTATTGTGCATTTTTTATAGATATGGCCGCACCTTCCATAGTTTCACATCTCAATGCCATACAATACAAAGCGCTTCGAATATGTATAGGTGCATTAAAAACTACTCCTTCGAATGCCTTACTTGTAGAAACAGGTGAACATCTTTTGTGGATTCGTAGAAAGACTCTAGCAGGTAAATACCTTCTAAAGAAATTTGCTTTGGCCCGGTCACTATTAATTCCAACATTACAGCTTCTACATGAATATTATACGAAACACCCCCCAAGAGGCGAACGAACCTCTGCTATCTATCAGGCATACAAACTGTTGTGTACGCAGAGCGATAAATTTCTACGTTTGCCAAAACTTCCTATGTATTCTATCCCTTATAATAGCCTACTTTTCCAACCTAAGATCATAATATCCTCTACAACTCATCTTTCTCCTTTAGAACACAATGTTTTTCATAGTCCTTCCGAATCCAAAAAAATCAGAATTTCCTTATCTGAGAACGAGATCAGTATATACACTGACGGTTCTAAATCCGAAAAAGGCGTAGGAGCAGCATTCTTTATTCCCAATTTCAATATAATTGAAACTTTCCATTTAACAAATATTTTTTCTATATTTTCTGCAGAGTTATTTGCAGTTATACAAGCTCTTATTCACGTTCAGCAACAGCATTATAAACGAACAACTATATATACGGATGCTCAAAGTATACTTTATGCATTAACCTCTCCCAAGCTCTCTTATAATTGGTATTTATACAATGCAATGTGAAATATTTATTGTATCAACTCGAACAATCAGGTGTGTACATAACAGTAGTGTGGATCCCATTCCGGTATTTTTGGAAATGAGCGAGCTGATTCTGCAGCTAAGGTAGCTAGTACTCAAAATAAGCACCAATTCTTGTAGCCCTTCCTCCCCTTGACTTCCTTCCTGAACTTTACGATGTAGCATACAGTTCTTGGCAAGAGAATTGGCAATATTCCACTCATACAAAAGGCAAATTTTTTAAATCAAATTTAGCCGCATATTCCTCATAAAACTTGTTTTTTTTTTTGTTTTTTTTTAATGGATCATACACTCGTAGGCATATCACAAATATCATACGTCTTCGTTTCAACCACGCACTTACATCGCAATACAAGTACCATTTCCACCTTTCTAACCACTCTACCTGCGTGTGTGGCCACCCACATGGTGACAGTAATCACATTTTATTTCAGTGTCCACAATTTGATTCTCCCCGTCGACAATTTATGCAACGCCTTCTAAATTTATCCATTCCCCTTCCTACAAGTGTTTTCTGTTTATTGTCAACCCTCACTCCCACTTTAATTGATACATTAAATAAATGTATTGATGAGTCCAAATTGCATTTGTAAAAGATGAGCTATTCCCTCCTTCATATGGTCAAAATATGCTTCTTGTTTCCGCTGTAAAATTTATTCCAACCTCTACAGATAAATACAAGCGAATCATAACAAAGCGTGTGATTTTTTTTTTTACAATAATTGTCCCATAACATATTATCTATCTCACATTCAAAATAAAACGCATATAATAAAATTCCGTATCCAAGACACTTGAGTTTACACCACAAATATCGTGACTGGACGAAATTCACAGAGTCCAACCCACACCATCAAGAAGAAGAAGAAGGTAGTGCTTCTGAGTCCAAACGTTCTACTTCGCATTTTGGCAGTAATTGTGGTGATTCTCAAGACAGTTTCAACATTATATTTAGTGTGGAATGTGTAGAAAAACTGTTATCTTTGCTGGTATGTCCTGTCTGTATGAACTGTGGATCAATATCGCTGAAAAGCTTTTGTAAACAGAGGTTAGGTTGGGCTTTTGTTGTTGGTTTCGTATGTAGTAATTCTGATTTTCAGTCTGAACCTCAGTGTAATTCAAGGAAAATTGGTCAGATGCCTGAAATTAATAGAAGACTTGTGTATAGGATGCGCTTCATTGGTTGTGGGCGAAGTGAAGTAAGAAATTTTTCGTATATAATGAATTTACCTCCACCGCCCGCACCTGCAGCATATACTGAAAATGTCATAATTCTGGTTGAAGTTACCACTGAAGGTATCTCAGTGGAAGAAAACGACTCAAAGAGGACAAAAAAATCTACAAGAGGGACCTAGTTATGCATCAAACCAAACCAACCACATGGCACTACAGCCCTTGAAGGGCCTTGGCCTACCAAGCCACCGCTGCTCAGCTCGAAGGCCTGCGGATTTCGAGGTGTCGTGTGGTCAGCATGAAGGATCATCTCGGACGTTATTCTTGGCTTTCTTGACCGAGGCCGCAATCTATTCTAATCACGTAGGCTGAGTGGACCTCGAACCAGCCCTCAGGTCCAGGTAAAAATCCCTGATCTGGCGGGGAATCGAACCCGGGACCTTCGCGTAAGAGGCAGGCACACTACCCCTACACCACGGGCCGGTACTTACGCATCAGAAGGTTTTTAATTATCCAAAGTAAGTAATTCCAATCCCGAAAGAAACTTCCAAGATTCAAGTTCAATTTTCCACACAATGAATTTCTTCAGATTTTTTATAATTCAACAAATCATAATGTCTTCAAATTTTAAGTTATAGAATACATTGATTTGTCAAATTGAAGCTTATTAGCCTGAACGTAGAATGTTTTGAACTAAACATAATAATAAATAAGACTATGATAAAAAGGTGCCAAATGAAAAAAACATATCTAAGTATTCTAAAATGTTGAGCACCGTGAAAATTGTATTTAAAAAACATGATATCAGTAGGCAACATTCTTACATTCTGTTTAGTTTGTCACATTATAAACATTATTAGGAAGAATTATGCGCAAAAATAACTGGAATTGAACTATTTTCCAGAAAGCTATGATTTTTAGGAATTAATGCAAAATTTTGGAGTTTTGACACTTATTTAGGAAACGGTACCTTAAGTGTAAAATTTTTATAATGTAAATATCTTCCGTAGATGCAAGTATTTCATTGTACACATTTCAAAAACATTGATAGAATAGTACAAATTTTGGTTCGAAACGTGAATACATACCTTAAAGACATAAATTTGAGAATTATATCCTTTAGAATAGCTAAAGTACCCGTTCTTCATACTGATTTGTGAGGATGAATTAAGGTTGATAAGTTAAGGTAGACTGAAAGTATGTGTGTATCTTACAATACGCTCTTGTAGACAGTATTTACGATCTTCTCATTAGGTACAGTACATAAATATATAGCTTATGTTCACACGGGACTCGGAAGCAAGTGACGTTAAAGTTGGGCGTGACTGAGACACTGGTTGTCTGGATGCAGTCCGACTGCCTTCAATGTCTAACCTTGCGACTGGGGTAATGGCATTGCAAAGACCAATCTGACAGGGAACTGGGATCTCTTGAAGATGAATGACAAGTCTGATAGTGTTAGCGGGATTCGCGCGATGGAAGCACACTGGACTTCAGGAGAGCCAGTCACAATAATGCCTTTACTAATACTGAGCTCGGTAGCTTTGACAACCAGCCCGGTGCTGCTACACAGTCTGGTTCATGCATACTGGGCATCAATACGACCACGCTCGCTTTAATACGGAGTTTGTGGGATGGATCCCGAGATATTTCCAACGAATTTCAAAATTCCATTGGATGGTTAACGGCGTGGTTATCGTTCATAATGCCCATAATGGTGTCGGTGGAGAAGAAGGCAATGTTCTCCCTGGGTAACGGCTCCATGTTCTTCTTGCTGATGCAGTTCACGTGCTCATTTTTTGGAACAAGTATTGCCCGATCACACAAGTTACCGTATATGACAGGTAGTTGTGGCGTATATCAGAAATTAGGTTATCGATAGAAGTGACCAGGGAACCAAAGTTCGGAGGGAATACGATTCTCTGGTGATCGCCAGAAGAAAAGTTTACCCTCGCTTATCTTAGGAGATCCACCGAAACCCGCCCTGAATCCGTGTGATTGTGCAGATGCACCTCATGCTTTTCGTCAGATTGAGTTTAACGACACGGTTCCACAGGACAGACATCCTCAGGCAGGTGTTGATCTCCTCAGCAGGGTACACTCCTGTTGGCAGCGACTATCTGATGTTCCCGGTCGACAATATTATCAGGCCTCCCATCAACTGGTTGTTGTCTCCCAGGTCTTGCAGTGTGCGATCAATTGCGTGTAGAGCGCGCGTGTGAGCCATGGAAGACTCATCCAATACCATCAGCTTACATTCACGCAGCAGCGCCGCCCGCTCCGATTCTTTGCTGATATTGCACGTAGCCATCTCGGTCTTGGTAAAATTCATTGGCAGTTTCAAGTTAGTATGCCGTTCTTCTACCAGGTAACACTGAGCAACTAATAGAATTAATATCGTATAAAGTAATTCAAATGGAGCACCATGTACAAGACATGCTTGCTACCTAACCTTATTCCTGAGCAGCAGGTTGTCTTCAGCTGATTATTGGTAAAATCTCAAGTCAGGAGGTTGCCATTTAATTTTTAGACGCCCCACGGCAAAACTTTAGTCTTTAACCTATTGCTGGCTCAGTTTAGGAAATATAATGGTGTTGCAGTAGCTATAGCATCAGCATCGAATAAAGACCTGCCTGTGTTGGAGCGACGTAAAGCAAATTGTAAAATACAACCATAGCTTCATACGTCTCCCTTTAGTGTTGTAGACTGTTTACTGTATGGTTCTCAAATCATGGAAGGACCTGGAACCACGCACGTTATGCAGGAGGAAGCGCAGACAAAAACACTCGGAAGTCGGGATGCAAAGTGTACAGGCGGCCCAATGGGTTGCTGTGTTTGATTCATACAACGGTGCTGCAAGAATACGGCGTGTCGTGTAGATTTCGTCCAAACGTAAACTTGAATAGACCTTTTAATGTAGGAAAGACCATAATATGAAGACACATTTGGAATTTAGAAGGACAGATTGGAGAAATATTTATATATAGAAAAGGAATTAGGAAATGGAATAATTTATCACTGGAAATCTTCCGTAAATTTCCAAGTTCTTTCAAATCATTTAATGCTAGCTAAACAATTGATGGGGAATCTGCCCTTGTGTGGCAGCCCTGAATGCAGATCTACGATGATTGATGAATATATTTTATAACTGTTAGTAGTCTGTCGAAACTAATGTATGAATAAATACAATTATATACTACCTGAAAAAGAAACGTAATTAAAAACAGAATGGCATGTTTCGTTCTTGGAAGAATATCATCAGATTCTATCAAATCGCACTCGAAAATATTCAGAAATGTATAAACATTTATGTTTAAATACTGTTTAAATTCGTAAATACTAGAAATTTGGAACGTATCTTATTAAAGTCCCTCACTTCCCCCCACTCTAGCAATACTCTGCCGTTGGCGTGAGTCCAGTTAGTTAACTTTCCGTTTCGTCATGCTGCGGTAGGTCAATTACACGTTGAACTGTGCTTTTAGATGCTATTACTGTTATTCTTAGTTCTCCCATTATTATTATTATTATTATTATTATTATTATTATTATTATTATTATTATTATTAAAGTCATCAGGGAGTGGGTAAAGGATATTTCAGGCATAACCACCAGGACTGATGGGAACAAAATCAAATTGAAATGCTTGGCTTTCGCAGATGACCTAGCTATCACCACTAAGAACAAGGAGGAAACTAGGTATGCTATCGAGACATTACACAGAATAGCATCACAGGGAGACCTTCAGATACCAGGTGTATGCATAAGTCTTTTCCGGTTTCACTAAGAGATGGCGCCAGCGAACAGTACGCAGCGTATGAATTTACGCATTCGTCAGTTTGTTCGTCTAACTTTAACATACCAACACGCACAAGTTGAGTCCGCCAAATACTGTTGTATCGTTCAGTGATCATGTCGATGTTTGCGGCACGCACTGCTTTTCTTATTTAATCAAAAGGAAAAGGCTGTGAAAAGTCATCGTTTGCAGGTAGAAACTTATGCTGAACACACTCCATAGATTAGAGCATTCGAGACATGGTTTCGGCAATTTCAACGTGGTGATTTCAATGTGAAAGTCAGTGCGCGTTCTGGTAGACCACGAAAGTGCGAAGACGAGCAATTGCAGGCGTTACTGGATGATGACCGTACTGAAACTCAACAGCAATTGGCACAAGCATTGAATATGTCACAAGAAACAATCAGCAGACGTTTACGATCATTGGGGAAGAACAGTAAACTCGGTAAATGGGTCCCACACGATTTGAATGAACGGCAAATGGAAAATCGCAAAGTCAGTTGTGAAATGCTGCTTCAACGCCAGGAAAGAAAAAAAACATTTCTGTACCGAATTGTGACGGGTGACGAAAAATGTATTTATTGTGAAAACCCGAAGCGGAGATTTTCGTGGCTGTCACCTGGCGAAGTCGGTCCTTCGACACAAAGGCCAAATCGCTTCGGCAAGAAGACCATGCTTTGTGTCTGGTGAGACCAGAGTGGTATAGTGTATTATGATCTCTTGAAGCCCGGCAAAGCCGTTAATGCACAGTGCTAACGCCAACAACTGATTAATTTAAATCACGCATTGATCGAGAAACGACCGGAATGGGCCAGAAGACATGGCAAAGTGATTTTGTTACACGACAATGCGCCGTCTCGCACAGCAAACCCAGTGAGAGATACATTGAAATCGCTTGGATGGGACATCCTTCCATACCCGCCGTACTGACCCGACCTGGCGCCATCTGACTATCACTTCATCGCATCAATGGGGCACGCACTCACAGAGCATCCTCATCGGAAGGTCTGCCTTGCAAGGGCTGCACTCTGCTAGAAATAGCCACACGAAATTTATTTACTAGGCGCAATAAATATTACAACAGTTATCTTACCGGCCGGACTGAGTGGCTCAGAGGGTTGAAGCGCTGGCATTCTGACCCCATCTTGGCAGATTCGATCCTGGATCAGTCCGGCGGTATTTGAAGGTGCTTATATACGTCAGCCCCTTGTCGGTAGATTTACGGGCACGTAAAAGAACTCCTGTGGGACAAAATTCCGGTACCTCAATGGCTCCGAAAAACCTTCAGAAGTAGTTTGTGGGACATAAAAAACAGCATTATTATTAGTTATCTAACCATTGCATACTTTCGCCCGTATTTACAGCACTGTACTGTACGGTTTTATTCGTAAACATTACAAACATTTAAACATTGACGTTAGAGTTTTACCCGTTTTCATTGGTTTTCTTTCAGTATTTGCTTCCAGTATTTGGCAACAAAGGCGAAAAAATCGGCGACCATATCTTCAACTTTTATTCCCGTCGAAGAGCCAAGCGCAAATGCATATTATGTCTACAGTACTTGCAGTTAGTAGCTGAAAGAATGAAGCTCTATCTCACAAGCGGACAACGAATACAATAATTAAGATTAAAAATTTAAAAGTCAGCATAAAAGCGCTGCTGATGAGAAATGCGTAGCCCGTATAAAGAGGGCGAAGAGCGTATTTTAGGTTGTAGCTTTTTCCTGTTTAAAACCGGAGTACCAACGAAAAAATATGCAACCATTCATCCTCGTGATCACGAGAACAATTTATCTTCATCTATCAAAACTGCCAAGTATTACAACACCGTAGCAGAATAAAACGTGCAGTATTAGCTGCAGCTTTCTCATGGGACATCGTCTAAAACGTATCCGGCAGGGATGGTAGGGCAACATCTGTACTTGTATTCATATTCAGCAGATGTCAATTGTCTGAACTTGTGTACGTAACACAGATACTCTCCCAACATTCCTGGCCTGGATACAATCTGCACCATTTGAAGAACAAGGTCATCGCTTAACCCACTCGGCTGCAGAGTCCGAGGGGGAGGGGATAACGTGGCTTTAATTAAGATGAGCATGCCGGAAAACAGCAGGGAAGTATACACTTCATTTTTTCATTTAAACTGAATATTAAAGCAGTCTGAATCCCTTTCCCGATACTGAATAGTCACAGTATTACTGCTTCTGCCCAAGTTCGAATTGTACTGTAGTTTGTAAGTACTTGTTTCAAAACCCGAGTGTCATGATTGTTTTTAAAGTAAGAGACGTGTAAGTGTTAATATTGAAATATATGGGACTTCGCTTTTTTTTTTTTGCTACGCGTATTTGCTTTACGTCGCACCGACACAGATAAGTCTTATGGCGACGATGGGACAGGAAAGGCCTAGGAGTCGGAAGGAAGCGGCCGTGGCCTTAATTAAGGTACAGCTCCAGCATTTGCCTGATGTGAAAATGGTAAACCACGGAAAACCATCTTCAGGGCTGCCGACAGTGGGGTTCGAACCCACTATATCCCGGATGCAAGCTCACAGCTGCGCGACCCTAAACGCTCGGCCAATTCGCCCGGTTTGCTTAATTTTAATAAGAAGAAATTTCGTACTTACGGTGTTTGTTACAAACGGGTAATGAATCCACCTCAAGACCACAGAGCGATCTCCAGGATAAGCAGGAGGGGAAAACTACCAGCACACAGAAGTAAGCCTGCGTTCACTCGTAAATACACGGGCAACTTCAGTACCGGTACTTAAAATTTGGTTTCATGCAATGCCCTGACACTGAGAATATTTCCATGACCTCTATGTATCATTGGCGCTACTGTTTTAGAAATAGATCTATGAAGCCATCGCAGGTTTTTTTGACGTCTGAACACAAAACAATCCGATTTAGTCAGCAAACCCATTGAACTCTTCATGCATACAAGAGATGCACTTAAAACCGAAAGAACAATTATTTTCCAGGTTTCACTGGTGTTTCACTAGTAACGGCATTAAAGATAAACAAATGTAAATAAAGGCATACTCCTTTGGCGAAAAACTCATTCTTTTGATTGCTGCTTGGAATGAACTTGAGAACCATGCTGAGAAATCATCATCAAACACGAACACACCGTGGGTTTCAGTCCGTGTCACAGTAACGCACTTGCTTTGGCGTGATCCTGTCAGCAAGGAGGTTTGTATTCAAACCCCACCCCGGGTGAAGGTTTATTCTTTGACTGGTGCTCTCATGTCACGTGCAGATTTAGCAACACCGCCTCGTAAAACTCATTCGAATTCGCCTGCGAAGTGATTTGATTAACTAACTTCAGCAGCTGGTAAAATGACAACGGTGCGAGATATCGAAGTATTTCTTCCAAATTCTTTATCAGCACCCGTATTCATTCGAAGCTTCCAATGACGAACATTAAATACCGCTATGTTTGTAATTATAACTTATTTGATTAGTAAAGTTAGGAAAATATGGACAAGTCCCTTTCGCAGCAATTCCAGTTCAATATATCCCGTAGAGAACAAAATATCAACATGAAAAAGGAATCGCCCCGACCTCGAACAGAGAGTTTGGATATCGCAGGAATGACCATCCGATCAGGCACAAGCCAATACACTGCATGCAATTAACCGGGTGCACGGCGCTCCTATAATGTCAATGATATTCAAAACACTATTTTATCGTCATACGCTGAAATTCTATCTACTGTTCATGCCCACGAAATTAATTTTCACAACAGAAGGGGTTGCCTAGTAGCTGCATGACCAGGAATATGGTACAGTAGTATACTGTAATAGAGGAGTCTCAAACTTTTCAAGTCGGGGAGCACCTTTGCCACTTCGGTTTAGTTGGTGAGCACTAACGAGAACTTCGTCAATACCCCTCCCGCTAATATAAGAATTATTTTCCTTACCCCGGAGTCCCATTTCAATTTACTGGGTCGGGGATGAGATGACGTGATTCCCATGTGACGACGTTTTACGGCCGGATGGCCTCGCTGATGCCAACCTTAGAGAATGAATGAGAGGAAATATGAAGAGTGTTGATGGAATGAAATTGACAGAAGGAAACCAGAATGCATATATCTTCCCCTTAGTCCCGTTTCTTGATCGGGGTCGGGGATGAGGTGCGGTGAGATGAAATGATATGGCATGCTCTTCTTGTCGCCAACCTCAGTTGAAGAACTAATGAAGATGAAATAAATGATAGTAAATGAAATTGCGTAAGGAGGTGGAAATAATCTGCTGTGGCCTGTGGAAAGGATTTGTCCTGGCATTTGCCTGGATGTGAAAATGAGAAACCACAGAAAACCATTCTCAGGACAGCTGAAGATGGGGTTCGAACCCACTTGTCTCCCGAATGCAGAGCTTAGCTCCATAGCCGCACCTCATTAACACGCGCGGCCACGGAGGAAACCAGAGTATCCGGAGAAAATCTGCCCCACCTCACCTTTATCGCAGCACAAATCTCATATGAATTGATCGGGATTCGAACTCCGGTCCTACAGGTGAGAAGCCAGCGACTAAACCTTCTGCTGTGGAGGGGCCTTATTATTATTATTATTATTATTATTATTATTATTATTATTATTATTATTATTATTATTATTATTAAATTAATATTGAAAATAATAAAGACCACTACTTACACAATATGCTAGGAATAATAGGTGCTATTGGAATTCATTCGATTACTGTATTTTAGCTCCTACATCCACACCTCTCGTGTTCTCTTATTTTCAACAGCAGCGTGTTCCTCACAATATTTCACTATCTTACTTTGCATTAGTAGGATATGATTGAGAACTGTAATCATTTCATTATTTACTTGACCCCATCCCTCAGCGTTTGAATCAATGCCGGTATCGCACAGCAGGTGCGCTTGGCAGGGTCGCTGACAAATGTCGCTCGTTCTCTCGTCTCACCTTTTCTGCAAAATGACTGCAGCTATGATACTTTACAGATAATATTATATTTTGTATTAATCTACAGTGTTGTGAATATCTTACTTGAATAGAGCAGTCACTCACCACTTAATGATGTCCTTGAGCCTTGATATTCAGAATCTTGCTGATGTCCATGTCCATGGAGAAGCGCTTCTAGCTATCCGAAAACAGTCTTCCAAATGAGATTCACTTAATCGTGCCGGTGCTTTGTTCTTGACAAATGCCATCGCTGAAAACGTCTTTTTACGCAGTTACGTCGTTCCGAACCTAGCGAAACATTTAAGCAAAACGCTCCGCAAGAATGGAAATAGTTTTGTGTAACTTGTTCCCCAAAACAATGTTGTGAACTTTTCACTTCCAGACAGATGTTTCAAAGCTAGGGAGGGCTGCAGATCGATCATTTCCATCTCGACATGAGCTACATTACGTGGTATTAATTGAATGTTTCTGAGTGAGTTTACGGTGAATTGAAATGGATTTAACACCATGATGAATAATGGCTCACTTACTTCCAAAGTACAAAAAAGTTCATTGAAAGTTTTCGATAGTTCCTGCAAAGTCAGAACGACAATCTTTGGAAATTGAGATTGGGGACGGTTGAGACCGAGTAGCGTACGAGCAAGTTCCAGAAAATGAAACAAATCATTCTCACTTGCCGTTGAGAAGAAATAATCTTTCTAGTTTTGCGCGAAAAGAAAATATTGTTTCTTTAAATTCACAAATTCACTGTAATTTCTTGACCTTGAAGCCGTGTGTTATGTTCATTCAGATAGGTGCTACTGAAAGCTGTCTACTATGAAAGCGAGATTGGTTTTAAGTTCATCCCCAGGCAACTCAGGAAGCTTTGAGATATGATTGTTAGACGCAATCAGTTATTTTATTTCTTCAAAGAGTTCCCAGACACCAGAAATTGCCGGCCCGCAGTTTAACCGACGAACAAATGCATGAAAGATAATTTGATAAGTCATTCAAGAATACTTTTAATAAGCTTTAATTCAAGTGTTTAGAAACAAGGAAGTTAATCAATTTAACAGCCACATTGAACCGCTGTGAAATTTAAGGAATGGAGTTAAAATGACAAGCAAGATTTTCGATGTGGATGAAACAATAGTAATGAATGAAGCAAGGAAAATACGCATCATTCAGAAGAGTGATAAATCCTTTGTTTTTGCCCATCATCGAAGGTGCGCCATCTGTAACGACACCGACGAGTTTTGATACGTCAGTTATTCTATATTTATGACAGAGCAGTAGATGGATTTTCCCGTATTTGTGCGTGACAAAGGTAGCACTAATAGATAAGTAAAATTAAAAATCCACCTTTTCAATACTAATATTAAACTAAATAAGTTATAACATTTACTTGGAACTAGTTTCGACGCTGGTGAGCGTCATCTTCAGCCAGATATGAGAACAGGCAATCGTAAATATACATATCATCACTATATCAATGCACATTTAAACACTCTTAATATGGGACTTATGATGCCCCTGAAAGTAAGGTAAATCCGGGACAGATGCCGCTCCCGTAGAGATGCCGCATACACTGTAGCTAAAGGTTCCCTTCGATTACAGCTAGATGGCAATAGGTGTGGTTTTTCAGTTTCTAAGGAAGAACTACTGTCTGCGAGTGTGACGAAATTTGCTCGTATATTACGCAAATTATAGCCGATATCTTGAGGCGACTACACGTTTTCTCCTGACAAAGTTTTTTCCGTGTGTTAATTTATTGTATATTAAGTTGGCTTCAAATGCTTAAATCAGACGTTTTTAGTACAGTAGACGTCAGAAGCATAACTGTAGTTGAGAATAAGCTAATTTTGGGCCATGATAGCCTTGAGATATGACAACAGGAGGGTGCGGCGTCTCTCCCTGATAGTTGGGAGAGTTGCCACACAACAATCCGGCTGAGATGCCTTATTGCTATCAGATTCTACAAGCGATCTGGAAACATTCAATACTATTCAGAGTGTACCGGTATTTTATTCGAATATTTTATCGTCTCACGATTTTTAATATACATAATCTATTTTTACTGATTTCATTGGTAACATTATTTTGTTATATAAAATTATATTATTTTCAGAAATAAAAATTTGCAACATGCCTGCTCAGTATAAAAGTAAGGGCACTGTTAAAAGACCTCAATGGAAAGAGGAAAATTTAAGAGAGGCTATTAAAAGATTGAAACCCAAGGAAATACTGTTCAGGGAGGCAGAATCATACTACAGAATAATGACGGAACGAACAATGAAACTTAGAATGCAGTCAGGAAATCTGGAAAAAGGCTCTCTGGGTCCAGCAGGTACAGCTACTTCAATAATCACCGAAGTCAAAACGATATTCAAAAAAGGATGACTGTATCTAGTGTTTGAGTTACAAACAGTGGCTGCATGAATCTTGCTCCACATATAACGACTGTTGCAGCAAGATTGCTAGAGAACAAAGTTTTAAGAAACAATCTGTAAAAACTTGTAAGAGGATAAACATCAGTTTTTGATTCAAGAATCCTGCCTTAGACATGTTTTCAAATTACTGTGTCAGGACAGGATTATATTCATTATGATTTTGATGGTCAGGGATTTTTCTCTCGACCTGAGGGCTGGTTCGAGGTCCACTCAGCCTACGTGATTAGAATTGAGGAGTTATCTGACGGTGAGATGGCAGCCCCGGTCTCGGAAGCCCAGAATAACGGCCGAGAGGATGCGTCGTGCTGACCACAGGCCCCTCGTAATCTACAGCCCTTCGGGCTGAGCAGCGGTCGCTGGGCAGGCCAGAGCCCTTTCAAGGGCGTTAAGTACCGTGGGCTTTTATATAACACAGTGAAGAATCCATTGCACATGCACATTCATAATAAATCGAAATTAAAATATGATTAATTTAATGTTGTAAATTATCAGATAGATTCTTTTACCGTTGAATGATTATATTACTGTATTGTCTTGTAGTACGTTCTAGTGTTCGGTTGTATTAAAGTTGAAAAAATGGCTTAAATTTGATTTTGTCATTCATTATTTTACTTGCGGCATCTCTCCCGAGCAAAGTCGGCATCTATACCGGGATCCAGGGAAAGACACCGCTGATGCAACAATATATTTGTTCCCTCCTTTTTCCCCATTTCCTTTCAATTACCAATATTTTGTTCATCTCTGATCAAATGTACATGTTTTCAAATTATGCTCGATGAATTTGCAACAATGTTTAAAGTAAATATACCGAGATATAATAAAAAACATAAAAAGTGCGGCAACTCTACCGGAATTACCTTATCTGGAGAATGAAACTTCAAACAATCACAATTTAAAAATCTTGAAGTCACGATTAGAACGACACTTAACACACCATAATTATTTTCACTCAAGTTAGAACTTTGAAAGTATTGAGTTCGACTTAGAACTGTAAGATTCTCAAATAAATAAAAAGTCTTGTCATAAATGAAATGTTATACAAAGGTCGAACCAGATTTCTCTGTAAATATGACAGTCACAATTCGAACGACACAATTATTTTTCTAAGGTGGAAAATTTCCATTTCCAAAACACAAAAACGTTCATTGAAATCTTTCGATAATTCCTGCAAAGTCAGAACGACAATCTTTGGGCACTCAGACTGGGGACGGTTGAGACCGAGTAGCGTACGAGCAAGTTCCAGAAAATGGCTATTAACATGTTGATGGCCTTAAGTACTGACCTGTAAATCATCGCCATAGAGTACATATTGCAATATTAAGAGAAAGCGCTGTAACGAGCGGAAACGCCTCAGAGGTTACAGGATCCAACTACGATAAACCACCTCGGCACAGGTCGTCATGGTCTGGTGAGAAGATAACTTTTCGAGTATCAAGAGGAAGTCGAGTTTGTCAACTGCTTGAGCCAGAATGTTAACCAGGGCAAGTTAAGGCAAGGCGTTGCTACATTTGTATTTTAATTCGGACCAGGCCATTCTAGCACGTAAGTTGATCAGGCAACCATCTGCTGTTAGATTTTCCTAGAATTTTAAGGTAAACGCGTTGACAATAGTCATTGTATGTAGACTGTAGCATTTTGAAACAATTTGCCTATAACCCTTTACCTATCTTCTTCTTTTTCTTCTTAGTTTTATCACTCTGGCGCAGTGTTCGCTTTGTGGGTCAGTTGAACTGAATTAGCGAAACCACGGAAATATGATTTGTGAATGGATGACTGTACTTTCTCCCAAATCTAGACGCAGTTCTTGTGTGTTACTGTGCGAGTTAACGTTCATCACAGTATGGATACCGAATGTGCTGCTTGTTTACTTCTCAAATTAAGACATTCCAGGGATCATTTTTGTATAAGATTATAAATGTGTCGCTTACCACAGGTGGTTCGCGTACGGCAATAAACCGGTCTACCACAACAACGCGCGCACGCAGGTGTAGAGGCGGCGGGTCTGGTATGAATGAATGACTCACCCAAGGACGAGCTGTCCTGTGGGAGCGAGTTAGGTACTCCAGGCCAGGTGTGTGCTCTGGTGTCCTCTTGGCGTTGGCCCGGTCGTGATCTGTCTTAACAAGCAGCCAGTACGGAATCTTACTGTAAAGTATTGTTGATGCTTATTTATGGACAAGGTACATCCAGTGATTCATGCTGGAATTAACATACAGTACATATATTTATTTGACTATCAGTTAAAATATTTGGTTAAGTGATTTGTTTTCTTCATACAAGATCTTGTATGTGACAGATATTTATTCATTTATTTATTTATCCCAACTTGAAGGTAAAGTAGAATCAGTAATATTTCAATCGACGCCCAATGTGTGCGAGTATCGTATTTTATTTATCATAATTATATTACAAATGGGGAGCCTCCGTGGCTCAGGCGGCAGCGCTCCGGCCTCTCACCGCTGGATACCGTGGTTCAAATCCCGGTCACTCCATGTGAGATTTGTGCTGGACACAACGGTGGCGGGACAGGTTTTTCTCCGGGTACGCTGGTTTTCCCTGTCATCTTTCATTCCAGCAACACTCTCCATTAACATTTCATTTCATCTGTCAGTCATTTGTCATCGCCCCTGAGGAGTGCGACAGGCTTCGGCAACCGGCACATTTCCTGTCCTTGCCGCTAGATGGGGGCTTAATTCATTCCATTCCTGACCCGGTCAAATGACTGGAAACAGGCTGTGGATTTTTTCATATTACAAATGGCGACTAACGTGTTGCATTTAAGTTACAGTATTCTCAAAAAATATAAAAAACGCCTTAAAGGAACATATTGCAGTCCTTTTCCGGCACTAAATGCCATACGTTAAAATCTAATATTCATAAGAAGAAGACTTCATTAAATGCCATGATGCTAAGTGTTCAACGTGAAGAATGTTACCCCAGAGAAGAAATTATTGAATCAATGAATAAAGACAACATTTACACGAAAAAATAATATGATGATAGCGACGATGATATTCAGTTCGAAATTTTTGAGGATTAAATGGCGAGTAGCCTTAACACCTATTTATTTATGTATATATTTATTTAATTATTACCGAATGTTTTTGCGATAGCTTTTCGTAAAATACGACCATTTTAAACCTAGGATCCGATAAGTATTTGTAGGTTGGCAACGCTAACTCCAATTTGTCATTCTTGCTAATCAAGCTACCCAGATAGTTAACGCTTCACAGTACTCTGCGTAATATGCGCTTTCATTAATAATAATAATAATAATAATAATAATAATAATAATAATAATAATAATAATGGTTTTACATCTCACTAACTAGCCTACTTTTTACTATTTTCGAGGACGCTAAAGTGACGAAATTTTGTCCCTCAGAGGTTCTCTTACGTGCCAGTAAAAGTTCTCATGAGGTTCGCGTACTTGAGAACCTTCAAATACCACTGAACTGAGCCGGAATCAAACCTGCGAAGCCAGTACTCTCATGTCTGAGGTACTCAGCCCTGTGCTAAAGAATTGAAGCCGTGAATTATATAACAGCACAAGTCCACTCATCAAAGTTTTGAGATAAACATGTTTTTTTCTTTCTTTTATATGGCTTTAAGCCTACTGAAGCTATCACTTCGATTTTTTTCTGCACAAATATTACAGGGCGTATGTGCCTTACAAAATATTACATCAAAACTATGAACGGTTTCAGAATAAAAAATATATATAAAAACGGTGGTTTTTGCTGTTTTGGAAATCAATGGACTTCTTCTTTATATTACTTTTATTAACGCCTGTTTAATTGTATACGAATACATGGTAAGGGTTTAATTTTGGTGAAAACATATTCACAAAGATATCAGTAAATACATGACCCTAAGAAATATTCAGTGTGAATCTCAGGCGTCACTTTCTGAGGCAGTATTATCATTGTCATAGTTTCCATAATGTTGTAGACAATGTAGACGCTCAAAGTATGACTGATGCTATGCGTTAATGGGTAGTATATACTTCGATATGTATCTTGCTTTCGCTGGTTTCAAGTTTAATTCATTGTTGTAGGCCTTCGTTAAAGCTGCCAAATTACAAACACGCTTTTCTTTAAATTGAAATATGTGTGTCACTGGTCCACTTCTGATAGTACATACACTATATCCCACCGTCGCACTATATGTAGAAGTGAGAGATGTTATTATCAGTATTCGATTATTATTATTATTATTATGATTATTATTATTATTATTATTATTTTATTTGTATATTTTGTCATTTATATTTGTAAGCTGGGAGATCTCCATATATGTAGTATGAGTAATTTGATTTGAACGAGTGGGAGAACATTGCTGTATTGGACTCTGGTAATTTGTATGACTCATGCGGACATCCCAGTGTCTTATGAGATGTACTTGTTGTTGTCGGTAAGTTCGATGAATCATGTGAATATCCCAGAATCACATGACTTGTTGATGTTGTACTAGGAAAGTTCTATAACTGATGTGAAACACCCCAGAGAGTTTTTTTTATGTCTTGGGACCAAGAAGTAGTTCAGGGCATGGTCGTGACAAGAGGATCTACCATGATTGGCTGGCGAGGATCAATCCAGATGTATCATGTGAGAGGAAGGGGAATGCTGGTGTATATAAAGGTTGATCAAACGGTGGGAACCAGACACACACGGTACGGGAATGAAGTAGTGCTGATATGCGGTGCTGGAGTGACACGGCTGCAATATGCTGGACTGGACTTAAAGCGTTCGTGGAACGTAGTCTTGTTATATTCGTGGAATGTGGATGATCGACAAATTATGGAGTACTTACGCATTAGTTATTGTAGCACTTGTGGTGGCCTGGCATTATATGTTGGTGAAAGCTATCTCAGACTTTCCATAATTTATGTTCAGGATCGACAAGCGTGTGTTGCTCAAATGTATATGTCTCTATAACAGGTGTTAAAGTCTGTGAACACAGTATTATGAGGTACAGTATCTGTGTGATTTTATAAGTGCTGATTATGAGAATCGGCAAGTAGTATTGATACAGGGACAGTGAAGGATATTTATCTACATATATGTACATTGTTCATCGGACTATCTACAGATGGTAGTTTAGTTCTCGTTTTCGTTTTCCCGCTGTTTTCATTTGGAGTCTTCCAGCAATATTTTATGAGTGTATTATATGTATAATGTTGTGTGTTGATGAGGTGCTCATGCACTGATTTTATTGAGAATATAGTTAGATATTTTAGAATCAGTGGAGTTATTGATGAACCTAGGTGCAGTTCCCACCTATTTAGTCGTTTTCAGAAGGTTAGGTAAAGCCTGAAGCAGATGTACCAGTACGCAGCTTTTATGTACACGCACTGGGAGATAAAGAATTATCATGCTCTATCTAAATTCGAGGGATTCATTCTGGTGAACTCTGGCGCCCATACTACGGACATTTCGATTAATTATGTTTATTAATTTTAGTACGTTTTTTGAAAAAATTTATTTATTTATATATTATTTATTCAGTCATATATATATTTATTAGTATCACAAAAAGTTTACACACTAGCTGGTTTGCTAACAGTCACATCATTGCTGCGATACTTGATCAACGTAAACAATGTGTAAATTCCTAACACTCTTCTCCATTATGTCTATCCACTGTTGAAGAGTGTACACAATGTCCTGATTTCTCTTCTTCAGCTCTGTACGAGTATTATTATTATTTCGTATGGCAAAACAAGTATACATTCTAAATACATATAAATACATATTTCTTAAATAAGTATGTAATTTACAGGCCAGCATTCAAAACTTAATGTCCAGACTTTTCAGCCAGTCCACTGCTTCTCTAGAAGCACTATGTAATTCTTGAACAGATCCATTGATTCTTCTTTTTGGGCAGTCCATAACAACGTGCTGGATGGTCTCAGGCACATTATCACAGTCGCAGAATGGGTCTTCAGATTTTCCCCACTTGTGAAGCCAGAATTTACACCTTCCATGGTTTGTCCTGATTCTGTTTAGAGATGTCCATTCCCTTCTCAGGAAATTTAAACCAGGAGGAGCTCTACAAGGATGGTGGATTAAACCCAGGTGGTCAGGATTTGAGGAGGTTCATTCATCATGCCAGATCTCATCAGCATCAAAATGTGTTTCCAGGAGCTTCTCGCCTAACTTCCATGATGGGTTTCTGGACTTTAATCTCTTCGGTTTCTGAGAGTTGCAGTCCTGATGTAAGGGCAGTTGAGGATTACTGCGACAATTCTGCCATTCTCTTACAAGAGCCAGTTCTCTTCGTATGTGAGGGGGATGGATGTTGGATAAAACAGGTAACCATTTTAGGGGTGTCGATTTGATGGTGCCTGATATTGTCCTCATGGTATCATTCAGTTGTGTATCAACTTTTGAAGTATATACACTTTTAAGCCACACAGGGCAGCAGTATTCTGTAACTGGATAGATCAAGGCAAGAGCTGATGTCCGTAATACCGTCGCATTTGCTCCCCATCCTGTTCCACTAAGCTTGTGTAATATGTTGTTCCTTGTTTTTATCTTGGTTGCAGTGTTAGAGAGGTGTTGCTTGTATGAAAGTGTCCGATCCATTGTGATGCCCAGATACTTTGAATATAGGTTATACTTAAGGTTTTGGCCTTTGAATTCGACTTGAGATACATAGTTGGCTTTTTTATTGTCTAGGTGGAAGCAGCTTACTTCAGTTTTCTTCAAGTTAGGTTTGAGTCGCCATGTACTGAAATATTTGTTCAGGTTATGGAGATCCTTTGTGAGTATAGTTTCTGCTGTTTTGAAGTCACGAGATTGGGCAGCCAGAGCTATGTCATCTGCATATATGAATTTCCTGGAAGTAGTTTCTGGAAGATCTGCAGTATAGATGCTGAACAGTAGAGGAGCAAGAACTGATCCTTGGGGTAGACCATCGTTTAGTATATAGGGCTTACTCTTATTGCCGTTTAAATGTATTTCGAACGCTCTATTGTATAGCATGTTGTTTAGCAGTGTTGCAAGGTTCTTACAGGGAATGATCTTCAAGAATTTCAAAATCATCCCTTGTCGCCATACTGTGTCATAAGCTGATGTCAAGTCCACAAAAACAGCGATGGCCTTCTTCTTGTCTTGAAATCCGTTCTCAATGTGGCTGGTGAGTGCCAAGACCTGGTCACAGCAGCTTCGGTTAGGTCGGAATCCTGCTTGTTCAGTTGGTATGTGTTGGAAGGCTGTGGTTGAGATTCTGTTGTAAATCATTCTCTCCATTAACTTGTAGGAAATACTTAAGAGTGCTATTGGCCTGTACTCTTCAAGACTATCTCCACTTTTTCCGGGCTTTAGAATGGCAACTATTTTAGTTCTCTTAAGCAAGGATGGAAGCCTACCACTTCTTAAGATGTCATTAAAGAACATAAGTAACCAGTGTAGAGTTCTAGGTCCACAATGTTTCAGGAATTCTGGATATATCCCATCCACTCCTGCTGCTTTGCCTGGTTTTATTTCTTTTAGAGCTGTTGAGATTTCTGCAGTTGTGAATTCCCCTGAGAAATGGGGGGTTGATTCAATCGAGGATAGCCTCGTTTTTAGCTCTTTCTTGAGTTTTTTATTCATGTTTATTGACATTTTCTGGTATTTTGGATAGTTTAATGATTCTTTTAGCTACATCTACTGGAGATACCTCTGAGCTGTTATTAATATATTTGGGAGTACAACTACCAAGTTTTCTAAGAAGAGTCCATGCTTTTCTGCTTGAGTGTTGGAAATTCATGCTTGCTGTCATTGAGTTCCATTTGTCTTTTCTGGCAGAATCTAGGCAGAGCAATAGTTCATCAGCGACTTCTGTTCTGTTGCTGATTTGGTATTCTTCGTACAGCTCATCACATTTTCTATTCCATCCGGGGATATATTCTTTTCTAAATCCTCTGGGAATGTGTTCCTTTGCTATGGAGCATGTTAAACTAACAAATCGCTTATAGTTGTCCAGTTTGGGTGGAATCCATTGAATATTGTGATCCAACTCATTAGTAAACGCTTCCCAGTTTGCTCTTTCAAAATTCCAGCGAGGTACAGGTGTTGATCTTATTATTGGGACTTCAATGCCAATTTTTAGAAGAATTAGTCCATGCCGACTTCGGGAAAAATTGTTCAGTACTTTCCTGCTGCACTGTAAAGGTCTTCCGTGCTCGTCCCTTGAAACAAAACAGAGGTCTGGGTTGGTGTCCTTCTTCCATCTTCCTGAGTGAAAGGAGCCTCTCTCTTTTGCATCGTACACAAGGAAAACATCTTCTGTTTCAGACCATTCTAACACACCAAGACCATCTGAATTAGTATCTCCATACCCCCAGGAAGTACTCCTACTGTTGAAATCTCCCATGATGGCTGCCGAATGATTTACATTCTTGATGGCTTCATTACATCAAGGTTGAAATGGTGGTTTGTAAATGTTTACTATTTCCAAGTCTGCAACTTTAATCCTGGTGGTGAAAATGTTATCAGAGCTGATGTCAAGAATTTTTACTTGCTCAATATTATTTCGAATGTGCGTAGAGATACCATAGGTTTTATGGAAAGTAGCTCTAACAAGATTGAATCCTGGTAGTTTACATCTGGAGTGAAGTTGGTTTTCATTCTCGCAATGTGTTTCTTGAAGTCACGACGTCCTCTACGTTGATCAACAGGAGACAGTATTCCATCACACACCAGGGACATGATTTGTTATAAACTTGATGCAGTAATCCCGTGTAATGGAATAAAGGCTTATTTGCACTTTATCCTCTCGAAATCTCCTACTTTCACTTAAAAAGAAGATATATTATTTTATTACTATTTGGAAACACATTTAGATAATGGCCGAAGGGGAAAATAGTGCTAATGAATGATCATTGTTAGGTAACATCAAATTATTCACCTTATAGTAGGCTATATGTTACATGTAAAATATAGTACCGTATATTGAAGTCACGCACTTTGTAATGAAAAACAGCTGAATGAGGCTTTGCAGGTTCATGAAGCCGAGACCGTTTTCATCTTGGTAGGATCACACTTATTAGTCCAATCAGGGATACCTGTCTTGTGCATTTTTAGATTCCATGTTTTTGAAGTGTCATTATATTGTCCTTTGACCCAGTGACAAGCCTGACATGCATTGTCTTCCACCTCTGCAACAAATACCCTAAATATTAACATGTCTGTGTTATGTGTTACAATTTTGCCACTGTAGTTTTGGAACCATGCTCTTTACTTACCTGCTATCATCTCCCGTTTTTCCGCCGGACATTCTCTTCTTTTTCTGAATGTTTTTCTCCCAGTTTTGGATATTACATTTTCTTATAGGAGCTGGTATTACCATCTGAACCACACTCGTCACTCATTGTACAATTCCATTTCATAAAATACTACACAAAATCCATTAATTTGTCAGTATTAACACTCCACAGTTCACGGGGAACACAACGTAACAGCTGATGCGAAGGCAGGTCCGCCTAGCATGAGTGAGAGGTGGTACGGACGTGTGCTGTTCTGGAAGTCAGCCGCGCTCAGTACAAGTACACTAGTGTCCAGAAGTTAAGCATAACTTACGAGTAAGCAGGGCAACAGGAAATAGACCGCATATCGCACGACATATGCACCTACCAACCTTACGTGTTCGCTCGGTGCGGGAAAGGAGTGTCCCCTGCTTTAACTAGCCGTGTAACCGCAAGGTAAACACAGCCAGTGTCTGCGCCCCATATTCCCTCAGTCGTGTTTGCCCTGTTATAGTGTGCGGAGTGTAGCCTCGTAGTGAACGTGACAACATAGTGGCACAATGACGCCATTTGGACTCCGGTTTGCAGGGTAGAATACTCGTCCGCCTGGAAGCAGGCCAGGCCGAGACCAAAGTCGCCGTATCCTTGAATGTGCCACAAAGTGTAATTTCAGGCTTTGGAGACGATTTCGAGACACAGGAGATGTTAGTCGTAGGCCAGTATCAGGTCGAGCAAGGGTAATCACCCAACAGCAGGACCGATATCTGGCCTTAACCACCCGACGAAATCGGAGAGCATCTACAAGACAATTGTCGGCGGAGCTTGCAGCCGTCTCAGGGGTTGCCGTTTCCCGGCAAACTGTTTACTGGAGGCTCAGAAGAGTAGGGCTGTTTGCCCGACGTCCAGCGGTGTGCGTCCCGCTCAATCCAGCTCAGAGACGGGCGCGTTTACTGTGGAGCCGTCAACATCGAAACTGGACCGTGAATGAATGGAGGCATGCGCTCTTCACAGATGAATCCCATTTAAGTTTTCAGAACGATTCCCGTCGCACATTAATCGGGAGAGAACCGGGTGGCCGATTACAACCATAGGAACATCGTGGAACGGGACCGGTATGGTGGTGGTGGCGTCATGGTGTGGAGGGGCATCACGTTAAATGACCGTACGGACCTGCACATCTTCATGGGTGGTCGAGGGACACTGTTAACGATCGGAGATACAGGGATGAGGTAGTGAGACGACATGTTCGACTGTTCAGAGGTGCGGTTGGTCCAGACTTCCTCTTAATGTATGATAATGCTCGACCGCACCGCGCTGCTCTGGTGGATAAATTTCTGGCTGGGGAAGACATTCATCGCATGGACTGGCCAGCGAGGTCTGCGGATCTGAATCCTATAGAACATGCCTGGGATGCTTTGGGGAGGCGAATTGCATCCCGTCAGCCTCCACCAAGGACCCTCCAAGACCTTCACATTGCCCTTTCGGAGGAATGGGATCGACTGCCACAAGAGCTCTTGGACCATCTGACAGAGAGCGTGCCACGTCGCTGCGAAGCATGTGTGGCCGTTAGGGGTAGCCATACTCCCTATTAACAGCATATTTTATTGTGCAAGACATTCCCAAGTTTTGTTAGTTGTTGTCAAAAGTGTACCTTAGCTATGAGAACCTTTCTGACACTGTTTTTTAGACAAGTTGTGTGACATATGGTGTGTGATTCAGCTTCCGTTTGGTCAGCAATCCGTCTGACATTCCTCTCAAGTGGTATGGCCTCGTTTAGTGATTATGAGTTTAGAGTCAGAACAGCATTTGTTCATGCACTTGTGATATTTTGATTATCATTACTCGAAATACAACTGCACAAAACGGA
The DNA here is from genome assembly GCF_040414725.1 of Anabrus simplex. Taxonomy (NCBI): domain Eukaryota; kingdom Metazoa; phylum Arthropoda; class Insecta; order Orthoptera; family Tettigoniidae; genus Anabrus; species Anabrus simplex. The sequence goes on from NC_090265.1 coordinate 1,338,420,697, forward strand.
TATTTTGTGCTGTTCTGATTTTCCTGTGAAAGCTTACGATGGGATGATTCTAACGATACCCATAACTCATATAGCGTCAAAATGTAGACTTGCGCTGTTTTGGAATTCATGGCTTCAATCATTTCTTTTCTCTTATTTTTATTCACAAATGCCTTATGGAGTCAGGATGATTTTCTTCATTTGGTTTTATTCGTAAGCTGTGTATCTGTTGAACTAATCCCGCGGTACACGGTGCTGTGTGTCACCATTACGAGCAACCGTGTTGTTTTATGTATTCGTATGTTGCCGACAGTAACTTGTGCTTTAGGTACGTGAAACAACAACAACAACAACAACAACATTGTTCAACCCGAAAAAATAAGTAAACAAGAACATGTATTGGCATTTATACCGAAGATAAGTTGTGTTTGAAAAGTCAGATTTTGTCAGTTATTGTTGGCTGTTATGTCATTCATGTACACTAGGTGTGTGTTCAACCCTTGTCCCGCTTCTCTACTGGGTCGGGTATGGAATGAGATGAATGTTCGTTGAGAGTTTTTACGACCGGGTGCCTATAAATGTATTTCTTACTAACAAGTTCAATGTACAAGCTTCTGAAAGTCATACGATGTCGGCATGTAAAAAACTGATGACACATTTGACGTTTCAATTTCAAAATAATACAGCTATAGTTCGCGCAACGGAGGTCCGTTCCTCTGCCTTGTGGTGAGTGAAACGGAGCTTCGAAAACTACATATAAAATAGAAATGTCTGCTTTTGGTAGCTGAGGCCATAATTATTATACATTTTTCTTACGAATTGTACGGTTTTTCTTTAACATTATCTGACCAGCATTACCCGTCGCGGCTTCGCCCGTGATTGTTTTAATTGACAAGGCTAGGCACTCATCAGTGCCAAGAATTATTCAAAGTTTAATGCCGTTTAAATCAAAGTAAAGCTGGTATTCAAAAATTGCATAAATGTAATATCGATAACAATATATTGTAATAAAGATACACATTTAAATAGCAGATAGATATTTTACAAAATGATATAATTATGTCAGGGCCTCTTTTATACGCCGTTCGTAGGCCTTCCATCAGATGTTAGAATCACTAACCTTGATGGAGTAGTTACTCGGGAGGAGGCCAAATAAAATTGGCCGTGGGGAAAATAGTCTTCCCTTAAATTTATTCCTGCCAGTTTCAATGACTGCACATGTGACTTATTGTCATTTCAAAGTATACTTGTATAGGAAGCTGCATCCCTTTGAACTCAAACGGGTAGTCGGAAGGTATGAGTGATATACGAGGTATAAAAACGGATTCTCCCCTGGCGCATCAGTTGCTTTTCTGGCCTCGAATACGTTTTACTGGAGAGCAGTCACACATAGTTTTGTTCCGTTGCACAGTTTAAGAAGATAGGGATTTCGTAGCAACATTATTGGTCTTCCAACCTTTAGAAGTAGCTATGTACTGTAAAACATGGAGGATTGAGTGTGTAGAGCAACTCTGATGGATATTACACATCGTTATCGACTTGTAATGCTGAATTGATTGATCGGAACTCCATGTTTTCTCTTTCGTATGAATTCAATAAAATATCTTTAATCTCAATAGCTGTGATTTATGAAGCCATCTCTCAGTTAATTTATAACTGTTAGTTTCTTTAGTCTGACGAAACCAATTTTGAATAAGTAAATTCATAAACTACCTGAATTACATCTGAAAAAGAAACAACGTAATTAAAATGGAATAACATGTTTCGTTCTTCAAAGAACTTAATCAGATTTTATCAGATCACACTCAAATATATTTACAAATAAAACACCGCCAGTCTAATTTATTTCAGGATGACTCAATAAATGTACACACACATATACACGCATACAATTCTATCCACCCATGAATGACCACACTCACTAATTGCTGTCTGTTTACGCGGCAGGTGGTCCGGCGCGTTAGTATTACTTGGGCTCGGCTATAATCCTTAATTTCACTTTTTCAAGTCCAGTCACCCCATACAGAAGCTGCAGGTAGACCGCTGGGTTTAAACACAGTGTAATTGGCTGCACAACACATGATGATTGTTTCCTGGTTCGACTCGAGATACAGTACAGTAATTCACACAGTTTCATGCAGTGAACAACTAAACAGTAACAGCTCAACAGTATTCAACAGCGACTATTAACACAGATCTAATTACACTCACGATAGCTGCTTCCCTCGCTGACTCACGGACCCAGTCCACAGAAATATATATATACACACAGAGTACTCCCATGTAGTATACAGTCTTCCGTTCCATATGCTGTCTTCAGTCTAACTACTCACTGGACACTCCGACACCACAAACGCAACTTCTCGTTCAGACCTCTGTGGGACACTAGCGACAGCCAGCACCTCTGCCCCCTCAGCTCAGGCACCAAACTCCAACACAGGGTCTCAGGCTGACTCCACCACGGAGTCCAACACTGACCGATTGTCCGTGGCTAGCCTCCCTTTTTGTAGCTCGGGTGGTGTGTACCAGAATATTTGTGACGCGGCTAGATACGGAACTTGCATCTCCCAGAAACTCACAGGTAAACCAGCCGATGAGAACAATACACGGAAAGGCGTGCCCCGCCCTACAGGCTGGCTGGGAGATCCGTGTTCGTCTGGCTCATTAGATTCTTCCAGGAATTACCGAAAGGGGCTGCCACAGGGCTGGCACATAACAGTATAAATATTTGTTTATTTCTGTTTCGTCCGGCTCCATGGCTAAGTAGTTAGCGTGCTGGCCTTTGGTCACGGTGGTCCCGGGTTCTATTCTCGACAGGGTCGAGAATTTTAACCATAACATTGGTTAATTCCCCTGGCACGGGGACTGGGTCTATGTGCCGTCTTCATCATCATTTCATCCTCATCACTACGCTCAGGTCGCCTACGGACGTCAAATCAAAATACCTGCACGAGGCCACAAGGCATTTCATATCAATTAAATCCTTTAAAACTTGAAATTTGGACTTACCTTAATGCAGTCTTCAGTTCCCCTCTGACATTTCGGGTGTCATTACCCCCATTAACGTTCTCCACCGATATTAAAAATTATCATGCTTATGAAATTCAGTTCACACGAACTTTTATTTCTTCCGGCATGGGATGGTCCCTCCGCAGAGGTGCCGCAAGTTTGTCTCGCAAGACTTCTCTTACGTACCTGTGTATCTACCCTTACGAGACTGTCATATTTGAGCACCTTCAAATATTACCGGACTAACTAAGCCGGGATCGAACCGGCCAACTTAGGCTCAGAAAGACAGCGCTCTGCTGTCTGAACTAGTGCTAGCTACTGAGTGTATGATTCGAAGCAGTGCATCGATTCATTCAAATGTCCGAGTGAATTGATTCACAGGAACGGCGAGCTCACGGCACACGATTCAGTTGACTCGCAGCAGACAGTGCTGAGAGGTTCACTTACGGATCCGTGAGAGACAACACACACACTACTCGGGCAGCCTATACAAAATATGACGATTTAAAAAAAATACTCTACTGATAGAAAGAGACATATTTTTAAAGATGACCGAGCGAGTTGGCCATGTGGTTAGTGTCTATTATTTATTTATTTTATGTATTTATTTGAAAAAAGCAACTACGACTAGGGTCAGTTGTAAAAATGTTGACAGTGCCGTGCTCGAACCTGGTGTGTTTCCTGCTGTCAAAACTCAGTTAGTGTAATCCAACCTCTTGGCTTGTGATACAGTCCACAAATAACTTAAATGACAACAGACGAACATGTACGTGCCGGTGCCTGAAATAAAATTGAGTATGTATGTGTGTGGTTTATTTGTAAACGAAACTTAAATGGGGGTGGGGGAAACGTGCACTTTCAGTGTCTAGTTCTTCAGTCGGTGGTATCACTGACTCATCTCTGGACCTAATACTGTTACGACCGGGCGAGTTGGCCGTGCGCGTAGAGGCGCGCGGCTGTGAGCTTGCATCCAGGAGATAGTAGGTTCGAATACCACTATCGGCAGCCCTGATGATGGTTTTCTGTGGTTTCCCATTTTCACACCAGGAAAATGCTAGGGCTGTACCTTAATTAAGGCCACGGCCGCTTCCTTCCAACTCCTAGGCCTTTCCTATCCCATCGTCGTCATAAGACCTATCTGTGTCGGTGCGACGTAAAGCCGCTAGCAGTGATTAGATCTCCTGACAAATTTGTGTTGATTTAAGTTTTCTGTGAATTGTGCATTAAAGAAGGTTGAAAGTTTCGTTAGAATTTAAATTTTCATATTGAGGAATGCCGAGGATAGAACCTATCTTTGGCGGTGATATCCCAAGGATACGGGAGAAAGGAATGGTTTCACTTACGGTATTCTTTTCGAGCTAGGATTTGTTTGTCCATGGTATGGTTGTAATTCGTCACGCCTTCTATTTAGATGGTGTTTCATAACAGCTCGTTTTAAAATGGTCATCATATGCTCAGAGTGAGTAGTGTATGTGATTGAGAGAGAGAGAGAGAGAGAGAGAGAGAGAGAGAGAGAGTGTGTGTGTGTGTGTGTGTGTGTGTGTGTGTGTGTGTGTGTGTGTGTGTGTGTGTGTGTGTGTGTGTGTGTGTGTGTGTGTGTGTGTGTGTGTGTGTGTGTGTGTGTGTGTGTGTGTGTGTGTGTGTAAGAGAGAGAGACAGTTGAGTTGTTAGCACTGCTCCTTGTAGTGTAAAGGTGATAATGTAGCCGTCCGCACTGGTAATTTCTCTCGCCTATTTCTGTTGGCTTGTTGACTACAAGAAGATACCATGCGGCATTCTGTTACACCACAGGGTGTTCTGAAGACCCCAGCGTTTCCAGATGACTGAGATTTTAAAACCTATAACTAAAACTTTGTTTGCTCCATATAAAGGTTAGGGACCTCGCGAATATCAGCTCTGTATAATTAATGAATGTATGCGTTTGTGAAATCTGTCTGATAACTTTATCTGTTATTTATTGCGATGATGAGTACAACGGAACAGTCGAGTAAATTGTACTTGTTGCATAACTCAACACGCATCTGTTTTTCGGGGAAAACCGAACGAGATGGCCGTGCGGTTAGGGTCGCGCAGCTATGAGCTTGCATTCGGGAGATAGTGGGTTTGAACCACACTGTCGACAACCCTGAAGATAGTTTTCTGTGGTTTCCCATTTTTACACCAGGCAGATGCTGGGCTTGTACGTTAAATAAGGCTACGGCCGCTTCCTTCCACTGCTAACCCCTTTCCTCTCCCTTCGCCGCCATAAGACCTATCTCTGTCGGTGTGACGTAAAAGCAAATTGTAAAAAAATAATAATGGGAAAGCATGGTTATCTATTCCGACGGATTAAGTAAATAATAATAATAATAATAATAATAATAATAATAATAATAATAATAATAATAATGGCGGCATATGGTCTGTGGAGGTGGTTGGGCAGGTCTTTCGATTGACGCACATGTCCGATATGCGTGTCTGTAGGATGGGGTCATACCTATGATGAATTCTAATGTTGAAGACGAACGCTCTCCTACCCAGCCCTTGAGCCAGAGGAATCAACCAATGAAGGTTAAAATCCCCGATTCGGCGAGGAATGGAACCTGGGACCTTGTAACCAGTTAGCCACGGAGCCAGAAAATTCCTAACTGAAATAATATAAATGATTTGAACTTTTTTGTTGCTATTTTGCTTTACGTCCCACCGACACAGATAGGCCTTATGGCGACGATAGGCCAGGAAAGTCCTAGGAATGAGAAGGAAGCGGCCGTGGCCTTAATTAAGGTACAGCCCCAGCATTTGCCTGTTGTGAAAATGGGAAACCACGGAAAACCATCTTCAGTGCTTCCGACAGTGGGATTCGAACCCACTATCTCCCGAATGCGAGCTCACAGCTGCGCGCTCCTAACCGCACGGCCAACTCGCCCGGTAGCATTTTATTTTACGACCGCATACGACCAAATAGGCTTTCGGCTATAATACATCATATTATGATACCGCGTAACTGGCAAAAACATAATTTTACAGGGGATTTACATGAATGTTAATTTAACTGTAAAAAGTGGAAATTTTCTTACGGTATTACTATTATAATATTATATCTTAGTTATAAGAAAATAAGTAACAGAAATCAGATTTGAATAAATATTACTCACGTGGTATTACAGATCTCCTTTACGGCCTGTACTACGACAGCCAGATAAAAGTGCGGTTTAAATTCATGCGGCAGTTTGCACATTTATCTGGATGTGCGGTTGAAAACGCATACTGCGACTTTCGTTTATATGAAGTCTGGGAATTATTCTCTAGTTTAGCTATGCCGAAGTTGGATAGGCAGTTAACGCTCTTATCTGGGACTCGGCTGTTATCAGGGTCGCTGCTGTAAGAATCAAGATGGCTGTACATCGTGATGAATCTGCATCTGCATGATGCTATACGAAAAATAAGTTGCAATCTATGTATATATTTGTCAAATATATTACACATCATGTCTGTCATATATTTTTTAAAGACTTCCCAAGCTAGCAAGTTGTTGCCAATAATTACATGAGTTGCACGCAAGCGCTACAACAACAAACTTCCTAGGTAGCCGTAGTCATTACAGCGTTGTTTATCTGTTCGAGTCCCCTTAGTCCATTTTTTTTTTTTTTTTTTTACCTTCTGAATGATAGTCCGCAGGGTACGAAATGTGATAGTATACATTTCCTAATAACTAGAATGCTCATATGTAGTAAGGGTATACGACGTTGTTCATGGTGATTCGAAGATATATTTCTTTGACGTTCAATGTTTGGAAGATACCTGATTTATTCGCTCTGATGTCGAATTTGTATTCTGTGTAACTCTGTCAGGATGGTACTTGGTACCCGAAGATCGTTTCGCACAACGTAATCTTCACTCCTGACGTAACAACTGGTCGCAGGACATTTACCGTTGTTACATTTTGTTGGTAGTGTTTTCACGTCGCGTCGGCTCAGTCCGTGTGCACACCGAGCGCGCTTCGCATAGTGTGTAGCGTGTAGCGTGAAATGCTGTGCATAGCGCAAGGCGTGCTTGCTGTTCATACCGACAACTCTACGCCGTGCTCTCAGCCTAGTTTGGCGCGAGGTGTTTTAGGGTCGTCACAAACTAATGACGTTATTCAAGTACAGTAGAAACAGTTTACTGATGGATAACAGTTACCTAAAATTAAAAATTAGAAAGAAGAATCGAAAGTGGATTCATGAATTCAATGAAGAACGAATTACTTTCGGAGAATTCCATCGTTTGTACAGAGATGCAAGACTTTATTGCGATAAATGTTATGATTACTTAAGAATGACAAAAAATACCTTTGACCTCCCAAACCCTACAGCTGAAATGTGGCGACAAGTAGCAGAGAAGTATTGGGAGAAATTCTATTTTCTCAATTGTCCAGGAACACCGTGCAGCAAACACGTGGAAATTAAATTTCCGGCTAAATCACGCTCTTTATATAATAATTATAAATAGTATTTTACAATACTGTTACAATTAGCATACACAATTTATCATCGTAACAAACGTGAAGTAAATATGTGACAAATATTATATTTACTTCCAAACCCACTCCTAGCCTGCAGAGTGATATTCTTCATGTTACCACCCTCCATTTGCAAAATTATAGATTTGTCCGGCTACATGGCTAAATTGTTACCGTACTGGCCTTTGGTCACAGGAGTCCCGGGTTCGATTCCCGGCAGAGTCGGAATTGTAATCATAATTAGTAAATTCCATTGGCACGGGGGCTGTGTGTATTCATAATCATTTCATCCTCATCACGACGCAGGTCACCTACGGGAGTCAATTCAAAAGACCTGCACCTGGCAAGCCGAACTTCTCCTCGGAGACTTCCGACACTAAAATCCATACGCAATGTCATCCTATCACAACGTTAAGCCCGGTAAAGTGTGACAGTAGAAGTAATATTACTGTATATGTTTACTGTAGGAATGCGATAAAACTGTTGTAGATACGTAAGTCCACGTATTTTGCAAAACAGTTACATTTTTACAGTTTTGTGTCTTAGGTTCCATATTTCTTCTCTTTGAAACACTGCATGAACAATTTATTCTTCCATAGCTTCAGAACAAGCTAGGTAACGCTAAGCTATTAACCAACACTGCGCGTTGTCTGGCACTTCGCTTAGCTGTAAGGTAGGCATTCAGCGCAGCAGAGCGCGGGCTGTGTGAACACCTGGCTTAGGAACAAAGCACTAGTTAGCGTGACGTTTAGCGTTGAGCAACACGCGACACACTATGCGAAACGCGCTCCTCTCGAGTTTGTTTCGCCAATTCCGAATTTACCAGTATGTTTAACATTTTCATGACTACCAACTGAAGCATTGAAGTCTCACATGAAGATAATATTAGCTTTGGTGTCTACTAACTCAAAGAGTTCTTGAATACAATCATACATTTCTTCTACAATACCGTCTTCACTGTTTGGGGTTTGAAAATATACTTGAATAATGACTACGTCAACAGGGCCAGCTTTTATCTTAACCATCATAATCCTGTCACTGATATGAAGGGTATTCATCACATTTTAACACCATTTACCTTTTAGGATTATTGCTACTCCTTTCATTCCACCTTTAATATTTCCGGTGTGTATTAGGCCTGCCCTAATTCCCTGATTGAAAGTCTCCGTTTCCTGCCCTCTAGTTGCACATCTACGTCTTTCTTGATCATTGAGTTCCTTACTACTTCCAATTTTCCAAGCTTACCTTGTATTCTCACATTCCATGCACCTAAGTTGAACTTACTGTTCTCTTTGCAAGGATTTCGCATGATGACCGAAGAGGCCTTGCTGCTGTTTCCACTCCTGCCGAATATTGGCTTCCGACTTCCATAATTAGTAACTACAATTCCATTACCGCAACTTTGCATGGCTGCTATACAAGGGATATCCCTAGGATCTTTAATACAGTGGTTTCCCGTTGCCTTCTGCATCCTAATGTCATTGACCAGATCAAGCCAGTTCACCCGCCTTTAGGGATGATTTCTCATCCCAAGGACAAGAGGCTGCCCTGGACCTCTACCTGCCTATCCGGCCTCCGAGGAGGCCGTTGACACTTGGTAGAAGGGGACCACTTATACCGGTGGTCACTCGGTAGACGCAGTTTAATGTCATGCCCGGGACAGTTCTTATGTTTAATAATTTGAAGAGGCATTAAATGGCAATATAGAAGTTAGTTGCAGAAACAAACCACGTTGTTATATTTAAATAACAGACTAATTAAAATATATTCATGGCTGGTGGGCATACGAGCCATACATTTCCGTATACACCACATATAAGTGCTACCTTCCATAACATAATGTAGAATGACGTCCAAAGTACCTACCCATACCATCAAAATAGTGTTACAACAGTGAATGCGTCTCTCTTGCAAACAAAATACACAGTTCAAAACAATTGTGGAAACAAGTTTTTTCACGTAGGCCTATGCCATGCTCCACAAAACAATACCTCACACCCAGGTATATTACCAACCAAACCTTTATTCTTTACCGTTGAAGTATACAAAAGAACATCGATGGATTCGCGTTCATTTTCAGAACACAAACGGAAACGTCCAATTAGGGGTGAAAACAAAGTGATAACAGTACTCCAGGGTGGATTTTTATCACATTTGGAGAGCTTAAATATGGTGTATGTCCTCCACGAGCATTTATCATAGCTTGGCACCTACGTGATATGCTCCGTATAAGTCGACGGACGTCACGTTGCGGTATCAGGTCCTATGCTTCAGTGAGAGCCTGTTCGAGGTCTAGGAGAGTATGTGGTGAAACAGGACGCCCACAAACACTTCTGTCAAGCCTATCCCACACATGCTCGATAGATTAAGGTCGGGACTCACTGATGGGCATTCCATCTCTTGAATGTCCAATTCTCGCAAGACAGCTCTGGTGATGCGCGCTATATGAGCCCTGGCATTGTCATGCATGAGTACGAATTCAAGGCCCACACTGTATGCACCAACCAACACATGCTGTAGCAGTATCTGCTCGATGTACCCCGCAGCGGTAAGATTACCTTGGACGACGATAAGATCTGTTACGGCTACGGTATCAATACTGATGCCACCCCACATCATCACAGAACCTTGTCCGAATCGTTCGCCTTCCTGGACAACATTTAGCATGTACTGCTCACTACGGCGTCTCTATACACGTTGACGTCCATCACGCTGTGTCGGGGGAAATCTGGACTCGTCTGTGAACAACATAGATCTCCATTGGCGAAGTTGCCAGTTGACGTGGGTACAGGCAAACAGAAGGCGAGCTGCGCGATGTTGCTGCGTTAAACAGGGCACTCGAACAGGGCGTCTGGGTTATAAGGACACTTCTCTTAACCTGTTCCTTACTGTCTGGTCAGACACCGTTACTCCAGTGACCCTCCTGAGGTCTTGTTGCAGTTCTCTGGCAGTTGCTGAACGACGCCGCAACGCACAGATGGTCAGATATCGGTCATCCTGTGGGGTTGTCATGCGTCCACGACCTTGTCCAGTCCTCCTTGTGAACTGGCCTGTCTCACTGTAGCGATTCCACAAGCGTTGAATGACTGACGGAGAGACATTGAGATCCAGAACAACACGACGAAAAGTCCATCCTTCGTGGATCAAAGTGATGGCCCTTGCGAATTGAACCTCTGTAAGATGTCTCAAGGAATGTGCTGGTTTACGTACAACGTGCTCAAATGACCGCAGCAGTCTTGTGTGCCTCACAACGGTACACGGACGCGTTGCTATTCACTTTGTTTTGAGGGGTCACCTGACAGTTTAATGCATGGCTACGCCTACAGATGGAGAATAACTTCGATTTGAGATACCCTGAGTAGCTAAGGTCTCAAGGTATGCTGTACGACCATTGAAACCCCATCTACCAAATTAACGTTCACATACCATACGTACAAAACATGTTCCCCTAATTTTTTTGAGCTGTGTTGAATTGTCACAGAGAACGCCATGTGAGGTACAAGAAATGCCATCTGCCAACGTGATACATAATGCGTGTTCTTGACAGACCACTCGCTAGTCTGCTGCGGTATTATGCATCAGCTGTCACCATGAGTCCGATGACGAAGGAACATGCAGTGTCGTTACGCGATAGAGCAGTGTTGCTCCATTCGCAAGGGAAAAAGTATCAACAGATTGGCGAGAAACTGTCTGTTAGCTACACCGCAGTGAGGACCATCATTAATTCGTACATGGAGACCGGTACAACGGTAAATAAGCTTCGATCTGGACGTCCGGAAGTGCTTATAATCCGAGAGCGTAGACGAATCATCAGACTCGCTCAGAGAGAATCGTTTATAAGTGGAGGAATTATTGCTGCGGATATTCATACAACGTTCAAGAAACGAGTGAGTCTTCGCAATGTTTTAAATGGGGTTAATAAGCATGGTAGATCCCCTAGGAAGAATCTGTATTTTTCGGAAGTTAACCGTAAGAAACGCCTGCAGCAAGCCGATCTAATTTTGGAACACGGTTATATTTTCGGACGAATCGAAGTTCAGTGTGTTAGAATTCGAAGAAAGGAAGAATTTGTGGCACAAGCTTAACACAGAGCTCCAAGTCAAAACACATGCTTCCCACGGTCAAACATGACGGAGGAGGTGCCATGGTATGAGGATGCATGACGATGTACGGCGTTGGATATATAGCTGTAATCCACGGTACATTGGATCATATGAAATACATTGACGTGTTGCGTGGTAATTCTCTTGCTAGTGGGCAGAAATTGGGACTGGGTGGGGTGTTTCATTTCCAGGAAGACAGTGACTCAAAACATACTGCGATGAAAACTGGGAGTGGTTACTATGTAACGCTGCACAAAGGGTGATTACCCCACAGCAGAGTCCGAATCTCAACCCAGTTGAGAACCTGTGGGCTCATCTCGACAAACAAGTCAGACAACGGCGTTCGTCCGGAAAACAGCACTTTGAGAGAGTGCTCCTTGAGAAACGGGAAAAAGTTAACCCTGACATGATCCGGAATTTCATAAACAGCATACCTAGGCGTTTGTAGACTGTTGTCAAAGCGAATGGGATGCTCACTAGCTATTAGACTGTGCATATTGGCGAAAGAAACGAACACACCAATCATTGTCATACGTGTGGCAATACTTTTTGTCTGAAGAAGAGATATTTATGTTTGTGATACTGTATTTTGATGGTATGGGCAGGTACTTTGGACTGCCTGGTGATAAATGTTCTGCAGGTAACAATTACGTGTGTTGTTTACAGACATATGTGATTTTTTGTACCCACCCGCCCCTAAAATGTAGGTGTGTCAATACTTTCTGGGCCGACTATACTTCCATTCGCTACGGCCTGATTGTTGATGACGAGAGCCCCCAGTCTTATTGACTTCGTTGGCCAGATGAAAAGTCGTTAAACTACATTCATCTACAAGAAAATGGCTCGTACAATACATACGTTTAACCCCAAGGACGATCGTGTCGCCTTGATTATTGATAATTCCTCTCTGTCATAGCTTGGGTCAAATATTGTTCTTTGAGCCTGATGCGCTTACCCTGTACTATATTTCATTTGCTCCGTCACCTAATATGATTTTTAATTTCTTGTATGCTAAGTTCCTCGTTGTAGTGAAGTAGATGCTATTCTTTTTTCTGTCTGCATCTGTTCTTGCTGACGTATACAGCATATTAATGCCATGTAATATATCCGTACTCCAATAAAATCGTAAGTGCATCGAACAGTTTCATGGTGTACCACTCTGTATTTGTTTTATGCCATTTATATACATATTGTAAACATCAGTTTAGAATATACACCACTAAGCATAAAAATTACCAGAAAAGACACATCCAACTAATCAAATCTCATAGATCATGGGAAGTCAGCGGTACAGCATAACTGCTCATTGTATACGTCCCGAAGAAGCGGTGTGAGAGGGAAGAGCATAGAACTGACTTCTCATTGTGGAGGTATGTTTGCTTTGTGTTCGTGTGCGCAGAGGGCACAAATATTACTAGTAGTGTTCTGACTTTGATAACGAGAGAATTGTAACATAGAGAGACTGCAACATCACAGACGTTCGATCAAGAATTCAGTACATGTTGCACACCAGTCAGAACCAGTCTCCGCGTACATTTTTCGACGTCGTCTGAAGCATCGTGGTATTTTTCCAAGACGCACAGCATTTCATCCATCTTTGACTATCCATTGCTGAAATGTGCTGCTGATAGCATGTTTAGAACGCCGCACATAAAGAGACCAATGGTATACTTTTTTTTTCTTACAGTGAATCCTTCTTCTGTCTTCAAAGATATTAAAAGCGTATATCTGACGATACCATGATCAGTAGCTTGCTCTTAATGGCAGGCTGTGTTGAAAGCTTGCAATCAAATATTTTGAGCTTGAGAGGATTTGCAGTGAGTATGGTATGAAAATGAGTGCTTCCAAAACTAAAGTGATGTCAGTTTGGAAGAAACCTCAGGGGGCTGAGCGTCTGGTAGGACATATCAAAGTGGAACAGATAGATCGTTTCAGTTAGGATGTGGATTCTCCCAGGATGGTAGTATGATTAGTAAAATCGAATCAAGATGCAGCAAAACTAATGCAGTGAGCTCGCAGTTGCGATTGACTGTATTTTGTTAGAAATAAGTTGATCTCTTCGACGAAATTATCCTGACATCGCTCTTTTTACTGGCTGATTTGGTGGGACTGAAAGATGGATGGATTCAGAATATCTTATTCATAAACTGGAAGTGAGCGTCATGACGGTGGTGACAAGGATTCTTTGGTACGAGCAGGGGGGAACGATGGTATGAGGGTATTGACTGTGTGAAGATAAAGGCTGAGTTAGGACTGTAGTTGAAGGATAACTCTGTGCATATACACCGTCTTTGATGGAGTCATGGGGGACGTATGGAGAATATTACCTAGGAGAATAATGGACTCGGCGATTTAGGATAAGAAAAGCTGAGGGAGTTCGAAGTGACGATTGTTAGATTCGGTATTTAGTAATATGAACGTAAGCAGTTTAGAACTTGACGAATGGACAATGCTAATTGCAAATATAGGATCATGGAGTCGCTTAGTTTATTCATAGAGACTATCAGACTAAAAACAGAAAGGCTAACAGTTTATAATGAAAAGAGATTTTTTCTCTCTTGTCTTTCGTATTGTTGTTTTGAAGACCAGAAGCTTATTTTTATATCATGACATTATAGCTTGTTATAACATTGCAGATTGATCCAATATTGTAACCTTTCCACTCGGAGATCATATTTTATTTAATTCATATGAAATGATTAGTCAGGCTCCTTGATTGAATAGTCAGCATAGTAGCCTTAGGTTCAGAGGGCCCCGAGTTTGATTTCCGGCTAGGCTTAGAATTTCAACTTTGTCTGGTTAATTTCTTAGCTCTGGCTAGGTGTTTATGTTCGTCTAATACACATCACCATTTACATACAACACACCACACTACCAAACCACCACAGAAATACGCAATAGTGAATACGTCCCTGCACATAGGGTTGGCGCAAGGAAAGGCATCCGGCCGTAAAACTGGACTAGATGGTATGATGTCATTAGGTAAGTTTTCTTAATTTTGTTGAGCAATAACTGCACATGTTATGTGTAATTTTTATTTGTTTACATTGTTATTACATGTGCACTGTTACTGTAACATTTAGAATCTTTGATACTTACTCCGTCAAAATAATTCTAGTGAACCATCCTCTATGATAGTTCTTTCGTGAATATTAATTCATATCAAAGACGTTATAGAAACGCCTGGATATTATATATGTATATATTCGTATATATCTTCGGCGTTCTCTGCCATCATTATCATTCTGTTTGCCTGGCCTCCTGCAGTACGTGAAGGGGTTGAGCTATTTAAACAATCGTCAGGAGGGTCGTGCTCCGAAGGGATCTCTCAAGCGACAGGCATGAATTATTTCGCCGCTCGTTCCACCTGCAATTTGAAGCATCTGGCTGTGCAGTCATGAGATTCGCATGCAAAGTAACTCAGAGCAGGGGTTCAGACAATAAAAACGAGAATCCTCATAATTTCACTGGCCGTGTTACATACTACTTTCTGCTATTGTGGTAGGTATGGACCAAAAGATCATTGCGAGTCGATGTTTTTGGAAACATTGCACCATCACTTGTGTACCCTGTGACTGAAAGAATTGCTTCTCACTTCAAAAATAACCACATCTTTATCTAGACCAGTCGTTGGCAAAAGGGGGTGAGTTTTTGTTTTAAATATTGTACCCTTAATTGGGCCTGATATGAAGGTTACATTATATTTCCTGAACACGTGTTTTGAGAGTTCATTATCTTCAGATTATATTCTTGAATGATCTCAAAACTATAATTGACATGCCTTCCCGTATAATGTGCTTAGATTCGTGGGAAGGTATAAAAACAACGCAGAACGCATCCTCGTTCTCATTAATATTGTGGTTTTCGGAGAAGCTGAGGTACAGGAGTTCCTTAGGGGAAGGTAAATGTACTGAGACAAGGATGACGTAGTTGCGCACCTTCAAATACCAAATATGCCAACTTAAGTTCAGGAAGCCAGTGCTCTACCATCTGAGCCATTCAGCCAGGTGGGATACCGTTTATCGTGTTTCGCTGTTTCGTCAGTTCCTACAAGAAAAGTAGGCCTACTGTACACATGCAACGTAATTCTGTTAATCGTCGAAAAGTGTGTACTAAAAAAACTATTTTTGAATGTGGTATATATAAGTATATGGATGGTGCTTGAAACTATGGCGTCGCTATTTCGCCTTGGCACCATCCGGAGCGCTGTAGCGGCCATGTTAGCCACTCTAAAGTCTTCTTTCTAGGTCGTTGGATAGATCTGTTTAAGTTGATTTGAATTGAACTTAACACGATGTCGGAGGTAGGTAAAAGATTAATTCCTATTCTTTGGAATGCGAGTAGCCTATATTAATAAATAAAGAGAAGTATAGCGAAATATGCTACAGTTATATTGTTATTGGTTTTACATTCTCGCTTACTACTTTCACAGTTTTTGGTGACGCCAAGAAGCCGGAATTCTGTCCTGCAATAGTTAATATTTGCCGGTAAATCTACCGACACGAGGCTGGTGTATTTGAGCACCCACCAACTTGCGCTCAGCTCTCTGTCGTCTGAGCAAGACCAACTCCAATACTCAGACCACAATGCAAAAGAAACATGGCTGCCGTACCGGGCCAAAGCTAACATGGCGACGAATAACCTAATAATAGTCGTAAGAAATTTGTAGTACGAACATGCTTATCCATGGTTATCAAACACGCAATATTTGAAACATAAAATAACAGTGGTAATTTAAATTGCGCTTTACCTATGAGAGTGTCACATAGAGCGGATTTTGAAAGCTTTACAACAAACAGTAAGTTATAAGTACGACTTCATTTAAATGTAAACACATACTCAATAACACCGACAAAAAAAAATCAGTTTTCCTTCTCTTAACACTAGCGCAACATACGTATTACGTAATTATTCATCCTTCACCAACATATTGCAGTCGAACAAAACTAGTAGTGCACACATCCAACATACGAATTAGGCCTACAGACTAAACAACATAACACCAAGCAAACAAAAAAAAATCAGTTTTCCTCCTAACTTCCTAACTTAATAACACTAACACAACATACTCATTAGATCATTATTCACCCTTCACCAACATATTGCAGTCGAACAAAACTAGTACTGCACACCTCCAACAAACTAATTACAGACTAAGCAACATAACACCAAGCACAGAACAAATATCAGGTTTCCTCCTAACTTCCTAACTTAATAATACTAACACAACATACCCATTAGGTCATTCATTATACACCCTTCACCAAAATATTGCAGTCAAACAAAACTAGCACTGTGCGTATCCAACAAACAATTTTAAAGAAAGTTCTACACCAAAAAATAAATATTAGTTAATGACTCAAAATTAATTTATTTATTACCTTAAAGTTACTTGCTGCTGGGTTTCATTTCTTTCCTAATGTGCTGATTCTGCCTGAGAGTTGTTTCATCAGTCTTTTTCTTGGCATCCTGCTTTTCAAGTTTCTTGGCAATTTCTTGGAAGATTTTTTTTTTTTTTTTTTTTTTTTTTTTTTTGCTACTTGCTTTACGTCGCACCGACACAGATAGGTCTTATGGCGACAATGGGACAGGAGAGGGCTAGGAGTGGGAAGGAAGCGCCCATGGCCTTAATTAAGGTACAGCCCCAGCATTTGCCTGGTGTAAAAATGGGAAACCACGGAAAACCATCTTCAGGGCTGTCGACAGTGGGGTTCGAACCCACTATCTCCCGAATACTGGATACTGGATACTGGCCGCACTTAAGCGACTGCAGCTATCGAGCTCGGTAGATTTCCTTTTCATTTAAGACCTTTGTGCAATTGTTAATAAAAATATTGGTCAGAATTTTCACACACTTCTTCATAATTCTGGTCAAAGAAACACCACACTTGCATAAATCACTCGCATTATCAACACTACTTTCAAAGGCTTCAACTCCTAAGGCAACTGTTGCATCCCTTTGGTTTTCTAATTTTGAAAATTCTGCTTCATAAACACTACTTATGAGGAACTGAAAGAGCATTAATATTTTACAATACATAGAAATCATGATCGGTGATGGGCTCTTCAAGCCACCTCTTTTTAACTGCCTAAAATATGAGAGCATTTGATCAACATAACAGTGTATCACCATTTCTTCTTCGGATTGTAACAGCTCGATACAATCAGCACAGTTGTTATACTTCTTAAGCTTCTCAATAACCCATGTTAATCTAAAATATGTACATGACATTACATTCTAAAACGACACTAATTATATTAACAATAACACACGAACACAAAGATAAACAAACACATAACCTATACATGACCACGTGTAAACAGGAGATAACCTATACTTAGTATATTAAACTTACATTAAAAAAAAGAACCCCACGACTCCTATACTTCCTCGTCACTATTGAAAGCTATTAAACGCAGCCACAAAAGCAGACCCGAAATACGTCAGTCGCAACGATTACTTTAAACTGGAATTCACGCACACTGAATTCATTTATGGCCCGCGCACACCGCCATCTTGCCAATAATCGAAACCTGCCTTGAGGTCTGAGTATTGGAGTTGGTCTTGGTCTGAGCCACTCAGCCTGGTGCGAAAAGTACGAAAACTGAAGTTGTTACCAAATGATAGCACGGAAACCCACACCAGTATGATTATAAACTTACTGTATTGCCAGCTGCGAGCACCATGCTCTCTGAACGTGAATAAGGACTGTACCAAGCATACATGCTATGGTTATAATAATAATAATAATAATAATAATAATAATAGAATTCGATGGGGAGCTATCAATATTAATGGGGCTTATGGAAGAAAGAAAGAAAGAAAGTAGAACTGGCTACGTCAGCAAAGAGTATGCATTTGGATGTGTTAGGAATAAGTGATATTCGGGTAGGGGGAGATGGCGAGGAAGAGATAGGAGATTACAAAGTGTACTTCGCGGGTGTACGAAAGGGAAGGGCAGAGTATGGGGTAGGACTGTTTATCAGGAATACCATTGCACGCAACATAGTTTCTGTTAGGCATGTAAATGAGCGAATGATGTGGGTAGATTTGGCAGTTAGCGGAATTAGGACGAGAACTGTCTTGTGTATTCACCATGTGAGGATGCAGATGAGGTTGAAATTGACAAGTTTTATAAAGCATTGAGTGACATCGTAGTCAGGGTCAACAGCAAGAATAGGATAGTGTTAATGGACGATTTCAATGCGAGAGTTGGAAATAGAACTGAAGGATACGAAAGGGTGATAGGTAAGTGTGGGGAAGATATGGAAGCTAATGGGAATGGGAAGCGTTTGCTGGACTTCTGTGCTAGTATGGATTTAGCAGTTACGAATACATTCTTCAAGCATAAGGCTATTCACCGCTATACATGGGAGGCTAGGGGTACCAGATCCATAAGAAACAGAGCAAAACAATTAGTTGTTGAATCCAGAAAGAAGTCGTGGGAAGATTTTGGTGATAACTTGGAAAGGCTAGGTCAAGCAGCAGCGAAACCTTTCTGGACAGTAATAAAGAATCTTAGGAAGGGAAGGAAGAAGGAAATGAACAGTGTTTTGGGTAATTCAGTAGAACTCATAGTAGATCCCAGGGAATCACTGGAGAGGTGGAGGGAATATTTTGAACATCTTCTCAACGTAAAAGGAAATCTTACTGCTGGTGTTGCGAAAAAACAAGATCATGGTGAGGAGGAAAATGATGTTGGTGAAATTACGCTTGAGGAAGTGGAACTCCATTTTCTTAAAGCAGCAGGAATAGATTAAATGGTGAAATATCGTAGGAAGGGAGGGATAAAATGGCTTCATAGAGTAGTAAAATTAGCATGGATTGTTATTAAGGTACCTTCAGATTGGACAAAAGCAGTAATTGCACCTATCTATAAGCAAGGGAACAGGAAGGATTGCAACCACTATCGAGTTATCTCATTGATTAGTATACCAGGCAAAGTTTCGCTGGCGTCTTGGAAGGGAGGGTACGATCAGTCGTTGAGAGGAAGTTGGATGAAAATCAGTGTTATTTCAGACCGCAGAGGTGCTGTCAGGATCAGATTTTCAGTATGCGCCAGGTAATTGAAAAATGCTACGAGAGGAATAGACACTTGTGTTTATGTTTCGTAGATATAAAGAAAGCATATGACAGGATACAGAGGGAAAAGATGTTCGCCATACTGGGGGACTATGCAGTTAAAAGAAGATTATTGAAATCAATCAAAGGCATTTATGTTGACAAATGGACTTCGGTGAGAATTGATGGTAGAATGAGTTCTTGGTTCAAGGTGCTTACAGGGGTTAGACAAGGCTGGGTTTTTCTTTTCACCTTTGTTCGCAGTTTACGTGGATAATCTGCTGAAAGGTAAGTGGCAAGGAGGGATTCAGTTAGGTGGAAATGTAGTAAGCAGTCTGGCCTATGGTGACGACTTGGTCTTAATGGCAGATTGTTTCGAAAGCCTGCAGTCTAATATCTTGCAACTTGAAAATAGGTGCAATGAGTATGGTAAGAAAATTAGCCTTTCGAAGACTAAATTGTAGTCAGTAGGTAAGAAAATCAACAGAATTGAATGTCAGATTGGTGATACAAAGCTAGAACAGGTCGATAATTTCAAGTATTTACGATGTGTGTTCTCCCAGAATGGTAATATAGTGAGATTGAATCAAGGTGTAGTAAAGCTAATGCAGTAAGCTCGCAGTTGCAATCAACAGTATTCTGTAAGAAGGAAGTCAGCTCCCGGGGAAGCTATCTTTACATCGGTCTGTTTTCAGACCAATTTTGATTTGCGGGAGCGAAAATTGGGTGGACTCAGGATATCTTATTCATAAGTTAGAAGTAACATAGGCTACGGTACATGAAAGCGAGAATGGTTTCTGGTACGAACAGGTGGGAACAATGGCAGGAGGGTACTTGGAATGAGGAGATAAAGGCTGAGTTAGGACTGAATTCGATGGATGAAGCCGTACTCAGTTTCTAAGGATTTAAAAATAGTACGTATAGAACTAAATGAGGCCACAGCACTAGTTGCAAATAGAGGATTGTGGCGACGTGTAGTAAATTCACAGAGGCTTGCAGATTACGAGGGGCTGTGTGGCCAGCACGACGCATCCTCTCGGTTGTTATTCTGGGCTTTCGAGACCGGGACCGCAATCTCACCGTCAGATAGCTCCTCAGTTCTAACACGTAGGCTGAGTGGACCTCGAACCAGCCCTCAGATCGAGAGAAAAATCCCTGACCTGGCCGGGAATCGAATCCGAGGCCTCCGGGCGAGGGGCAGGCACGCTACCCCTATACCACGGGGGCAGCTAGTAATAATAATAATAATAATAATAATAATAATAATAATAATAATAATGATGTTGTTGGGTTTACGTCCCACTAACAACTTTTACGGTTTTCGGATACGCCGAGGTGCCGGAATTTAGTCCCGCAGGAATTCTTTTACGTGCCAGTAAATCTACCGACAGAAGGCTGGCATATTTAAGCACCTTCAAATACCACAGGACTGATCCAGGATCGAACCTGGCATGTTGGGGTCAGAAGGCCAGCGCCTCAACCGTCTGAGCCACTCAGCCCGGTCTTATATAAGAATTAACGCCCCTGCAACCACTATCGATTTTGAGATATATCATACTGTGATTTTTTTCCTACATTGTTTCTTTTACGTGCCAGTTAATTTGACACTAGTCTCTTCATTTAAACACTTTTACGTGTCATCCGACTGCGACATGATTCAGTCGCCCAAGCTTGAGCGTAGAAGGTGAGAGCGTAATCAGTTACGTTTGAAGCGGGTCAACAGTGGTTCTCTCTAATCATCGACTTGCTTAGAAGTTCGGTTTCAGGTGCAGTTTATGAAGTCGTTGTGGGCGATCGAAGGACGGTGCAAATCGGCTCGTAACGCAGGAGGGAACAAATTGTGTTACTATTATGTGGTTGAGGTTATTGTTTCCTATGGGAATTAGAAATGGGCGTGTGTTCATCCGTCGCCAGTCGCATATTCCTACCGTCAGTAGAGGTGTAGGGAGTTTTGTGTTGAGGCTGAAGCAGCTGTGAGTGTCCTTCACGGTATAAACTAGGTCGCGCTGGAGGACGACACGTGACTAGCCTCGAGGAGCTTCGTACGGAAGGAACCCTTCAACTAATTTGTGTGGTCCAACTTCCAGCAGATATACAGCCGTGAAGACAGAAATAGTTTATTACATTACGTAACCTAGAAGTTACTACGTTGTCCGACTCCTTGACTAAATGGTCAACATTGAAACCTTCGATTCAGAGGTTTCCGGGTTCAATTTCGGGGATTTTAATCGCGTTTGATTAATATTTGTGGCTCGGGACCTGGATTTTTGTTTTTGTCTCAGCACCCTCCTCTTCATATTCGCACAACACATCACACTCTCAACCACCACAGAAACAAGCAGTGGTGATTATATACCTCAACATAGGGTCGACGTCAGGAAGGCCATCCTGCCGTAAAACAAAGCCAAATCCACATGTGTGACAGTTCGCACCCACGACCCTACAGGTGTGGGAAAAGCGGTGGTGGTGGTGGTGGTGGTAGTAGTAGTAGTAGTAGTAGTAGTAGTAGTAGTAGTAGTAGTAGTAGTAGTAGTAGCAGCAGCAGCTACTGCGATATTTATCGGTTCTGTTTTAATTGATCTACCTCGATAAATGTGCGTGCAGAGGCTAAAGCAGACCCTACACGATCAATAAAACTGTCAGTACCGAAAAATATTGACAGTAATACTGATCGTGTGTGGACCGGAATGATGGAATGAAGGCCAGTACTGAAGCAGATCCGGATTTCCTGATCTGCGAGCGTCAGTACTGTAGAGTGGTGGGGATACTGACAGTTATACTGACCGTGTGAGTGCGCTTGTCATTATTTCTGTCAGTATCAACGGAGCAGCGGTGGACGACAAATGCGTTTCTCACCAAGGCCAAGTAGAGGTGCTTGTGGAACCGTCAAGTAGGCCTATTGCAAAAGTTTATCGAGCTATATGAAACGCTGCCAGAATAAACGTACTTAACACAATACTTTACATGTTTCCACAACTGCTGTACTGATGGAAACTAGTGATATTATAGCGGGAAACTTTAAATCTTCAAAATTTATACCAGTTGTAAGATACCTCACTGTCACCGCTAATCTCTCTGCCACCGATAAACAGCACCGCATGTTTGTATTTTGCCTTATTACAAAAGGCTCTAGCATTCGTAGTAATTTAGCAAAAGTACGCATTCGGAGATACCGGTAGTTCTGATAATCTTCTGCTTCAGTATATTGTGTTTCCCTCAACACTTCATATGAGAATACTCTTCTCTTTTCCTAAGCCAATCTTTAACCCATCGTTTACGTTTAAAACTGCGTTTCGTGCAGTACTAATATGATAGCTACAGAATGCCCGTCTTTTACGATCCATTTTGATAGAATACCGCAATTGCATGTTATAAATCTCATTCCGTAATGACGGTTGTTGACTTTATTTGTAAAGTGAGAATGCCGCAATGGTAAGCTAGTGCACTGGTACTGACAAAAATATTGACTAATAATGGTCGTGTAAGGTCGCTACAATGATGCGTACTGTCAGTATTATTGACTCAGTATTACTGATCAGTATTACTGACCGTGTAGGGTCTGCTTAAAGGTGATATATCTTCTTTCTAGATCAGAGGTGCTCAGGCTGGGGATTTCGTCCCGCGGGCGGGCAGGCAGCCGATGAACGTATGTTATTCAGCCACAGTAGCGTGGTTACATTACAAGCCATGAAGGTCGGCACTGTCGATCACTGCGGTGATACTCGAGTTTGAAATGCGGGTAGAAAATAATGAAAGAAAGAGGGAAGAAATCCGCGTCATTTTCAATTTACTTTTTAAGGAATAAGTTATTTATGTTCATTGCAGTTTATGCCTTTTGACCGGATGCAATAAAGAGTTAGGCCTACAAACTCAAATATTGTTGTACTGTACGTAATGAATACGGTTTTCACTGTTATATTTTATGAGGTGCTTTTAGAAACATGTCTAATACATACGGAGTTAAGGTGGACAAGCTGTGATTGCTTGGGTTTAAATTATCTGATAAACTCACCAACAGTCCAATCATCTCTACTGGGAATACCATCAGTTAAGTTATTTATTTGAAGCAATACTGATCTATTTGGTAGATACGTTTACATTGTTGTTGTACTTGCATAGTAAATATCTATGTCTTTACTCGTGATGGAACTCTCTCGTCATTGAGAGGCTAGCTATTATCATCGGACGCCCGATTTTTAAATACTAATTTCAGGAATTCAGTGAACAGGGAAGTCACACAACACTATAACACTGCGCAAGCAGTAAACTTGTTCAATGATGTAAATATTACATTTCTCTGATTAAATAACAGGAATTTTACTTATATTAAATGGAAATAGTCGAGCTAAGTGGCCATGGTCGTTTCCTTCCCATTCCTAGCCCTTTCTAATCCCATCGTCGCCATAAGACCTATCTGTGTCGGTGTGACATAAATCAAGTTATTGTTGTTACAAACTACTTTTCTGACTCTACACAGTACAGTAGCATGCTACATATTACTTGTATCTGCCCTGATGTAATAACATAACCCTGTAATAAAATCATTCGAAAATATGTGTAAAGGTTTATTTAAGAGTAAATAAAACTTGTAAACCATTTTACTGTAGAGAGGTTTCATCGTACATTCTAAGGACTAATTTGAAAAAAAAACAAAAAAAAAAAACCTACAACCTGTTTTCCAGTCATTGACCGGCTCAGGGATGTAATTAATGAATCATATATAGGCTGTTAGTACGATGGGGTCGCCACTCCCAAAGTGATTTATTAATGAATGATAGATGCTATGAAATGAGAATGGAGAGTGTTGCTGGAATGAAAGATGGAAAGATGACAGGGAAAACCGGAGTACCCGGTGAAAAACCTGTCCCGCCTCCGCTTTGTCCAGCACAAACCTCACATGGAGTGACCGGGATTTGAAAAGGACTAATTTATTATAGTAATTCAAGGACCACATTTAAATGGTGAAACTTTTTGCAGAAGACAAGGGCCACCAGATATTGGTAGAGTATTTACTGCTGGACGCGTGTGCTGACAGAACTGGTTAGTTTGCTATTCATAGCCGAGTACGGTCCGACGGGACGACTTCATTATGATCCAGTTTCTTGTTCGTACCCACCAAATGCCCGAAGGCGCATTCAGTCCGTTACTCTCACTAGCAGTTCTTCACGTTCCCAGTACAGTACATACCACTGTTAAAGGGTACTGATCCCACTATTCATAGTTAGGAAGGTGTGTCTGTGACCGTACAGTCTCACTGGTGTTACTTGTTTACTAAGAACTTTAGAATTTTTTCCTAAAAGAAAATGAATACTACAATATATAAGTAATAAGAAAAGTTCTTGATAGACGTGTGTGTCTGTATACTGTATTTCACCTTGCAGCCAAAACTACCCACCGCAGACCACTGGTGTTTTTGTGCGGTAGTAGCCTCGAGTCTCCCATCGTGCACTGTAGTTTGTACGTGACGGTAGCTGTAGTAGTGTGGTAGATGTGGGGGTTGAAAATGGCCGACTATACCAGGTGTATGCATAAGTCTTTACGGTTTCACTAAGAGATGGCGCCAGCGAACAGTACGCAGCGTTTGAATTTGACGCATGCAGTGTGTTCGTCTGACATTAACCTACCAACACACACAAGTTGAGTCCGCCAAACACTATCGTCTGTGTTGTATCGTTCAGTGATCACGTTTACGTTCGCGCCTGAAAAAGAATATTTGCGGCATGCATTGCTTTTCTTATTTAATCAAAAGAAAAATGTGTGGAAAGTCATCGGTTGCTGGTAGAAACATATGGTGAACACGCTCCATCGATTAGAACATGTGAGACAATTTAAACGTGGTGATTTCAAGGTGAAAGACAGTACGTGCTCTGGTAGACCACAAAAGCGGTATTGTGTATTATGAACTCTTGAAGCCCGGCGAAACCGTTGATGCATAACGCTATCGCCATCAGATGATTAATTTAAATCACGCATTGATCGAAAGACGACTGGAATGGGCCAGAAGACATGGCAGAGTGATTTTGTTACACAACAATGCGCCGTCTCGCACAGCAAAACCAGTGAAAGACACCTTGAAATCGCTTGGATAGCACATCCTTCCGCACCCGTCGTACTGCCCGACCTGACGCCATCTGACACCTCTTCGCGTTAATGGGGCACGTGCTCGAACAGCAGCGCTTCAGCAATTTCGAGGGAGTTGGAAAATGTTTCGATGAATGGTGTGCCGCAAAAGACTAGCAACTTTTCTGGTGTGGTATACGTAATTTACCTGAAAGATGGGAGAAGTGTGTAGAATCCGATGGCCAATATTTTGAATAAACAAAAAATGAATTTCCCTTGAAAATTACTTGTTACTTCTACCACAAAAACCGGCAAAAACTTATGCATACACCTGGTATATAAGAATAGATGCATGTGCCCGTATATCTCACCTTGGAGCCACAAATACCCACCGCAGACCACTGGTGTTTGTGTGTGGTACTAACATCGAGTCTCCCATCGTGCACTATAGCGGTTGTGTGTATGTAACTGTAGTAGTGTGGCAGATATCTGGGTTGAAAGTGGCGGACTATATATAAAAATAGACTAGTGTGTTTGTATTAAATATACTACCAACCTCGGACCACTGGTGTCGGTGTGCGATAGTAGCCTGGAGTCTTCCATCGTGCACTGTAGGGGTTCTGTGTCCGTATCTGTGGTGGTGTGGGAAATATGGGGGTTGAAATCGGCCGACTATATATAGAAATAGATGTGTGCGTTCGAATATTTCACCTTGCAACAACTACCCATCGCAGACTGCTGCTGTTTGCGTGTGGTAATAGCCTCCAGACTCCCGTCGTGCACTATAAGGGTTGCGTGTCTGTAGCTGTGGTAGCGTGGGAGATGTAGGGGTTGAAATTGACCGACTATACATACAAATGCACGTGTGCATATGTGAGTGTGTGTCCGTATATTTCGCCTTGCAGTCACAACTACCCACTGCAAGCCGCTGGTGTTTGTGTGTGGTATTAGCCTCTGTTCTCCCATCGTACACTATAGTGGTTGCGTGTCTGTAGCTGTGATGGTGTGGGAGATGTAGGGCTTGAAATTGGCTGACTTTGTCATTGAATGCATTAAAATGCGTGAGAATGTACTGGAAGTATCGGAGTGAGAAAGTACTCCAGATGGCTGTGATGCGTACACCTTGGTTTTATATAACATGTTTGATTCATCTCGCAGGAGTATGGTGATTTCAGAACCATAGCAGTTAGCTGCTTGAGTGCATTTACGAATATTTTCCGTAATTCTTCATCATAAAGCAGATACTTACTGAAACAGCTCCTTAACAATATCATCCAGGCAGTAATCCTAACCGGCAAAGACAAAGGAAAATCTGTGTACAAATCAAGAATTGCATTGCTCTCAAATGAATTGTCATTTTGTTCCAAACTATTACAAATTACAGTGACATTAGCTTATAGTATGACTGTCAATAAGGCTCAGGGTCAAACGTTCCACTATTGCGTAGTTAATTTGAAAGATTCCTGTTTCACACATGATCAGCTCTATGTTCGTTTCTCTCGTGTCGGACAAGCAGAAAATCTGATTGTGCCGGGCAACAAGACATCAAATGTAGTGTATAACAATGTATGTTGTTTTACGAAAAAAGAATAAAAATAAAAGAAGAAACAGAAAAAAGAGTGGTCTTTTTATGCACGTCTTCTGTATTGTATAGCGAAAACCGCACAGATGTTCAAAACACCCAGCGAAACGGGTTGTCTTCAGCTAGTTATAAAATAAATATGAACAGTTTAAGCTTGAGCTCATATAATGGTAACAATCCAGATGTAGTATATGGCCAACAGGACCGAGCGAAGAAAGAGTGGATTATTCTCAATTCATTCGTTACGATTTACGACAGTCTGTCTGGATTATAGCCTACAAAGAAACACAACTACCGTATAAAACCATGTTCGGCTCCAGATCCCGTCTTCGCAGGTTCAGTCTCGGCCGACATAGTCGAATTTTGAAGGGCAATCACAACTCTTTCTCTTCAAAGTCTTGGTGGTGGTGATTAATCCCTCATTATTCGTTCGTTGCGAGTGAAGCAACTTGTGGCTTTACGAAGGGACAACCCCAAACACCAGACTCGTACTTGCTCTGTTTCTGATCTCTTTACTATACGTGTGGTTTCTCTCTTGACAATGCAGCATGAAAAGATGCTTCTGATGTACATCTGTCTCATCTTCGAATGTCTTTTAGCCGTGAATTTTACAACCTCCCAACGGACCTTTCCTCTTGTATTTTTCTTTCAGTAATTAGATGTAATAATTATTTAAACCGCTCGCCCCACATAACATGTCCTACGCATTGCGTTTTCCTCTGTGTTATAAATATTGGCAATGTTTTTGATTTTCCATCCGACGAAGGACCTTGACATTTGAAATGATAAATATCCAAGGTATGCAAGAGATGACGATACAGATAAATTTTAAAGGCATCGATACGTTTTTCAGTGCTTGTGTCCAGGATCCAGCTTTCACACCTATGTAAGGGAATATACAGGGAGAACAAAATATGCCGCACGTGGGGGGCGGCATGCGTTTCCTCGTCGAAATTCACGATAAAAGTTTATCTTGCAAAACCTAGTCCCACCAATAGAAATGCGAGTCATGAAACGAGGCTCTGGCAACGCTGTAACGGCGTGCAGCGTGGCCAAGCACAGGTCGCATGAACTCGGCGCTCTGCCGGAGCTGTCTTATTAGCTCAGTGAGACGAGGTAATGTCATAAATGCCGATTGTGCGGACGCGCGCTTTTATTTTCAGTTATGTATCAAATTGTATCCAATGTACACCTCCACTATGCAACACACTATGTTCTGTCTTACCGTTACAGTTACTTTTATGTCCGACTCGTTGGCTGAACGGTCAGCGTACTGGCCTTCGGTTCTGAGAGTCCCGGGTTCGATTCCCGGCCGGGTCGGGGATTTTAATCTTCATTGGTTAATTCCAATGGCCCGGGGGCTGGGTGTTTGTGCTGTCCCCAACATCCCTGCAACTCACACACCACACATAACACTGTCCTCCACCACAATAACACGCAGTTCCCTACACATGGCAGATGCCGCCCACCCTCATCGGAGGGTCTGCCTTACAAGGGCTGCACTCGGCTAGAAATAGCCACACGAAAAAAAAAAAAAGGTTACTTTTATTTTCAACATTCAAACATAACATGAACTTCTTACAGACGTAAACGACCACTTTGTTTCGTCCATGGCACAAATCAAGTCAATGCGTAGAACATAATAGTGGATACAGTAACATCGTCTCTATCCATTGCGGTACAAGGAAACACACACAATACAGAACAGTAGGTAGGCTACACTGGATTACCCATTATGCTACGCACAATAATTCCATAGTGTACGTGTGACCTCCAGTCTTATCTTCACAGAGCCGGTACATACACTTACGAGCAACGTCCACTTCACAGCAGATGTTCAAAGCGACCACCTTGCATTTGCAAACACTTTGCCACTCGCTGGAGCATACTTTGCCGGACCCTACGCAACACACCTGCATCCTCCATTGCCGATGCAGCATGCACGCGAGCTATTAGGTCTTGTACATCCATGGGTGGAGTACTATAAACATGTTTCTTTAAGTGTCCCCACAAATAAGAATCTAGTGGATTAAGAACCGGGGAACGTGGAGGCCAGAACATTGGACCACCACGACCAATCCATTTCCCTGGAAACGCTTTATTTAACCAGTTACGCACATTAATTCCAAAGTGTGGCTATGCACCATCATGCTGAAACCATAGCTGTCGCCGAACACCAAGTGGAACGTTTAATACAATACAATACAATAGATTTATTTTGTCTGGCAAGATTAAGGCCATTAGGCCCTCTCTTCCATCTAACCAGAAAATACAGTTTTTACATGTGCAAAATTGAAATAAGTACACTTACAATTGAAACATCTTGCAACTACTAAACAATACAATATTATGATTTAAAAAAGGAAAAAAATAGGAGAATGATGATGATGATGATGATGATTATTATTATTTACACAATTATGACATGATTAGCTAATTTCTATTATCCTTGGTAATAACAGTGGGATTATATAAAGTCTGTAGTTTGAGGAAGGCTAAATCTACAATATTTCCATAGCATTACTTAGTAGGTAGCGGTGACAAAGTTGCCTAAAACTAGCAGGTGAGGCTCCTCTGACAGAGACGGGTAGTGCATTCCATTGTCCTGCCGAAGAAATAACAAATGAGTTTGTGTATCGTGTGGTGCGGTGAGGTGGAATAGATAAGAGTGTACCAGATTTTGACCGTGTTCCAAAACTGTGATTGGATGAGGGGTGGTGAAATTGACTGTACAAGTAGGGAGGTGAGCATGAGGAGAGTATTCGACGAAGAAGGCATAAAGCATGAAGATTATGGCGCTGTTTGAGTTTTAGCCAACCGAGTTCATCGTAGGCAGGTGTAACATGGTCAAAGTAACGTAGGTCACATATATAGCGAACACAGGCGTTTTGCGCGCGTTGTAGTTTGTCGTTAAAAGTAGTAGTCAGGTCGTTGTACACGGCGTCACAGTAGTCGAAGTGAGGCAATACCAGAGTGCAAATAAGGCGTTCTTTTAATATTCGAGAAAATATGTTGCGGAATCTTCTAAGTGAGTTAAGTGTCGCAAATACTTTCCTGGAGATGCTGGTAACCTGCTGCTTCCAAGAAAGATGTTCGTCTATCATAACGCCGAGATCTTTGACAGATTCACTGAAATCAATGGGTGAATTTTGTAGGTAGAGTTTTGGTAAAGTGAATTTGCTTATAGTTTTTGAACAAAGCCTAGGATGTGAAATTATTATAGCTTGAGATTTTACGATATTTAATCTAAGTCCATGCATGTCAGTCCAGTTACAGATTTCTTGTAAGTCTCTACTGAAATTTGTAATTTCATCGGTTAGTCTTTCCGGTTCACAGTGCAAGTATAATTGTATATCGTCAGCGTACATGTGGTGTCTGCAGCTGTTTACCGACGACGTAATATCATTAATGTAGACAGAAAATAGAAGCGGTCCTAGGACAGACCCCTGTGGAACACCAACCTCTACGGATCGCCAGGATGAATATTCATTGTTGTTTCTCACACACTGCAGACGACCGCGGAGGTATGAATTCATCCACTGAAGACTGTTTGTCGAGAACTGGCGTTTAAATAGTTTGGAAAGTAGTATGTCTATGTCAACAGAGTCGAAAGCTTTAGAGAAATCAAGAAGAGCTAGTATGGTAACTTGTCTTTTGTCCATCGCATTGCGAATGTCGTCTGTAACCTTAAGTAGTGCAGTACTAGTGCTGTGGTTACGTCGAAAACCAGACTGGTGTTCGTCAAGAATATCGTGTATTTGCAAGTAGTTGGAGACTTAGTGGTGTACAATGAATTCTAGGGCTTTTGAAAGGACCGATAATAGGCTCACAGGTCTATAGTCAGTTACGTCTTCAGGCGGTGATTTTTTAGCGAGCGGGACGACAACGGCAGCTTTCAATTAGGAGGGATACGTGCCAGTCATTAGTGAGTGGTTAAATATGTGAGCTATAGTAGGTAAAATTATGTCAGTTATTGTCTTAATAAGTTCTATTTCTATGTTGTCTATCCCTTTGGACTTCGATTTTATTCTAAATATGGCTTGTTTAACTTGAGAGAGTGTCACATGTGAAAAGTAGATTTTTTTTCTCTGTCAGGTGCAGGGGAGTTGTAATTGCTGTATAGTGTTCTATGTTTCCTTTCTCTGTCAATGGTATGTCCGGGAGTGGTAAAATATGTATTGAGGGAGTCCAGGGATATGTCAATAGTATGGTCGTCTCTTTGTTTACCTATTCCCATGTGTCTTAGTTCTTTCCAAGCCATAGCAGGTCTAGTATTTTGATTTAGCAGGGTATGTTCAGTGAAAGTATTGCCCAGAAACGTACGATAGCGAGGCGCATTCAACTTGTCCTAAAAGCACTCCTCCCACGATTCCAGTCCACAGGTTTATGCAAAAACGTGCCTGAAAGCCACGTTCACGGGTGTCATGTGGGTTGTGATCAGACCAATAATGGCTGTTGTGATGGTTGAAAATACCTTCCCGAGGGAAGCTACATTCGTCAATCCTTATCACATTCTGTATAAAATGTTAATTATCTTCAACTTGTTGCAATAGCCATTCACAGAACTGTACTCGTTGAATGCGGTCTTCTGGCCGCCGGTGTTAACTTAACGTGTAATGATATGGATGCAGTTTTTCGTCGTTTAACATGTCAACAACCAGTGTTTGAGATACCTGGAACTGCCTTGCAATATCACGTCTAGTCCTTGGACGACCACTGTCCACTACTTGTGGACGAAGATTACCGGTTTCCCGCAGGAATTGCTCAAGGCGACGAAAAACATTCTTTGCTGCTGTACCTTAATTAAGCCCACGGCCGCTTCCTTCCCACTCCTAGCCCTTTCTTATCCCATCGTCGCCATAAGACCTATCTGTGTTGGTGCGAAGTAAAACAAATTGTAAGAAAAAAAAAAAGAAACATTCATATCGGGATGCCGCCTTTCAGGGTACCGTGCTGCATACTCACGAGCAGCAGCAGAAGCTTGGTTATCGGATGCACCCAACACTAAAAGCATATCGACGTATTCGCCGTTTGTGTACTCCATCAGGAAGCCGCCCTACATGCACTTGACAGGACCAGTTATGGTTATACACTGCGTGGTTCGTCGACTCATGCATTCAGTTGAATGGATCACACTGTCATGTGTTCGACTATTGTCATGTGACAACAGGATGTCATGCTTACAAACGCATTTACACGACGGGAACTAGGGACCTGACGTCTCACACACACAAAAGAAGAAAAAACCTCACGTAGATTCGAGCCGTACGAGAGGGGAGGGGGTACGGTAGAGCGGGACGATCCACGTTTCTCTATTACATTCCGATGCGCTGCAGGATGCGACAGTGTTGCCAGCTTCTCGTTTTCGACTTGTTTTCCAACAGCACCAGATCCGATTTTGCTGTAGAAACTTCTGTCTTGCAATGGGATGAGGAATCGCATGCCGACCTCTAAGTGCGGAATTTTTTGTTCACGCTGTATAGCAACGGATTATACCCCACGAACCTACTACGCTGGCGTAGCAGGGGGAGAGGTGATACTCCCACGTGGCACGTCCCAGGTGGTGGATAGTGGGGTCCTAGCCGGCTTGCCGGCGGACTTGAGTGAAATAACTCTCGTGAACCAGACACACATCCTCCTGTGGGTGGGGGACGCAGGCGAAGAATGAACCCACGGTATTCCCTGCCTGTCGTAAGAGGCGACTGAAAGGGGCGACCAAGTGATGGTTGAATTAGAACCATGAGACTACTTATAATTAGTACCACCACGCGGGGAACACTATGGGTCGCTTTTACTTACGCGTAGTACCGCTATGTTAGGTACACAATAGGTTTGTGATCAGTAGCGACAGCGTGTGACTCAGGGTGAGTTTTACAGTACCTGTGATTAGTACCACTCTATGTGCGACTCCATGGGTCTTCCTTGTCTATGATTAGTACCCACTATGTGAGGAACACCACGGGATAGTAAGAGTCCCTGTGATAAGTACACCTATGTGAGGAACACCATAGGATTGCGTTGCCTGTAAATGGCGCCGCAATGTGAGGAACAGCATAGGTCTGTGTTACATGTGCGCATTACATTACCTGTGAGTAGTACCATAATGTGTGAAATACCGCGAGTCTACGGTACTTTTGATTAGTACCGCAACATGACAAATACGATGGTTCTACTTTCCTAGCGGTAAGTATCCTTTAGACCACAAGCATCATTGATTCAGGACTGTGCTTTAGAAGCAGTCCCTTGGTCAGTAATACTATTGTTTAACGCTAGTTTCTGGGAATGTGGGGTATTGCGGGTCGTATCCACTGATTGTTTTAAATTCATATCCATGCATTTATTCTTCGTCATCGTGTTTCGAATTCTGGTCAGTGGATGATTTTGGACTTTTAAATTGTCATTACATTTCGTCTCATGACTTACCATTAGGGTCCGATGACCTAGATGTTAGGCCCCTTTAAACAACAAGCATCATCATCTTCAAGAACGGATTATACGGATTCATAGTTGCAGAATGACATCTGATCTTTCAAAGAATGTCTTCATGTTAATGAATTGTTTCCTGGCTTACTCAGTTCTAGGTTTTACCTCCCGTTTGGAATCACGGTAGTCGTTCAACTTGGTACCGAAGAATATGAAGAAGGGCAGTTGTTCAGTTGCATTACCTTTTATTGTGAGATTTGCTCATATTTCCTTCTTAGAGAACACCATTTTTGTTTTGGAAAGGTTAACATACAATATAAACCAAACTCTTTACTATGCTGAACTAAGCTATTATCTTGCATTGAAGGGCGTATAAATAATCTTCTATGACAACATTGTTATCCGCATACCCGATGTTGTTAATAACTTCCCATTTATCTTAATCCCACTATATTCTGTTAGCGTTTCCTTAAAGATTGCCTGAGAGTAAATGGTATGCAAAAGAGGTGACACCGGGCGAGTTGGCCGTGTGCGTAGAGGCGCGCGGCTGTGAGCTTGCATCCGGGAGATAGTAGGTTCGAATCCCACTATCGGCAGCCCTGAAGATGGTCTTCCGTGGTTTCCCATTTTCACACCAGGCAAATGCTGGGGCTGTACCTTAATTAAGGCCACGGCCGCTTCCTTCCAACTCCTAGGCCTTTCCTATCCCATCGTCGCCATAAGACCTATCTGTGTCGGTGCGACGTAAAGCCCCTAGCAAAAAAAAAAAAAAAGAGGTGACAATACATAACCCTGATGGACACCCTTCATGTTTGAAGCTGTTTCTTACGTTCCTTGATCGGTTTTGACATCTGCAGTCTGATTCCAGTACAGGTTACTGATCATGCGTAGATCGTTACGGTCAATACCAATTGATCTCAGAATCTCCTTCAGCTTTTGATGTCTGATACAATCGAACGCATAGACATCAACATTCATATCCCGGCATCTCTACATCAGACCATTTGAAGGGAAGAGTGCCTTCCGTGTACCAACACTACTGCGGAAACTGATTTTATTCCATTTGTGGTTCACATTTCTGATGTATTCGAGTGTGAATTATTCGAGAGAATATTTTAAGTACATCAAACTAATCATCTCACTCCGTCGTCGCCATAAGACATATCTCTGTCGGTGCGACGTAAAACAAATAGCAATATATTGAACCCATGACCTTTGTGCCCTAAGAACATTATGCATAATGTAACAATTAAACTAAAAGTTGGATTCTTGATAGCATGGATTTGACACGTGACGAGGGGGTGATTACCTTCGGTCCCACGCTCTGGGGTACGTGACGTCAACCACACGTGTCGACGGCGGAAGAATCTCAAGTCATTTTTATGAACTATTTCAAAGCGCGTGTACATGGCGTGACCACGCCAAGTCAAAAAAATATAGTGCCTATCAAAGGAGGTCAATCATCTCACAAATCGAACCCGTAAAAATTTTAAATGTCCGTGAACACTACCGCCAGAAATGTAGCAAGCATGTAGTCACTTTCAAAACTCTTGAAATTGCAGTTTAGGTAAGTCAGAAAATTTATAGAAATTTTCTTGGCGGCAAAGGGAGAGATCCGAAGAGAGGGGGTAACTGCTATAAATATGAAGGGACGCCATGACGAAGTCTCCTTCTCCGGCATTTGTGATACAAAGCGGACGAAAAATTGTTGAGCTGCTCTGCGAAATCAAACCAACGAAAGTAGATTGAGTTCAACTGCAGATTTTAGCCATTGCGGCTAAGTCTTGACTCCATGAGGAGATAGTTTTCTTGAGTGAAATAATTGTACCAAATAGGACGGTCAAAGTACTGAATAAATTCTAATGTGATTAAGTAATTCGTGTGCGTAAATAACTCTAGTCCATCGTGTGCACTCAACAAACAAGTGAAGGGTATTTTTTTTAAATGCTTTATTCCAGGAAACCTGAAGAAAATTAATAATGAACTGTGAAGCCATGAATGTAAAAATGGCTAAATAAAATGCCAGGGTCACAGGTGAGCCCTATGACGAATACTGGCGTGAAGACATGAGGTAGGTGACTTTCTATCTTACTACCTCTTATATCTTGTCTCGTGATTTCTTGTATTTGAATGGGGATATACGACGCAGTGGTCATCCCTACTAAGTTTTGTAAATGTGAGAGTACGACTAAAAGAGTCATTTGTTTTATTTTCCACTTGGATAAAAGTTTGAAGTCTTGCGAGTGCCGTATAATGTTGTAAAAAGTTATTGCATAGGGTTCCGAAGTGATATCACGTCCAATGTAGATCGTCATCCGTGTGAGTGTACTGCCTATATTTTGTGAGGTCAAATTAAGATGTTCATTCGACGTAAAATTCTTCTGTCTGCAATTTGATGTTAATAATAATAATCCATGGTCACTCATTTTCAATCGAGTGGAAGCGCGCTGTCGGGTGAGAACCTAGGGTGATGAATTTGGTCACGGAGAGAAACGTTTTTTTAATGCCCATTTTAAACTGTGTCTGACTGACAATAGAAGATCTAGTAGAATGTTTCAGTCATTTCTCGTAAAAATCAAGTTATTAAATACGATATCATTTATGCGAAGTTATTCATGATTAATGCATTGTGCGATATTAGACGTCGGGATTTCTAGTAAGGATTTTATTCCAGTTCTTTGTCGATGATAATTGTGGAGCTGGGAAACAGAGGTTAGTTTGTTGATATGAGATTTGTGAATCAGGTTGGACCTGTCATTGAAGCCGGGACACGGAAGCCCGAGGAATGTTTTATATGAGTTGAGACGAGATGTGCGAATCAGGTTAGAGTCCTGTCATTGAAGCCGGGACATGATAGCCCGAGGAATATTTTATAATGTTTGGAATGGAAAGAAATTCATAGAAATCCATAGCGGTATCAATTGGCGACGCGTATAATTAGTGTGGGCATCTTGAAGCATAATCTGTGCATTTTGTTGGTTAGAATATCGTATTTGTTTAACTATGTCGGCAGAGTTTAAAGGGAGCATTTTGAGAAGTCAGTCAACTGTGAATAAACCAGGTGTTTCCTGTAACTGCCAAGCGAGCTTGGGGGGATGAGAGACCTCAGCTATGATAGCGGGAAAGAAGTGGAGTTGAGATTGTACTGTAATTCTCGGCCAGGGGAAACGTTAAAATGCTGGATTTAGTTGAAATTCATAGCCGGTAATGATCTAAGTATTGTGAAATACTGTAATTGGGGATGTAATGAACGTTTGAAATCACGAACTTTGAGTATAAGGAACAGAGTAACCCAATTTCAGGGTTGTCCAAAATATAGAGCGATGGTCGTGATGATCGGTTTGTCTGTGAGGGGTGTGCAAAATTCATTATGGTAATGACGAGATATGACATCGTAATTATATGGCGAGTTGTTTGGTTTGTGCGTAGATTATTAGGATATCCAAGTGTTAAGAACGGTTAGGACTAGATTAGATTTTTAAGCGTGATATCACGAGACACGATATATATAGCTGGACATGAATTATGTAAAATTCTTTTCCAGCCAGATAAACAACGCAATATTGAACTCACATCACAGCTGCGTAGAAATTTGTGAAGAAACCAGAGTCCGCGAAGATAAAATTTGTTGTTCGTTAATATTTTGTTAAATCATTTAAATTTATTTAATTATTAAATTCAGTGAAACCGCATTTGAAATAACTTTAATCAAGCGAATAACTTGGAGATGCATTCTGGAAATTTTAGTTTGTTTTCTGGGGAATGTTAACATGTAAAGTAACGATTAAGGGGACATATCCGAAGGAAATGGATTTTACTGCCACAAAGTTTGTGAGCATTGCTATTGTTGTAATTATTTAACTTTGATTGATTGAGCAGTGAATGTGCTGGGGATAGTAAAGTGGAACTTTGGTCATAAACCGATGTAACTTAATTGTGTTTAGCCTTCAGCCTAGAAACTTGGATGGTCAGGGGGTCATCAACCTCAGTGACTTAGATTAGGGCCATATGCCATTGTAGCATCATTTCCTTGCGGTCATCATCCACAGTGACTTTAAAGTAACTTAGAAGAGTAGATGTCGGTCCATGACATAGACGCAGGTCACATCGATTCAATTAAGGGTCCATGCCGTAGAACCACTGTGTGGCACACACCGATTGGACGGCCTTAATTATTCCCAGAGTCCAGAGTTCGTGTTACGAGGGCTGGACCATAACGAATCACTATGATGGTACATGTGGTCTCACATGGAAGCCGAATTTAAGGATTTCCAGACTTTCCTTTCTTAAATGATTAATAATTGAGATAATGGTTTCTAGTAAGAATGCCCATCAGGCAGTTACGTTAAAGTCTCACACCAGTGTTCTGACGTTTATGTAAAATGATTGTGGTGTCCAGTGGACACAATTGACTTCTATGATACCATTGACATGCTTCAGAATTTTCCTGAATAAATAGGAATCTTTTAAACAGACCTTTCATTCCAGTAGATAGATTAGAATTAATGAACCCTACCTTTAACTCAGCAAGTGACGAAGAACCCGAAACGACCCAAGAGACAGATCTCATGAACTTTGCTGATAGGTAAGGAAGGTAGGTATCCCTCAATATGGACCTAAAGGGTTCAATATATATATCTATATATATATAAAATAACTTGTCCTGACTGACTGACTGATTCATCATCGCAGGACCAAAACTACTG
Organism: Anabrus simplex; assembly: GCF_040414725.1. Classification (NCBI taxonomy): domain Eukaryota; kingdom Metazoa; phylum Arthropoda; class Insecta; order Orthoptera; family Tettigoniidae; genus Anabrus; species Anabrus simplex. The sequence goes on from NC_090265.1 coordinate 1,338,459,101, forward strand.
GACGTAAAGAAATGAAATTTTGGGGATATATTTATATTAAGATGTAGGTGCTCGCTAAGAGAGGATTTTTGGATATTCCTTTGCTAAGGGGGTGAAAAGAGGGGTGAAATTTCAACATGAGTGTGTCTATATCTCGAAATTTTAAAAGTTTACAGATGTAAAAATTGGTATTTAGAATCTTCTTTAAAAATAAGGAAACACGTATTTTTTTGTTTTCAGAAAATCCAAATAGGAGGGGTGAAAAGGAGAGAAAATTGGGAAAATGGGTTGAATGCCCTTAATCAGGATACCAGTACTTATATCTCAGAAACTGATGACATTACAGACCTGAAAATTGGTACTTTTGATCTCTTTCAAAAATAAAGAAACACGTATTTTTTTTTGTTTTTGGAAAATCCAATTAATGGGAGGGTGAAAAGGGGGTGAATTTTTAAAATGAGTGAATCTATATCTCCAAACTTTTAAAGTTTGCAGATGTAAACATTGGTATTTAGAATCTTCATTAAACATAAAGAAACACGTATTTTTTTTGTTTTCGGAAAGTCGCAATAGGAGGGGTGAAAAGGGGTGAAAAAGGGGTTGAATGCCTTTAATGAGGCTACTTATATTTCAGAAACTGAAGATATTACAGACTTGAAAATTGGTGTTTGGGATCTCCTTTAAAAATAAACACGTATTTTTTGTTTCTGGAAAATCCAATTAAGGGGGGGTGAAAAGGGGTAATATTTTAAAATGAGTGTACCTATATCTCAAAACTTTTAAAGCTTATAGATGTGAAAATTGGTATTTAGAGTCTCCTTTAAAAATAAAGAAACACGTATATTTTGTTTTCGGAAAATCCCAATAGGAAGGGTAAAAAAGGTTGAGAAAGGTGTCGAATGCCTTTAATGAGTCTACTTATATTTCAGAACCTGAAGATAATACAGACCTGAAAATTGGTGTTTGGGATCGCCTTTAAACTTAAAGAAACACGTATTTTTTCGTTTTTGGAAAATCCAAATATTGTGGGGTGAAAAGGGGGGTGAATTTTTTAAAATGAATGTGTCTACATCTTAAAACTTTAAAATTTACAGATGTAAAAATTGGTAGTTAGAATCTCCTCTTAAAATAAAGGAACACGTAATTTTTTTGTTTCCTGTAAATCCCAATAGGAGGGATATAAAAGGGTGAAAAATGGGCTGAATGCCTTTAGTGAGGATACATATATCTCAGAAACGGAAGATATTACAGAACTGAAAATTTGTATATGGGATCTCCTTTAAAAATAAAGAAACACGTATTTTTTTAGTTTTTGGAAACTCCAATTAATGGCGGTTAAACAGAAGTGACAAATTGGGGTGAATTTTTTGAAAGAATATCTTGGAAACGTAAAATGTTACAGACGTAAAAAGTGGGTGTTTGTAATCTCCTGTAAATGTAAATAAACATAGGTGATTTGTTTTTGGAAACTCCACTCAAGGGGAATCCAAAAGGGGTGAAATTTTAAAATAGGAATTTTTACAGTATATCTAAAAAACTTAACATGTTACAGAAGTGAAAAATGATATTTTTATCTCTATTAAACATAAAGAAACGTGTATTTTTAGTTTTCGGAAATACCACTGGGGTGGAGGGGGGTGAAAGTGACTGAAAATGGTGTTGAATTCTTTTAATTAGGCTACTGATATCTTAAAAATGTAGATGTTACAGACTTGAAATTTGGTATTTTCAATCTGCTTTAAAAGCAAAGAAACACGTATTCTCGGAAAATCCAATGAGGGGGGGCGAGGCGGGTGAAAGAATTCAAAAATTAATTGACTTTAATTGTATGAGAATATATACATCTAATAAAAACTAAAGTTGTTACAGACGTGAAAATTCGTATTTGGATCTCCTTTAAAAACAAAGAAAAACGTGTTTTGGGAGGGAAACCATCTTGGGGGGCGGGAGTGTAAAGGAGTTGAATTCCTTTCATGAGGACACATAAATCGAAAAGTGAAGAAGTTAGAGTCGTGATAATTGGTATTTAGAAGATCCTTTACTATTAAAGAAACAAGTATATTTTGCGGTAAAATTCACTTAGGGGGGGGGGGGGAGTAGTTTGAAATGAAGTGACAAAAGTAAATTATATTTATGGGGATACTTATATCTCAAAACGGAAGGTAATAGACGTGAACATTGGTGTTTGGAATCTCCCTCAAACATAAAGAAACACGCCTTCTTTTCATTTTCGGTGTGGGGGGGGGGGAGTTGGCAGTAAAAACTTAAATGCGGTGGGGTGTAAAAGGAGGTGATACCAATTGATTTTACTGTTCTTAATGTACTTATAAGGGTCCTCCGTTGCTCAGGCGGCAGCGCGCCGGCTTCTCACAGCTGGGTTCCGTGGTTCAAATCCCGGTCACTCCATGTGACATTCGTGCTGGACAAAACGGAGGCGGGACAGGTTTTTCTCCGGATACTCCGGTTTTCCCTGTCATCATTCATCCCAGCAACACATAATAATAATAATAATAATAATAATAATAATAATAATAATAATAATAATAATAATAATAATAATGTTCCGGACCGTCGTCAAATGTGCGGACCGCGCTGGAAACGGCTCCTGGACGGGTAATGGCTAAGAATCCAGTCGGACCGCGGGTTCAGTGCCGCCAAGGCACCCAATATGACACAACGCCGGATCTCATGAAGGATTTTATCCAGATTAAAAATGATTATAGGAAAATACGGTATGGCAAAGATTTACGGACCCAACTGACCGGGAAGAATACCTGAGCCTAGCCCGGGAAGTAGGACATCTATTGCTGGAAAGGAAGATTGAAAAATGGGAGGAAACGTGCGGTAATCTAATAGAAAACGAGTCAGATCGGGAATTTTGGTGGATTCTCGCTGAAAACGGGTCAGATCGTGAATTTCGGCGGATTATATATCTAAAACAGTAAGCATTCAATTATAAATTTCAGTATAATACCGTAGCGAAGCACGGGTACCTTGCTAGTATATATATATATATATATATATATATATATATATATATATATATATATAATCTCACTGTGAAGAGTTGGGCTCCTTCGGGAGTGGTATGAATGTTGTATTTTAAATCAGTCAGATGGCATTTCTCCCGAGATATACAGCGTGATTCTGCCGCCCCTTCCAATATAGTTTTATGCAACCCACAATAGTCATTCCGTCCTGAAAACATCTGCCCTGATGGTATGCTCAGACGATACAACCGGATATCCACGTATTTACCGTCTCACCATGATAGGACGCCGTAATGCTGGAAGACATGCGTGTGCCTTCTAGATCATATGAACCTGACACGCCGGCGAAACATTGAATTGATATTGTGACCGCAGTAAACCTAATACTTGCTATAAGCTGCCCAGTGTGCCGTACGGAACCGTAGTGTAGTTGGTAAAGGCGTGGCGGAGCAGGCTTGCATGTCGGGTGGAAAGTTCGAGTACGGCGCGAAGATTACAAATTTTTGAAATCCTTGTTTAATACGTACCGCACGCAATGTAAGTTCAATATCCGCTTTCATGCATATTGTGTGTGAATGAATGTGTTTGTGGTCCTAAGAAGGGCCGATTAGTTAGCAGGCCGGACACATACAGACCGGAAATAAAAGGAACACAACTGCCCTGGCAATGTTTTATCGCAGAAAATACTCGATGTGATGACCGTTTTGGTTTATCCACATTCGGGCCCGGTGTCCAATAGATCGTCTTGCGCGCTGAAGCATTCCAGCTATAATTGCTCGGCAGACGTCCATGATGAGTTGCCGGAGCTGGTCGGGGTTTAACGACGCTTGAGAGTACACGACGTTCTTCAAATGCCCCCACAAGTAGAAGTCTAACGGCAAATCCGGTGATCTAGCGGGGCAAGAAACAGGGCCTCCTCGTCCTATCCATTTCCCTGACAGTTCCTCGTTCAGATGGTTACGAACGGGCAAAGTCGAATGTGGTGGAGCTCCATCCTGTTGCAACCACATCGTCAAACGATCGTGCAAGGGCACATCCTCTAGCAGCAGTGGGAGTTCCTGACGCAGAAAGTGCAGGTAGCGTGGGCCCGTCCAATGGCCCTCAAAGAAATAAGGTCCAATCAGGCGATCCCCCAAGATTCCACACCTAACATTCATGCCCTATCGTAATTGATGGGCCGCCTGTCGCACCCAGTGAGGATTGTCCGGCCTCCAATAATGTATGTTGTGGCGATTGACGTTCCCCTTATTGTGGAAGCGCGATTCGTCCGAGAACAAGATATACGATACGAATGCTGCATCATTGTCCAGCCTGCCTAATAGCCACCGACAGAACTCCATTCGAGCTTTGAAATCTCGCCCATGGAGGGTGTAGCTCAAGATGGTATGGGTGAAATTTATATGCATGCAGTATTCGCCCGACCTGCCGTGTAATCGCCCTTGTACTGATGTGCGGATTATTACGAGCTGCCTCCAGAACGGCCTCTTCTGTTTCACCCGATGTAACGGGGCTATCGCGGACTGGTAGCTGGTTGGAATTCACGCCTGTTATCCTTAGACGTCTTTCAACACGGCGGAATGTCGTAGCAGCCGGGTGTCGCCTGTCGGGATACCGTTCCGGATACAGACGTAGTGCCACGCACGCGTTTTATCTTGCTTCCCTATAAATGACGAGCATGTCAATGTATTCCTCTGTGGAAAACATGCCGAATGACAGCAAAGATTACAGTACATTCAGGCCCTAACCAGCGGAGTATGCGCAAAGCACAAGATGAATAACAGCGTCATTCTACTGTTTGAATGGGGCAAACGTTGGCCTGTGTTTTCGTATTCAAACATCGTACCGATGCAAAAATATTTGAACGACGCAGGATTCGAACTGCCGCTGGCACATTCCGTCGATTGTTATGCGAACGCCTAACCACATCCGCTACGCTACACTGCTGGAAACATGCTGGTAGTACGACAGCAGAGTACATACGCCCTCCGGTTCGGTGTTTTTAAGACATTAATTACTGTACTGTTACGTAGTTTTTTTGCATTGATTCCCTCTTCGTTACACCCGGTCACGAGACACGACACATTAACATAGTTAGATGGTAAAAGGACGTTGCTACATGATTTCAAGAGTATCATACATTACGCCTGCAGGGGAATAGCACCCCTATAACCATGTGCAAGTTAGTTGGGCTGCAGCAAACGATATTGGAAGAGGGTGCTGAATCACACTGTATTTTATTGAATAACGATGTTAAAGTATCGAGGCTGGCAGATTACTGTTCTCTCATTGCTTTGAGAACGTCAACATAAACTCCGTCTTTACTCGTAACTTTACCATCCTTTTGAAGTTTTACAGCATGAACAACCTCTTTTTTTCTTACTTCAGGGCAAGACTCATTTATTCTCTCGCCTGGTGAAGGAGGATCAGTTCTGTCATCTTTAAAAATAGTTTTAATATATTTATTCCATTCGCACCACGATTCTTTGAGAAGCCGTCTCATCGTCGCCCATCATTCGCATTATCGCCTTCCTGTTACGCGAAATGCTTGCGACAATACCTCAGTTCCTTTCAGTACTAGGGTCCAGAAATTGACGTTTACCATAGCGAGCAAGCGGCGTGGTGCTACATGATTGTGTTTTCAGCAAAGCAGAGCGAAAGCTGAGTGTGCCTCAGGAACACAACGTCGTGAAGAGCAAACAGGGACGAGAAAGAAAGTAAAATTAAAATGAAAACTTTAGATTATGCTTAAACCTTCTGCTACCTAGGTTTTTACAACTTACTATTACCTCACTAAATTTACACATGTTTATAACAATACTTTTGAGAATTTATGTAGGTACAGGGCACTCAAATCACTTTAGAACCAAATGTTCAATGCATGCTTTTGTAGTTTATTTTACAAATAAAGCAACAATATCTTATGAGTTGAAATATAAATCCTGAATAAAGTTATTAGAGCACAAAATATTAAAGCGTCCAAAATCGAATATTAAGAATCTTCTTCAAATATTGCATTTTACCTTTAACAATCACTTCTATGAATTTGGCACAAGATTTTCAAGCATAAAAACACACGAGCTGGTCTTTGTGTTATCATTTCTGGGACATGAAGCACATCTTTCTTCAGTCTTCATCTTCGATGATACATCTATGGTGACTTCATTGAGATGTAGTGTCTTCTTTTCCTACTTCGTGGCGACCACCCTAACAGCTTCAGTGGCTCTTATGACATGCAGACGAAGACCGACTGGGTTTCTTGCAGGTTCTTGTGCAATACGTGTGGCTTGTCTAACGTCGTCCTAAGTTCTTGGACAAAAATTTTCTCTTCCTTTTGATGTCTTTCTGCCACTCAGGATATTTTATTGACTGCAAGATGTGTGAATTGAGGGTTGTAATATCCACCCATCTCCATGGAGATTCTATAGGGCCATCCATGTCTACCCTTCCTTTAGTCCCTGTATAATGATCAATGCTGTATGGCTTTTTCTGCTAACCTTCCTCACTTTTTCCAACCATAATGTTGTGTAGAAAATACAGTAACACTACTCCATTTCTTGGACACGTACCAAACAAATGTCAACTGTTTAGTAAAGCAAGACAATACAGATTTCTCTTCCCTCTTTGTATCCGGTAGAAATTCTTGTAGTATTTCCCGTTTGTTCTTAGTGTTCCAACAACCCTGAGTTTTGTTTCAGTAACTCTTCAGTGAGTGGCATGGAAGTAAATAATATATACGTTTTGATTTCCCTTGCAGATAAGAAATACGGTTGAACCCTATCGAAAACAACTCTCATACTTTGATTCACTTCTCTCTATCTGCCTTTCCAGTATAAATACTGTACCTACAGAATGCACAGTTATCCGTTCTTTCCAATATCACACACCCATATTTTAATTCCACACTTTCCAGGCCTCGATTTCATGTAGCCTACACTTGGAAAGGACAGTTGCCATGGAATGTGGCTAGTGTTTCATCGACAAACAGATATTATTAGGGCTGTAAATATTAGTGCATGTTTTGAAAAATCTCCTTTATTGCCTGAACCTTGTCATTAGTTTCTGTAATTTTTGCATTGCTGTTATCAAATCATTGTTGAATATAATGTCCGAAACTTGATGTAATCTTATTATATACTTGCTCTCCCCTTGGCGTCAATTGTAACTTAACATTATAAAAAAAGTACTCGCTCCGTCATTAAGCATCCAATTAAGCATTCAATATATAATTCGCTGGGGCCATCAAGGACCACGTTAAGTCTTGTTGCATTTGACACTGAACTTGGCCTTCTTTGGAGCCCAAATTTCCCTCATCCTTTGTGAGTGGACCTGCTTGCGCTCCTCTGTCCAAGGGGCACCGTGTCTTCTCTTCGGTTGCTCGTGTCGGTTTAGCCCGTTCGTCATTATTTTCTTGCGGAAGAGATCTCTGTTAAGGGCGTCTTCAGCTGAGATATGTAGCATTTGCAGGTCTTCTTTGGTATTTTTAATAATAATAATGCTATTTGCTTTACGTCCCACTAACTACTTTTACGGTCTTCGGAGACGCCGAGGTGCCGGAATTTAGTCCCGCAGGAGTTCTTTTACGTGCCAGTAAATCTACCGACACGGGGCTGTCGTATTTGAGCACCTTCAAATACCACCGGACTGAGCCAGGATCGAACCTGCCAAGTTGGGGTTAGAAGGCCAGCGCCTTAACCGTCTGAGCCACTCAGCCCGGCGTTTGGTATTTCTAAACCAGGGAATTGTGGTTTTGGGGTTTGAATCAAAAAAGTGAAAGATTTCTTTAGTTAACTTTCTTCCGTTCATTCTTTTCAGATGACCGTAAAATCGTGCCCGTCTTTTTCTGATTGTGTCGGTAATTTTCTCTATTTTGCTGTAGACTTCCTCGTTGGATCTCTTTTGATGGATTCCGTTTCTGTACTTTGATCCCAAGATTCCTCTCACAATTTTGCGTTCTTTTTTCTCCAGTTCTTCAAGGAGTCCTTTGTTGGCATTTAGAGACAGGGTTTCGGCTGCATATAGAACTACTGGCTTCAGAACTGTTTCATAGTGACGTATCTTGGTGTTTTGGGAAAGGCATTTTTTGTTGTAGATTGTGCGGGATGTTTGGTAGGCTATTTCCAGTTTGCGTACTCGCTCCTGAAGTGCTTCTTTGTCCAGTCCATTTTTCATGATGATCTCACCCAGGTATTTGAATTTGTCTACTCGGGTGATGTCCCCGTATTTCGTATGGAATTTTGGTGGAGCCTCTTTGATGTTAGTCATTACTTCCGTTTTCTCAAACGATATCTGCAAACCAGTTTGTTCGGCAATTTCCTTTAAAATTTCAACTTGAGCTCTAGCGGTTTCTATGTCGTTTGAGAGAACAGCAATATCATCGGCAAATGTTAAGCAGTCTGTTGCGATCCCCTTGGATTTGGTTCCTATTCTCAATGCACTGTATTTGGTTTCCTGTAATCTCACCCGCCAGGTTCTGATGATCTTTTCAAGAACACAGTTGAAGAGTATCGGGGATAGCCCATCACCTTGTCGGACTCCTGTTTTGATGTCAAAGGAATGGGAGAGACATCCGTGGAACTTCACCTTGGATTTTGTATCGGTCAGGGTGGCTCTAATTAAAGCCAGCAGTTTCAAATCAACTCCAAATTCATTTAAGATGTTTAGCAGGACTTCCCGGTCAATGATGTCGTACGCTTTCTTAAAGTCCACAAAGACAGACACATACTGCTTGGACCTTAGTGTACAATATCTGATGATCGTTTTGAGATTTTGGATCTGTTCGGCTGTTGAGCGACCTTTTCTGAACCCTCCTTGGTATTCACCTATTTGATGTTCGACTTGTGCTTCCAAATGCTCCAGGATGGCAAGTGATAGAATTTTGTAAGTCACGGGTAGCAAAGATATTCCTCTGTAGTTGTTGATGTTCTTCATGCTGCTTTTTTTGTGCAGTGGATGGATCAAAGCTATTTTCCAATCTTCGGGTAGGGTCTCCTTGTTCCAGATTTCTTCTATTTGCTCTTGCAAGATATCAAGTGATTCCTCTGGGGCATATTTCCATAGTTCTGCTACTACTGAGTCTTCCCCCGGCTCTTTGTGTGTGTTTTTTTTTTTGAGACGGGCAATGTGACACTTGATTTCATCTCTGTCGGGTGGTCTTATGAATCTGGGTACCTGAGTAAGGGTTCCTTGATCTCAATGGGGCTTTGCGGTTTAGAGCAATTAAGTAAATTCTTGAAGTAGTCTGCCAGAATGCTGCAATTTTCTTCATTTGACGTCGCCAGTGTGCCATCCTTTCGCTGAAAGCGTAGAGATGGTGGTTTATAGCCAGTGAGTTTGCGTTTGAAGGCTCTGTAGTACTCTCTGCTTTCATTCTTCCTAAAGTTTTGTTCTATCTTTTCAATGAGAGATTTTTCGTATTTACGTTTCTCAGTTCTGAACACCCTAGCTGCTTGGGCACGTTGGGTTTTGTAGGTTTCCCAATCATTTTCTGATTTCGTAGAGTAGTACTGTCTCCACGCATTGAGTCATTTTGGAGGACTGATTCGCAGGTACCATTCCACCAGGCATGCTTTTTGCTTCTCTTGATTTCTGCAACGTCTTTGGCGGCCTCAACAAGGAGACTTTTGGCGTTGTTAAAGTCACAGTCATTTGGTCTAGCCTTCTCCTGGAACTCCTCGACCCTTTGCCGAAGTTTATCATTGTCGAAGCGTGTGATCTGTTTGGTTGTCTTCCTTGTGTTAGCGGGAATTGGTTTGAATTTGTTAAGAGACATATAGTGATGTGAGGCCAGATTGTGATGCCTCTTTACCTTGACATTCATAATCTCAGGGCTGTTTCTCCTGGAGATTGCAACATGATCAATTTGATACTCTCGGAGAGTTTGGACGGGAGAACGCCAAGTCATTTGCTTTCTGGGTAGATGGCGAAAGTGGGTCGACATGACCTGCAGGTTGTGATTTTCGCAAATGGACACTAGTCTTTTGCCATTGGGATTGGTTGTTTTGTGAGCAGGGTAATTTCCTATAACTTTCTTGTACTTCTGTTCACGATCTAGTTAGGCATTGAAGTCACCCAAAAGAAGCTTGACATGGTGTTTGGGGATTTCGTTTAAGTTTTCATCCAGTAGGTCCCAGAAATTATCAACTTCGTCTGGATCAGACTTGTTCTTATCGTTTGTAGGAGCATGTGCGTTAACTAGGGCGTAGGTTTTGTTCGCGCATTTAATTGTGAGTATAGACAATCTGTCATTCACAGGTTCGAAATTTGCAACCGATTTAAGGATCTTGGTTCTAACAGCAAACGCGGTTCCAAGCATCACAGCTCCATTGAGGATTCCTCTTTGTGCTTTGCTCTTGAAAAATCGGTAGCCTTCGGATTCAAAAATCTCTTCATCTGGGTACCTTGTTTCCTGTAGGGCCATTATGGATATCTAAATTTCGTGAAGAGCTTTGATGAGGGTTTTCAGCTTGCCAGTTTGTGAAAGTGAATTTATGTTGAAAGTTGCTAGAAAGGTTTTAGATTTTGGCCTGAGTTTTTGACTCTTCGGGGTACACCGAGACGCTCCGACTCGTCTCTTGCATGATGTCGAGTCTCCCCCAGAATCCGAATGAGACTCGTGCGCCGTGGCGTTCACAACGAGAAATTTATCCTAAGATTTACCCCCTGGGGTATGTTTCTTGAAATGTTGTGCCATCATGCTTTTTGACTTGACTTTGCTTTGGACGGGTACCCATCCTTTTACAACTAGGGTTGTTAGCCCTAGAGGTTGCCTCAAGATGTTTTCTGGCTTCTGGTCATTTACCAGTCTTCGCCGTAACCCTGGCAAGGGACCAGTTCTTTTTCCACGGTGGTATTTTATTTCCCTACTACCCTCTGACTCTGCTGGCGGCAGAGCCAACGAGCTTCCCCAATTCCAATGGGACGCACCCGATGGAGGTAACTGGTAAATCCCCACACGGGTTAAGCATTAAATATATTCATGATAATAATAATTCTCGTACCATAACCGAATAAATTTAAGTTTAGTGAATAGATGAATAAATTGCGATGATAATAATAATAATATTAATAATAACAATAATAATAATAATAATAATAATAATAATAAATACATCATCATTATTGACCGTTATGCCTTTCAGCGTTCAGTCTACCAGCTTCTGTGAATTTACTAAATGTCGCCACAATCCTCTGTTTGCAACTAGTGCTGTGGCCTCATTTAGTTATGTACCTCTTACCTTTAAATCGTTAGAAACTGAGTCTAACCATCGTCGTTTTGGTCTCCCTCTACTTCTCTTACCCTCCATAAGAGTCCGTTATTCTCCTAGGTAACCAATCCTTCTCGATTCGCCTCACATGACCCCACCACTGAAGCCGGTTTATGCGTACAGCTTCATCCATCGAGTTCATTCCTAACTTAGCCTTTATCTCTTCATTCCTAGTACCCTCCTGACATTGTTCTTACCTGTTTGTACCAGCAATCATTATCGCTACTATCGTGTCTGTTACTTCTAACTGTGAATAAGATATCCTGATTTCACCCAGCTTTCGCTCCCGTAAAGCAAAGTTGGTCTGAAAACAGACCGATGTAAAGATAGTTTCGTCTAGGTGCTGACTTTCTTCTTACAGAATTCTGTTGATCGCAACTGCGAACTCACTGCATTAGTTTTACTGCACCTTGATTCAATCTCACTTACTATATTACCATCCTGGGAGAACACACATCCTAAATACTTGAAATTATCTACCTGTTCCAGATTTGTATCACGAATCTGACATTCAATTCTGTTGAATTTCTTACCTATTGACATCAATTTAGTCTTCGAAAGGCTAATTTTCATACCATACTCATTGCACCTATTTTCAAGTTCCAAGATATTAGACTGCAGGCTGTTGGCACAATCTGCCATTAAGACCAAGTAAACAGCATACGCCAGACTGTTTACTACATTTCCACCTACCTGACTGCCTCCCTGCCACTTAATACCTTTCAGCAGATGATCCAGTAAAACTACGAACAACACGGTGAAAGATTATAGCCTTGTCTAACCCCTGTAAGTACCCTGAACCAAGAACTCATTCTACCATCAAAACTCACTGCAGCCCTCTTGTCAACATAAATGCCTTTGATTGATTTTAATAATCTACGCTTGATCCCATAGTCCCCCAGCATGTTAAACATCTTTTCCCTCGGTATCCTGTCATATGCTTTCTCTAGATCTACGAAGCATAAACACAACTGTCTATTCCTTTCGTAGCATTTTTCAATTACCTGGCGCATACTGAAAATCTGATACCGACAGCCCATCCGTGGTCTGAAACACCACTGGTTTTCATCCAACTTCCTCTCATGGACTGATCGTACCCTCCCTTCCAAGATGCCGGTGAATACTTTGCCTGGTATACTAATCAGTGAGATACCTCGATAGTTGTTGCAATTTTTCCTGTTATGTCCAATCTGAAGGTACCTTACCAACACTCCATGCTAATCTTATTATTCTGTGAAGCCATTTCATCCCTGCCTTCCCACTATATTTCACTATTTCAGGTCTAATTTCATCAATTTCTGCTGCTTTATGACAATGGAGTTTATTTACCATCCTTTCCACTTCCTCAAGCGTAATTTCACCAACACCATTTTCCTCCTCCCCATGAGCTCCGTTGTTCGCGTCACCACCGTGAAGATTTCATTTTACTTTGAGAAGATTTTCGAAATATTCCCTCTACCTGCCCAGTGCATTATTCATAATTTGCCGAATATGCAGGTAAATGGGCGCCAGTGGTTAGCATAAAATCCTTTAATTTAGAATATTAATAACAAGGGCAATAATAATAAAAATGGTAGAGCATAAAAGATTCTACTCAGGTCTTAGAGCTGCAAAATGGGTTCCTATTGGCCGTACCTACTACCCCCCCCCCCCTTCCCTGCAAACGTTATAAAATGGTAGGAGAATGCTTACAAGGCTACCATAAGTATATTTAATTGACATTTTTACTCTTAGATATCTATGTTTTAAAAAATAAAGAAGGTTATATGAGATTTTATAAATTAATATTTACAGTTTTCTGTAAGAATAAGAACAATTCTAATTCAACGTATTATTTATAATTTTCGTCCCACTTCTGGAGTAGATGGTATTCACTCCCATAGCTTAGTGCTTCCGTGCGTGGATTTGAAGCCTCATCTTCTGGAACTCCAAAGCCTTCCTCAGTCCGATCTCCCTGCGACGATATGTCTCCAAACTCGCGCCGTATTATAGCGAGTGTATCTCCCTCCTCTCTTGTGCATGATACGCCTGGTCACCACTGACATAAGGTGCCATCCAACTTGATGCACTTGGTAATATTTATTAATCCCTTCTCAAACAAATAACACTTTCTACCTATTTATGCCCTCCGTATTCGCCTTTTCTACTGTACTCAAAATGGAATCTGTTCAGTTGCATCACTCCACCTTTTCATAATCATGTGCTTGGATAAATCCAGCCTGCCGAATTTCCTGTTCCCTATTCATGACTTGCACGTGACAGTCTTTACCTGGATATTCCTGTCTATGGTTTTACCTAAGATTACACAAGTATGCTAAGTTGAAATGTCCCAGAAAACGCTCTCTGATTCTTTCCACTGATATATAAATAATTTTAACAAATAAATACTCGAAATTCCTAACTTAATTATTATAAACCAGATATGTACATTAAAATATTATCAATTAATTTTGGCTTTCTAATAACATGATTACCTCCATATTTACGTACATAATAAGCTGTTACACATTAATCGCATAAAACAACCTACAGTATTATAGACAACCGTGCGCGCAACGTGTACATGTTACCTAGTGTGTGACATCACATCTGTGATTACTCCGACACACTAGTACGATTTCCATTAACCTTCCCTTCAGCCAGGCGAATTGTTCTTGTCTTGTCATATTATACCATTGTTTGGGAGTTTCTATGTGGAAATCATTAATGTTAAAAACATGCTGTCCTTTATCATTAGTGTGTTTACCATCTACCCCAGCGCTGCTGGAGCAAAGCGTTTTTTATTTTCATTTTATTCTTTAGAATGTTTTTAATCAAGTTAAAGAACTGCGAACAGCTAAGTCAAGCTAAGTACAACTGTTTCGACGATATGCTCACTCTACAGCAGTTCAGCTCTCACCGGCGAAGTGGGTTTTCTTGCAGACGCGAAAGAGGGTTTCTGTAGCGGAAATCAAGTTACCGAGTTGTTGCAGGCGCTTTAAGCCCTCGACATTCACAGCGCATTATGGCGACAGACCAGCTAGCTAGGGGTAAGGTAGGGTTGCGCCACAAATTAGTTGTAATAGTTAACTCTCAGTGTGTTCAGCGCCACACACAAGAACAATATTTTAACAGTATAGCAACTTGCACATCGCTTGCTAATACAGATAGAGCCATTTTTTGAAATCCATTAATGTATACATATATATTGTGTATCTATTCATTGATGGCTCTTGTAAAGAATGTTTTTCAATACACGCGGAAAAGTATTTAGGTTAACCAGCATGAACACAGCGTCAAGCGCGATGTACAAGAGTACCGGTATTGTATTTGCTGCTATGCACGCGTGGGTTTGCCTGTAATGGTGGTAGAGTGAATTTTTGTAGTGTTGTTCTTTGGTTTCATCGGTTTAGGTTAAGATTTTCAGTTACAAATCAAAAAAGTAAGTCTTAATATTTTTCTGTGAAAACATTACTGTGGAATTACGAACCGTCACTGGATTAAACTGTAAGTACAGTGTTTCAAATCTGCCCTAGCTTCTCTTACGACAGCGCCGTGAATACCAGTTTGGATTTGATAATGTGGTTGGGCTGCGATTACTTAATCTTTTTGCAGCTAGGGTAACGAACGTGTTCGCCGCACGCCACTGTTGTTTACATATTATATCAAGCATGTTGTCAAGAAAAAAAGAGAAAACATCTTAAATATGGAATCTGCATCTTGACTGTCTTTCTTCTAACCGGGTTTTTCACGCAGAATATTATATACTGGTCTCCGCTCTTGACGGAAAGATGCAGAATTCCATATAAAACCACTTTTGGTTCTTCATCATTGCTGTCACTGCAAGCTTCCATCTCTTCTGGAATAAGGCGCTCATTCAGTTGATTTTTGTCCTCATTTCTGTAACATCACTAATTTCTTCTCTTACTTCAGCACTGTCTATTTCATTATCGTTATACCACATCTCAATGATCATATTCACATAAATCCTCCGGATTGTCAATAGGCTATTTAAAACTTTTTCAAATTCCTCAATACTGTATTGCTTTTTCATGCTGACAGTCAGAACGACAAGCTATGAATACGTTCTATCTCACAAAAGTGTGAAAGTGAGACCAGATCATTCATTGTTCAGGATGCATGACAATACAAGCATCCCAAGGCTCAAACAACAATAAAAATAAGCTAGCGTTCACGTATCTCTTCCTGAAAATTCATCACAAAGTCTACCAAGCGAGGTAGCGAGACTTCTCCACATGAAATATAGAATCAACTCGTAAAACAAATCAGGCATTGATGCTGTGTCCATTTCGTATGATTCACAAATATTTAAAGAACAAATACATAACATTTGAAAATAAATATAATAATACAATATATATGACTAACAATGAAATTCATCACTGGAGTAATTATACTAACCCCTGTGGTAGCGATGTGGCGGCGATTGCCCCTAACTCCACTGGGTCCGCACCGGAGAAAAAGTTCAGACTATCTATGAGGTAAGTTACAGCGTAAGGCTATTGACCGAAATTAGAACTTCTTTTTGGCATAATAATGGCTATTTAAACTGCGCGCCTTCTCTATGGCCATCTATGTCATTGAACAAGAACTTTTAGAAAAAATTTCTTCTCCGATGGTTAGATGGCTCTGCCATCTAATTTTTAGCGATATCTAATGGACTAAACACAAATTAATTGCTGAAGATATTTTTTTTGTTGAAGTTGGTAAACCTTTTTTTTCTGCTTTCTATTGTACCGAAGTTGTCAGTATTTCACTTCGTTCCTCCTCTAATGTAATCTGCCTATCACATGCCTGTAACTAAGTTCTCTTGTCAATCAAACCCGGGGTTGTGTATGGAAATTTACCCTATCGGTGCTCTGTATTTTAATTTAATCTGGAACATTCCCCTACGGAGCTATTTAAGGAGAGCACTTTAGGGCCGTCTGATCTGATTTGCTCCAGTTATTGAGAGTGCGACTTGACAGAGGATGGAGAGGGCCAGGAGGCAGGGTGCGACCAGCTTGAAGAAGATCCAGAGCTATAAGTTAATGCAGAATTTACCTAAACATGTGATTGTGCCGGCGGTATTCGAGGGGAAGGTTTCAGCAGTTTCTTAATATCTAATGGCCTAAGCTGATATGTAGGACCTTCTGCGCAGTTTTCGGACTTCATTTATATTTCCTACTGGGAAAGCAGTTAATGTAAGGGAGCACGAGTGGTGAACCTCGGATCTCTCCCCTTCAACATTTGAGCTGGGTGACTAAAGTTTGCAGTCTCTAAATTTTGGAAATCTTGTCTCTGTTTTTAAATTCCCCCTCCCCCATTTAGTCTCCCTTTTTAGTGTGGGATTGGCCTCTGCATTATTGGGCCTCTCTCTCTCTCTCTCTCTCTCTCTTCTCGTCTCTTCCCGATGTTCGTTTGGGAGTGCTGGTGTTCCGCTTTCTTGGCTTTTGTTAATGGCCTGTTTTGTGTAACCTTTTCTTTTAATTCTAAAGACCTTGTAGTATGGGTAAGTATGCCCCTGTTTATTCTTTATTGCTCTTCGGGTAACCGTGTCTGCGTTTTGATTCCCTTTAGGAACAGTACTTAAAGTAATTGTGTAACCTTTTAATAGATAACACACCGGGCGAGTTGGCCGTGCGCGTAGAGGCGCGCGTCTGTGAGCTTGCATCCGGGAGATAGTAGGTTCGAATCCCACTATCGGCAGCCCTGAAAATGTTTTTCCGTGGTTTCCCATTTTCACACCAGGCAAATGCTGGGGCTGTACCTTAATTAAGGCCACGGCCGCTTCCTTCCAACTCCTAAGCCTTTTCTATCCCATCGTCGCCATAAGACCTATCTGTGTCGGTGCGACGTAAAGCCCCTAGCAAAAAAAAAAATAGATAACACACCATGGTGCAACCGGTGTAGGAACACTATGAAGTGGGATCACCATAGGGGTTACCGAGTGTAATTTAGATTGTAAATAGCAATCGATTGCTTCATTGAGGTTAGCCTCTACTGTAACTTGGAGCTGAGATTCCTATAATATTGTACCTGTTCGGAGCAACTATGCTCTTTCATGATATTGCACCTGTTCGGAGCAGTTATGATCTTTCACATGTAAGTTAACGACTGGAAGTTTCTCCCAATTAATTTTGTACCTGATTTAGGATTTCTAACTCCAATACATTGTTGGAGCGGACGAGCTCGTTGTTAATGTAAATATCCCCGAGTTATATGGCAACTATTCTTTGTTCTTTTATTAAATTATGAACTATGAATTTTAAGAAAGGAAAGAAATAACATTTCCAAATTTTGTTAAAGTAGGTAAATGTTTGCTATAAGTGATCCCCTGTCCAGCTATTCAACCCAGGCGCTTCCTAGTCCTCTGTGAGCCACGAAACCGCGGTAGTAATAATAATAATAGTAATAATAATAATAATAATAATAATAATAATAATAGCGTATGGGCTCCGGGGAGACCTGGTACAGGTCTTCCGACTTGACGCCGTATAGGTGATCTGCGCGTCTGTGAGCATGGGGCCCTATGTGAAATTAATTCAAATGCTGAAGACGGCATCAACACCCTGCCCCCCGAGCCAGATGAATTAACTAATGAAAATTAAAATCCACGATCTGGCCGGGATTTGAACCCGGGACCCCTTGAACGAATGACCAGCGTGCATGGAGTCGGACTTCCTTTTGATATGCCATGCGATAATACCATTTCACAGCCATCACGGTTCCCAACATTGGCTTGCAGTATAGATTGTTTTACAAACCTTTGGATCTCTGAAGTCTGTTCACGATTGAAATATGACGTGACGTCACTTCAGCAGATCCGCTGTGTTATCCATGGTCGGCCAAACATGACCGGAAGTAATTGTAACTGTAGCGGTGCTCTGGCGCGTGCGACAGGATTTTCGTTAGCATTCTATGTTCTGCTTAATTAGCTATGCTCATTTGTTGTTTTCTTTTGTTTCCAGGTAAGGAGCCGCTGCTTTTCTTGCGTGAGTCATGCTGTGTGGGCTTGGGCTGTTGCTGGTTCGCCCACGCCACCTGTTTCAGGCCTCGGGTAAACAACTCTGACTTTTAATCGGTAATTTGTTATGACGAGTATATATAATGTATAATCCATAAATTGTACCGAGCTCTTCATAGTTCTATAGCGGATCCAGATAACTTAGTGTTCATAATTAAATCACATTTTTTATAGATATTGTATTTTACTGCTAAAGACTGTTTGTAGTTCTGCATTGTTGAGTAACGCTGGACACGGTCAAATCGTTTTCACTGCAAATATGTAAAAACAGTTCATTGCCAAAATGGTTATCCACATTAATAATGTTATTTCTTTACGTCTCACTAACTGCTGTTTTTACGGTTTTCGGAGACGCCGAGGTGTCGGAATTTAGACCCGCAGGAGTTCCTTAACGTGCCAATAAATCTACCGACACGAGGCTGACTTATTTGAACACCTTCAAATACCACCGGACTGAGTCAGGATCGAACCTGTCATGGTGAGCCACTCAGCCCGTTTCGTAGTATGCAGTCTCGGAATAGTTAATTGACTTTTAAGAGTGCTTAAATTGGAGATATTGTAGTGAGCAACTTTTACTGGTACGTGAAATAACTCCTCTCCGGAACAGAATTCCAAGTCTCATACGTCTTGGGTTACACTAATAGCAAAACAAGGGACATTGTGAGAGTATTTTGATTCCTACCTATTTTTAATTTTTGGTTGGGGATATGAACTCGAACGACTGCAGGGACGAGTCTACTGCTGTGTTATACTTCGTTGGTGTCTCTCCCTTGTTGGTAGGTTTATAGCATGTATGAGAACTTGGATATAATAAATGTTAGCTTTTATTAGGTCCGCCTCTGTGGTGTAGTGGTTAGTGTGATTAGCTGCTACCCCTGGAGGGCCGGGTTCGATTCCCGGCTCTGCCACGAAATTTGAAAAGTGGTACGAGGGCTGGAACGGGGTCCACTCCGCCTCTGGAGGTCAGCTGAGTAAAGGTGGATTCGATTCCCACCTCAACCATCCTGGAAGTAATTCTCCGTGGTTTCCCACTTCTCCTCCAGGCAAATGCCGGGATGGTACCTAACTGAAGGCCACGGCCGCTTCCTTCCCTCTGTCTTGTCTATCTTTTCCAATCTTCCATCACCCGCAAGGTCCCTGCTCAGCACAGCAGGTGAGGCCGCCTGGGGGAGGTGCTGGTCCTCCTCCCCAGTTGTATCCCCACCCAGAGTCTGAAGCTCCAGGACACTGTCCTTGAGGCGGTAGATTTGGGATCCCCCGCTGTGTCCGGCGGAAAATCCTACCCTGGAGGGTAACCAGATAAAAAAAGAAGAAGAAGAAGAGGGTTTTATTAGTATTGTACCGGGGGTACGCCTTCTTCGCCCAGTTAAAGTGCGTGCCTTCTTTAAGGCCATCTATGTAAGGTTGCAACTGTTGGATGTCTCTACCATCAGCCTAAGTGCCACCTCTGGCAGTTCTTCTCGAGTTCGAGTTTCGAAAGTGTTTCAAGACGCTCGGACTCGCCTTTCTCGCAGATGTTGGAACTCTCCCGAACCCTAGGACACCATGCACTGCACAGAGCAATGGTGGAATTCTATTCCGAGCTACCACCTGTGGTAGTACTTTCTTTCAGCGGCTTCTTCACTCAGTGGAATGAAGTTATGATTTGTAAGGGTAAATATTAGCTTCCAAAGCATGCTTGAATTGCAGAAGCGATTGTGTGTTCGTGGTTTACTCCACTAGGTTAAAATTCCTATCCCACCTTTGAGACTGATGACCGGGTTTTGCATGTAACCCTAGATAGGGATTATTATTATTATTATTATTATTATTATTATTATTATTATTATTATTATTATTATTATTATTATTATTATTATTATACAGTACATTGTAAGAGCTGGTAGCTTACAGCCTTTAAACTCTTGCAATAGAATCACCAAACGCTCCAATCAGGATTGCGGTAGAGGTGAAGCGGGGAAGTAAAACTAGGTAATCGTCTTCTCTCAACTCTATTTATTAGAGAAACGGAAGACTTCCGATCTTTCGAAGAAGAGATGGCGCGAAAATGAAAGATTCCCTAGGCCTCTTCAAATCTAATATCAATAGGGGTCGGAAGGAAACAAGAGCTGATCAAGTGAGATCCCATGGGAAAGTTTACATATTTCCCAGCAGGGATTTGAACAGAGTCCTCAGAATTGCCGAAAATCTATAATTTAAACCATTAAATTAGAACTTTGCGTAAAACAAAAAGGTGTTTGAAACCTTCCCCTCAAGTTATCTGTCGGAGCTATCACATGTTCTGCCATTACCTTGTTTTGCTGGGCCTTCCGAATAACACGCCGCACTCACTGAACTGGAGTGATGAATATGACAATACGGCCTTAAAGCTCCTAGCTTTTATAGGATTTCGAGAGGAAGTTTCCAGAACTCTTTACAGATAGGCTGGGTGCCTAGTTTACATGTTTCCCAGCAGAGATTTGAACAGAGTCTTCAGAATTGCCGAAAATCTTGCAATTCTAATTCTAATTGGCTAGAGAAAATATTTTCAAAATTTCTGATTGGTTGCAAACTAAGGAAGAAGCAAGCAGTAGTAGACAACTTTGATACATGAACAAAACAATCTTCGCAAACTAAGGTTAATCAGCATAGAAAATTGAAATTTTCTTAAGAATTAACTGTCCTTAATCCCGCCAGAGGTGGCACTTGGCCGATGGTAGAGACATCAAACAGTTGCAATCCCAAGTACCTTGCATCACATTAGTGCAAATTCAAAGCTATAGTCTGATAATTAAATAATTACCAGCAAGGGAATTAGAAACGGTGATTTCGATTCAGACCAAAGTCAAAATCCGCTTTTTCCTGTTAGACCAAAAGAGAGACCCACCCAAAATGATCAGATACAACAAGAACCAAATGAACATCACTCAAAGCCTCATTAAAATCTCCAGGGAAGAAATCTGCACCAGAGAAAGGAGGAACTGTCAACAGCTATGCACAAGAATCAACGAAACCGCAAAGGAAATACATGGACAGGCTAAGAGGAAAATAGAAATATGGCATGAAGAAGAATGTGAGGAAGCTCTCCGGGAGAAGATGGAAATGTTCCGGAAGAACGGAACGCATGGAACAGTTCAGGCAACAAAGGAGAGAAACATCCGGGGTATTCTGAAGGACTAAACGATCATTTGAAAAGCTCAGCTGGAAAGCTCCAGACCGACTTAGTCAAGAACAGATTTCTATCAGCATTTCAAAAAACAAACTCAAAGGATACCAAGCGCCAAATTTGAGTTTTAGAAATGAACAGGGTAAAATCGGACTGAAGAGTCAAGAAAACTGAAATATTAACCAGATACTTCTGGGTTCTGTGACCTGTCCGAAATTTCTAGTTTGCAGGTTGGAAGATGACAGTTTATGAGATTGTTCACGAGATGAGTAATTAACAACAAAAGAAGAAATTAAAGAAGCCCGTAAAAACATTAAAAACAACAAAGCAAGTGGAGACGACTCGATAACGGCTGAAGATTTGATCGACAGGAGCAGAGTAGCCCTAAAACCAGCTTCATTGAAGTTTTGTCCCATCACTTCGTGTATGTTGAGAGATCCTTCTCACAATGCAAAAACATCCTTCATCAGAATATAACACGATTGTTACTTGAAAATATTGAAAATTTATTGGTTGTAAATTCCTTCCATAGTCATTGAGTGCACGTAGAAGTTTAATTTTTCATGCCTATTTGGTTGCCTGTTTTACACAATGGTACCTGTTTATGTGCCTATTTTGCCTAATTTTTGTGCCTGTATGCCTTCCTGTTTTAACTGTTTGTAGTGCCTATAAATACTGACCCTAGTGATGATATACTGCACCATGCCTTCCCGCGCGCGGCGAACGAGCGGGAAACTCGCCCATAGGACAAGCACAGCGCGCATCGGAGTGAAGCGTATCCGATTTATTTCTATCTATCTGTCTATTATACATATGTATGTGATACTGTTATCTTTTTACTGCGGCTATGGAGCCGGGAGACGAGTGGGCTCGAATCCCACTATCGGCTGTCGTGAATGGTTTTCTGTGGTTTCTCATTTTCACTTTGAGGTAAATGCTGGGACAGTTCCTATTCATAGTCCAAAACAGATTCCTTGCAACTTCTTACCCAATGTCGTTCATTAGCTCTTCAGAAATGTCACCCGCCGTAAAACACACCATCTCACCTCACGCCCGACCCCGGATCAAGAAACGGGACTAAGTGGTAGACAGACGTACTGTTATCTCTCTATAAGACATCATAAGCTCAAAAGGTCTACAGATTAACAGGCAGTAGGATCTTGAAAACGATAGATGATTGCTTGTAGCCTGGAAATATGTCACTTAAGGTAATGACAAAGAAAATTAATATCTACTGATTTTAATAGGAGTCGGAGTACAGCTCAACATAATCTTGTTCATTATATATAATTGCTGGCATTCCAAACCCACGCCGTTCCAGTCCTTGTAGCCTTTCTGTGTTTTCATTAGGCAGCAATTATGGTGGTTCACAAAGCGTAAACAACAGCGAAGAAAGGCATGATAATCATTTTGCGTGAGTGTTTGTCCTTGTGACATTGTGTTAGTGTATAATTTGAAATCATTACGTACTAATGTTCGTCTGGTGGTGTTCAGTCAGTCTGTTTCTAGAGTAGGCCTAAATTTGTTTTATTGTTTTTCATCAAAGCTTTTCGGTTGGAAATTAGAGCAGAATCTCAACACCTCGATTGCTAGTGTCGATGTAAGTTTCATCGCATTCAAACTAATTTCTGTGGCGCTCTAGTTCTAAATTTACGTTGTCTACTGACTGACAGCTACCTTTCAGGGAAGAGGATTGAATATCAACGCCGGAGTTAGTCAGTTCACTACATCGGAGCCGTTACGTTTTCCGATCAAATAGCCCTCCACTTGGTCCTAAACCGCATTGATTTTCATCCATTTTACTCTCCATCAGCCGGCCTCGCGGTGTAGGGATAGCGTGCGTGCCTACTACCCGGAGGCCGCGGGTTCGATTCCGGCCAGGTCAGGGATTTTTACCTGATCCTGAGGGCTGGTTCGAGGTGAACTCAGCCTACGTGATTACAATCGAGGAGCTATCTGGCGGGGAGATGGCGGATCCGGTCTGGAAAGCCAAGAATAACGGCTGAGGGGCTCGTCGTGCTATCCACACGACACCTCGTGATCCGCAGGCCTTCGGGCTGAAGCGGTCGTTTGGTAGGCCAAGGCCCTTCGGGGCTGTTGCGCCATGGTGTTTGTTTTATTTGTTTACTCTCCATCATTCTAATATGCACGTTGACACCTTGCCTGGTCTACTGAGCACAGAAATACCTCGATAATTGTTGCCAGCCATCCTGTTCTCTTACTTAAAGGCAGATGCAGTTACAGTAAAATCTTTATGAAACGATACCGCGTGGACAGAAACAAATATCTTTGTAGAGGGAGTTATCGTTATAAAGGAGGATTTAGAATAACGGATTCTCATGTCAGTTGATTAATACAATAACACGTGAAAGTTGAATTACATGAACTACCTGCCACATCATACAATTAATGAGGTTTGCGACAGCAGAAACACACACACAAATACGGAATGACAATACCTACCTATGTTCAGCAGAGTACATTCATAGTAACCACGTAATTTCAATTTCTCGTATGTAATTTTTGTTCATACTAAACAGCATTCCACTACTGTAAACTCCAGTAGTTAAAACAATCTGAAATGACAATCTGTTTCATATTCGTGTTCACAGACAGAGAAGCATACAAAGACCTAATTGCGTCCAGATTCACTGCTACAATTATAATATTTCTTGGGATGTACGACGTGTCAAAGCGAGGTAACGAGAGGGGTATTTTAGTTTTGAGCAGCTGTCCAGTAGCTACAGTACTGCCGTTCAATTCCTTCTGGTATGCATCCCACATAGATTTGCCTGGAATTCCGTAGCTGCTGAGTTCTCTGAGTTGCTCGACAAACCCACCCCTTAGGTATAGTTCTCTCAATTTCCCAATTTCCTCGTTAACGACCGGCGACTCAAACGTTACGTAGTACCAGCCCCGGACAGTAACCGGATTTATGACTGCACATGTTTGCTTTGTCAGCGACAGTCCACGTGGAGTACTTCAAAAGCGTGCCTGTCCTGAAGCCGGCTTGCTTGTCAGGTCTCGAGTGTTCCACAGCTGTTCGCAGTTCTGTCCAGTCTTGCTGCTCGCTCTCAGAGGCTAAGTACTTAAAATGGACAGTTGACGACGCCGTGTCTCGAGTTGGGTGAAATCCTGGCACCCCGCGGAGAAGGAATGTAAACACAACGGACCAGCTAGGCTCCAAAAGCTTGCCGGTCGTTAACGAGGAGATTGCAAGAACACAGCTATAGTCATTTTGTGCGGCTAATCCTAGCCTTGTGCAGCTCTTGTAAGGCAGATCCTGCTACGGGGCTGGGCGACATCTGCCATGTATGGGAAACTGGGTGTGGAAGATGGTGGTATGTGTGATGTGTGAACTGCTGGGATGTTGGGGACATTACAAATACCTAATCCCCCAAACGGGGGAAATTGACTATTTATGGTTAAATCCCCGACCCGGCCGGGAATCGAACCCAGTGCCCTGTGAACCGAAGGCAACTATTTGGACCATTCAGCCAAGGAGCCAAATAGGGCACAGCTATAAACGTTCTTAATAATGATGTTATTAATTTTTCGTCCCACTAACTACATTTTTTGTTTTTGAAGACGCCGAGGTGCCGGAATTTTGTCCCTCGGGAGTTCTTTTACAT
Organism: Anabrus simplex; assembly: GCF_040414725.1. Lineage (NCBI taxonomy): Eukaryota > Metazoa > Arthropoda > Insecta > Orthoptera > Tettigoniidae > Anabrus > Anabrus simplex. Next base: position 1,338,484,117 of record NC_090265.1, read on the forward strand.
GCCAGTAAATCTGGTGATGGTGGTGATGATTATGATTGTTTAAAGGGTCTAACAGCTAGGTCATCAGCCCCCAATGGCACGAGGTGCAACGAAATGAAACGATAATTAAAACTTCAAAATGTATCCACTGACTAGAATGACCAAATGAATGATGAAAAAATGACCACGAATCCAAAACAATCATTGGATCTAATTCACAATGCTTTCTTTTCTGAGATGATGCTTGTAATAAAAAGAGGTCCAAAATCCAGATATCCGGCCCCTCATAATAGCACTAATCACTAGGCCTAATAGTACTACCCATGGTACCACCCACAGGCAACACAGACCTGTGGTGTTCCTTACATAATGATACTGCTCTCAGGCAACGCATACACATGGTGTTCCTCAGATAGTGGTACTGATCAGTGGCAACGTAGACCTGTGGTGTTCTTTATATGGTGGTACTACTCATAGGTAACGCAGGCCCATTCTAAACACAGAGGAACCGACACTTTCCAGCGCAGCGTACGGCACCTTTCCTTGCATGAACATTAGTCCACATAGCCACGTCAACTGTAGTCACAGTAGGCTATTCATAGCGAAAGATGCTTGGATGATGTTTCGGCGAATAAAGATAAGAGCGTATTTTTTTCAACTTAGAAGTTGTCTTCGGCTCTCAGCGTATGAAAATAAACAGAAACATCTTACAGACTGAAGCAAGGTAGATCAAACATTTCATTTTTCACGTATCGTTATGTTGTCTTATTGGTTGACTACAGACTTGCTTCATTGTGTTCTCTTAATCGGGCGCCAGCCTTCTGGCCCCAACTTGGAAGGTTCGATCTTGGCTCAGTCCGGTGGTATTTGAAGGTAACGACGTAACCTCATGTCCTCATCCCGAGGCAATGCAGCTCTTTCCAGGCATACCCCGAATGGAGGTGAGCTGCATGTACCATTTCAGCCACATACCGTACCAGCCCAGTACCGGGAATCGAATCCGGGCCCCCGAGGACGTCAGCTAATAACACTAACCGTTAAGCTACGGAGGCGGAGTATTTGAAGGCGCTCAAATACGTCAGCCTCGTGTCGGTAGATTAACTGGCACGTGAAAGAACTCATACGGAACAACTTTCCGACATCTCGGCGTCTCCGAAAACCTTCAGAAGTAGTTCGTGGGACGTAAAAACAATAACATTTAATGATATCATAATCGGAGTGATCTTTCATTTACCTCAATTGTACAGCTCATCGCATGCTACTAGAGAAGATAATCTCTGCTGAGAAAAGTTCAATGCTTTCTTCTCTGTTGCGTCATCGCCTTCAGCTTTAGGTGTGGAGGCCGTTGGAGGTCGTTTACACTAGCCTATTTAGGTCATCAGCATGGCTGTAGGTGAAATGTCCTTGCCGGCTGGCGAATGCTGCTCCGCCTTGTAATCAGGAAGTTCTAATTTCCGGTCGCTCGAGAATGGTATTGGTTCTTTCTGCTCCTAGTGCCGAGTGGGGAACCAATCAATGTTATGGATTATCGGTGAAGGGGGAGAAACGCTAATCGAAACTCGCGCCAGGCCGTTAAATTGTTTATCATCATCCGGCCTTTGGAAACGGCAGGTGAATGGGAAGTTACTGAGTTCTCTGTGTTAAAACCTGACTCATTAAATACGAGATTGCGAAAACCCGATTGTCTGTCTCAGACAGCGTGAGAGTCAATATAAACATAGCCTCGTGCTTCTACAGTGGTGCTATGGTTTGGGTACATGCCCCCCCCCTCTCTCTCTCTCTCTCTCTCTCTCTCTCTTCAGACATTGCCAAACGAATAAGAGCGGAGTATCCTTCAGCTTTTATTAACACTGTCTCTTTCTTAGTAGAGTTGCAATCCTGATTTTACTATATGACACGTGAGTATTGTTAGAGAAGGGGATGGAGGAGAAGTCGTCTTGTTCGGACCTAGACTATACTGCTTTTTACGAAAACCTTTCGCTGCATTGCACTACACAGCATTAACCTACACTTTACAAGATTGCTGTAAAAAGACACACCAGCTTTTGTTTGTTTGGTTCTTTGGTTGTATGGTGTGTCTACTGGCCTTCCGTTTAGAGAGCCCGAGTTTCGATTCCCGGCCAGGCCGAGAATTTTAACTGCGTATGTTTAATTCCTCTGGATCGGAGATTGTGTGTGCTAAGTGTTCGACTTAATACAATTCTCTACAAACAACATATCACACTATCAGTGATCTCAGAAACACGCAGTAGTGTATAGATCCCTCCACGTAGGGCATCCGGTCGTGAAACTTGGCCAAATTAACTCCTAGTGTCGACTACAATAAAATGAGGAAAAGGCCAGGAAGAAAAGAAAACACATTCAAAAGTCTGTCACGACTGAACCACTCACGAGGAAATGTGCGGCTTGAACAATATGTGCACGGGTACTGTTCTAGCTCGTATAATATGCACCTACAATTTGCAGTTTCGTAGTCACTGTAACGAATATTGCTTTATGAGAATTCCCTTTACCTAGTCGGTAAATTGCGTATTTATTCTTTAAATAAATATAACAGGATCATTGTTATTAAAAAGGAAAAATGTAATATTCGTGCCCATTATTTGCACTTAGTACCAACTACATTGAAATGAAACTAATTTGTACACTTTCTGACCAAAGGGTGTATGCGTTTCAGTGGTAACTAACCCAACCGGCTTCTTTTACTTTTAGTAGCGTTATCACGAAATCATTTTACAGGACGTCTCGTTCTACCCCTGCTTGGCCCTGGTACAACTCTTCTTGAAAGCGTAGCCTATGAGTTGCGTATTTCTTCTGGCAAAGTTAAATTTCCACTCAGGCATTCAGAATTCCGTTGTAAGAATCTGCAATAGTGCCTATGACATTTTGTCCATTGCAGGAGGAATTTCCTCAAAAACACCCTAAGTGTTTCTTTAAGGGTCTGCTCCAGATCACCTGAAATACCTTGTATTTTTAAATGATGTACTATATGTCTGAAAATTTAATCTTTCCTTGATTCCGCGCTGCTCCGGTACCATACTTGAAAAAGATGACGCCTGGATAGCTTATATGGCGCCACTGAAATACAATTATTTCTCTTGTTAGCGCAAATAAGCGCGAAAGATAAATGCATATTTCAGAAGTTCACTAATACCGTCATTTATAGTTTCAGTAGCGTCAAATGGAGTAATTATATAACATTCATAGGCCTACATAGTATACATACATACATACATACATACATCATTATAGACCGTTCTGCCTTTCACCGTTCAGTCTGCAAGCCTCTGTAAATTTACTAAACGTCGCCACAATCCTCTATTTGTAACTAGTGCTGTGGACTCATTTTGTTCTATATCTCTTATCCTTAAATCGTTAGAAACTGAGTCTAACCATCGTATCTTGGTCTCCCTCTACTACTCTTACCCTCCATAACAGAGTCCATTATTCTCCTAGGTAACCTATCCTCCTCCATACGTCTCACATGACCCCACCACCGAAGCCGGTTTATGCGTACAGCTTCATCCATTGAGTTAATTCCTAACTTAGCCTTTATCTCCTCATTCCGAGTACCCTCCTGCCATTGTTCCCACCTGTTTGTACCAGCAATCATTCTCGCTACTTTCATGTCTGTCACTTCTAACTTATGAATAAGATATTCTGTGTCCACCCAGCTTTCGCTCCCGTGAAGCAATGTTGGTCTGAAAACAGACCGATGTAAAGATACGTAGTTTCGTCGTCTGGGAGCTGACTTCCTTCTTACAGAATACTGTTGATTGCAACTGCGACCTCACTGCATTACCTTTACTACACTTTGATTCAATCTCACTTACTATATAACCATCCTGGGAGAACATGCAACACAAATACTTAAAATTATCTACCCGTTCCAGCTTTGTATCACCAATTTGACATTCAATTCTGTTCAATTTCTTGCCTATTGACATCAGTTTAGTCTTCGAGAAGCTAATTTTCATACCATACTCATTGCACCTATTTTCAAGTTCCAATATACACTGACTGACAGAGCAAATGCAACACCAAGAAGGAGTGGTTCGAAAGGAATGAAAGTTGGGAAAAAAACAGAGACGGCGCGGACGAATAATTGATGTTTATTTCAAATCGATATGCAGGTTACACAATGCGCACGGCATCGACTCAGTAGGATGTAGGACCACCGCGAGCGGCGATGCACGCAGAAACACGTCGAGGTACAGAGTCAATAAGAGTGCGGATGGTTTCCTGAGGGATGTTTCTCCATTCTCTGTCAACCATTTGCCACAGTTGGTCGTCCGTACGAGGCTGGGGCAGAGTTTGCAAACGGCGTCCAATGAGATCCCACACGTGTTCGATTGGTGAGATCCTGAGAGTACGCTGTCCACGGAAGCATCTGTACACCTCGTAGAGCCTGTCGGGAGATGCGAGCAGTGTGTGGGCGGGCTTTATCCTGCTGAAACAGAGCATTGGGCAGCCCCTGAAGGTACGGGAGTGCCACCGGCCGCAGCACATGCTGCACGTAGCGGTGGGCATTTAACGTGCCTTGAATACGCACTAGAGGTGACGTGGAATCATACGCAATAGCGCCCCAAACCATGATGCCGCGTTGTCTAGTGGTAGGGCGCTCCACAGTTACTGCCGGATTTGACCTTTCTCCACGCCGACGCCACACTCGTCTGCAGTGACTATCACTGACAGAACAGAAGCGTGACTCATCGGAGAACACGACGTTCCGCCATTCCCTCATCCAAGTCGCTCTAGCCCGGCACCATGCCAGGCGTGCACGTCTATGCTGTGGGGTCAATGGTAGTCTTCTGAGCGGACGCCGGGAGTGCAGGCCTCCTTCAACCAATCGACGGGAAATTGTTCTGGTCGATATTGGAACAGCCAGGGTGTCTTGCACATGCTGAAGAATGGCGGTTGACGTGGCGTGCGGGGCTGCCACCGCTTGGCGGCGGATGCGCCGATCCTCGCGTGCTGACGTCACTCGGGCTGCCCCTGGACCCCTCGCACGTGCCACATGTCCCTGCGCCAACCATCTTCGCCACAGGCGCTGCACCGTGGACACATCCCTATGGGTATCGGCTGCGATTTGACGAAGCGACCAACCTGCCCTTCTCAGCCCGATCACCATACCCCTCGTAAAGTCGTCTGTCTGCTGGAAATGCCTCCGTTGACGGCGGCCTGGCATTCTTAGCTATACACGTGTCCTGTGGCACACGACAACACGTTCTACAATGACTGTCGGCTGAGAAATCACGGTACGAAGTGGGCCATTCGCCAACGCCGTGTCCCATTTATCGTTCGCTACGTGCGCAGCACAGCGGCGCATTTCACATCATGAGCATACCTCAGTGACGTCAGTCTACCCTGCAATTGGCATAAAGTTCTGACCACTCCTTCTTGGTGTTGCATTTGCTCTGTCAGTCAGTGTATTAGACTGCAGGCTTTCGGCACAATCTGCCATTAAGACCATAGCATAGGCCAGACTGCTTACTACATTTCCACCTAACTGAATCCGTCCCTGCCGCTTTATACCTTTCAGCAGATGATTCATGTAAACTACGAACAGCAAAGGTGAAAGATTACAGCCTTGTCTAACCCCTGTAAGTACCCTGAACCTAGAGCTCATTCTACCATCAATTCCCCAAGGAGTCCCTCGCCTGTCAAATGAGAGTGGGACTCCGTTAGTCCCAAAGTCAACGTATGAAAGGAATAATCCTATATTTATATCTTAAAATGTAATCTTCTTTACGAGGGTCGCACTACTAACAACGACATTGATATTTACCTAATGCCAAACTACATATATGTATTATTTATTTTCACGCTCTCCACATAGGCTGCAAAGATACACTTCATGGGCCGATTGCAGAAACGGTATTTAGACGATGTCTACGGTTAAACAATGCCTAAGCATGGCTGCCGCATTGCAGGGACGTTATTTATCACTTAGACACTGTCTAAAACCGATGTTCAACCGGTCATGTTTAAACACTACCGAGAGCACTGTTTAACCTCAAATGAGAGGAGTGAATCACAATCAGAGACTGACAAAGTGACAGTCCGGTAACTGTCAACTTGAATACAATTCTTGGCAACCGATATATTTTATTATGTAGATCGGGTAATTTCCATGTAGTCACTTCGACTACATACATATCAGAATTACGTGTCCCGATCGTCTGAGGGCTGTCACATACATCAACCGGGAGGGATTCACTTATATTTACTGCAAAGTAAACACACATAATAGTGAAAACTAAAAAGTAGGTTGTATGGAGTTTATATGTATATATAATCGTATAAGTTTTCGGCAACTGTCGGATAGGAAAAGGCAAGTGGTGGTGATTATCGTGTAAAGAGGACTGGGGAAGAAGAGCCGTAGCCATAATAACATCCCTAGTATTTGCCTGGTGTAAAAAAGGGAAACTACGGAAAACAATCTTCACGGCTGCCGATGATGCGTTTCGAACCTACGATCTCCAGAATGCAAGCTACATTTATATGGCCCGTACAACACGATTGGTTACACATTACTATTGCTTCATCTTCCCTTCGTCGAAGCTACCGTGTTTATCAGTAGATTACACTCACTGTAACAACTCTATAATGAAAGCTACACTTCCCCGTACGGTGGCGTGTCGCTTTAGAGTCGATGATATTATGAGACTTAATTTCCACCGAAAGCGATACTCTTATCTGTGGGCAAGTCATGCTCAGCCATATTTGAGTAATGTGAAGGAAGACAAACAGCTGACTGGCGTTCGGCGCGCGCACCGACGAAATTCATTGGTTGCGACAAGCAGAGAGTTGCGTGAAAGATACTTCTGTCTCCCTTTTCAAGCCAAAATTGAAACTTTAAGGGATGTCTAGTTAAACATCGACAGAACATTGTTTATGCAATGGAAGATCGTGAACGATTTAGACGTTGTTTAGGTAGACGATGTCTAAGGCTTAAAACTCGTTTCTGCAATCGGCCCTATACGTTTAGTATCACTCGCAAGTCTGTGAACACGAGCGCACTTCACGCGACTGAAGATCGACAGCGAGCGATCTAAGCGGTTGGGGTGTTTGTTATCTAGTTATAGCCAACAGCTGGCGAAGATTTAAAAGCCATGCATCCCAACATTCCTTGTACAGTCAAGAACATAAGTCACTACACATTTTGGCCCAAGTCAAGAGGTCGAAAACTGAGTAGGGGTCTATATTTCAGTTAGATCGGGAAAACTGCACACTGTGGAATGGAACTTTCATTGTGCAGTACCGTTGGTAATTACTAGAGCCCGGAAGTTAGGCATTTATTTTTGGTTAAAATAGGCAGGCAAAAAGGCACTTGAAATACTGAAAATAGGCAGTACTGTAATTAAAATAGGCATTTATTAGGAGTGAAAGCAAAGAGGAATCTCACTCATTATTAATTAAAATATGTATTTTAAATACTCATTCATTTCTGTATTATATATTTATCACATAATTAGCGTACTTACTCTTACTTTCCTTGGTTACATGCAACAACAAGGTGCTTTTTCTAAGTATCATCTGTCATAGACAGGCGCTTGTCAGAAAGAATGTTTGTCATCATGGAAAAGGAAGGTTATACTTCCACTGAAGTGATTGGCTCAAATTTGAAACAAGCTATTTCGGAAGGACACATGCCAGTTAAAACAGAATTTTCACCTTTCAAAACATTCTTCATTGTCCACATTAGCACTCAGAATACGTTTACACTTTTCACTAACACTGCTTCCGTTTTCTCCTGGTGCTTGCAGCAGTTGATTTACTGCATCTTCGAAGATCGCCATAGATGATACCAGCGAATCATCTCTTTTCTCCAACTTCAAGATTGCTTCCGGTATCACACTATAATGTGCTGTTATAAATGCCAGATCATTGCTGAACTCTTCATGGTCCAACAACTTTTTTACCTCGCGAACTGAAGCAACCTCGTCTACTGATACGGCATGAAGTACCTCGTATCTTGTCAAATTGTTGCTGTAATATATGACTGCTGAGCTCCTGGTTCCCCTTCTCGTGAGAACTGGCTGTGGAGGTAAAGGGAGCTCTGGTGCCACGTCCGTGAAAACCCGGTGATTTTAGGAAGATTTTCTTGGTATTCGAAACTAATTTATCCACGTGAGGATACAAACTTATCTCTTCAGCAATTCTGTGCAGTACATGGGCTAGACATGTGAGGTGGAGCATTTTAGGAAAGAGAACTTTCAAGGCTGTAGCTGCTTTTTTCATGTAAGGTGCCGCATCTGTGACAAAAAGTAGGACATCATCATGCCGTATTTCATCCGGCCAGAGTAACATGAATGAATTTGTGAACAACTGTGCCACTGTGGAACCATTTGCTCTCTCCATCCCTTCTGTCGTCAAAAGAAATACTGATGATAGGTCAGTTTGCTTTGCTTCCATAGTTACAATGATGACGTTGGCCATGTAACGTCCCATTTCATCCGTAGTTTCATCAATAGAGATCCAGATCTTCTTTTCTGCAACTATGCTTCGAATCCTCTGCAGGGTCTCTTCAAAGGATATATTAAAATACGTTTTTCTTAATGTGGATTCTGATGGAACTTCTTTAGTGTACTTCTGCAGAAACGTCCTGAGGGATTGAGTTTCCAGTTTCCAGAACGGAATTCCGGAGTCCAATAAAGCTTTACATAGATCCAAGGAAAACTGAGATTTGCCTGCTGGATGTTGTAACTGCTGTTGATATTAAATTGATCTTAGGGCCAAGAATATTTAACCTAGACTTACGTTTCGTTGGTGCGAAATGTTGAGTTGTAAAGTACTTTCTTTCGTAATTAATAGATTTTTCACAGATTTTGCAAAATAGTATAGCTCAATCAGTCGAAATTGTATCCGAACCGAATTCGCGAACATAGCCATGTAATTTACCACGCAACGATGAAAATTTCGGCATGATAAATAAGTCAGCGCGAACACGCGAGTTGCCTTTAACAAGTTCAACAGTAGACTAACAGCTTCTTTTAAGTTTGACCTGTCAGACAGAAGTGATTTCCTCCTTTAATCTGCATTATCTTAACATTTCGAAATCAGGAATACCAGGTAATTGTGCATTGTCACAGCAAAAGGGGTGTGAGGAAGGAGAAGAGACGTACTTCCCTCATCCTCTCTCTTTCCTGGTATTCATTATGCTTGTGCATTCCTTTCACTAATGAAGGTTCTGCAATCTACAGAGGTTAAATGAATGGGTTGAGAAAATAAGCTTTCGAATGCCTGGAAACAAATAAACGATTTACAGGGAACAATATTTTAAATAGATATTTGTGACGGCAATATGTAATTTAATTTGTGCAACCTTTTTTGTCTTCGATGTACGGAAATTCATTATGTGCTTTTTAAAATGTGTAAACCGCAGAAAAAATTGCATAACGATCAAAAAAGGCAAAAAAGGCTTTAAACCGTAAAATAGGGAACGGAAGCCAAAATAGGCAAAAAAGGCAAAGTAAAAATTGTCTCTACACTTCCTAAATGCACGAAAATATATTTATCTCTATCTGATTCTTCAATATATCCAGTTAGATAAAAAAAGGCATTTTGCCTAACTTCCGAGCTCTAGTAATTACAGTGTAGTTTCTCCTCTTCTCTGTTAGAACGAATGATGTTAATCCCGCGAACTGTGAAATAAAAATAAGTTACGCTTCCACATACGTTGATAGTACCACCTGTTGTGTCACGACTTTACTTGCCGATGGTACATAGCGAGTGTGAAAACCATACTGATGAATGGTTACATCGCGCATTCCTATCTACGAAATGTCACTGTAAATTTTGTCACAAATGGAACACAATAATTGCTTTTACTTAAACGAAGTTAAAAATCTGCGGTAAATTAAGAAATACCGTCGTTATTAGAGAAATATGAGCACATACTGAACCATTTTGGTCCATATTGAAGGATACCTACCAGCAAAGTTCATGAGATCTGTCTTTTGGGTCGTATCGAGTTCTTCGGCACTTGTTGAGGTAAGGTAGGGTTCAGTAATTCTAATCTATCTACTTGAATGAAAGGTCTGTTTAAAAGATTCCTATTTATTCATGAAATTCTGAAGCGTTCTGATATGTCAACGGTATCATTGAAATTAATAGTGTCCACTGGACACCACAATCATTTTATTACATAGAAGGTTAGAACACTGGTGAGCCTTTGACGTGTCTGCCTGATGGGCATTCTTACTAGAAACCATTGTCTCATTTTTATTAAAGAAAGGAAAGTCTGGAAATCCTTAAATTCGGCTTCCATGTGGGACTACATGTATCATCATAGTGATTCGTTATGGTCCAGCCCTCGTAACACGAACTCTGGACTCTGGGTATAATTAAGGCAGTCCAATCGGTGTGTGCCACACAGTGGTTATACGACATGGACCCTTAATTGAATCGATGTGACCTGCGTCTATGTCATGGACCGGCGTCTAAACTTTTAAGTTACTTTAAAGTCATTGTGGATGATGACCGCAAGGAAAATGACGCTACAGTGGCATATGGCCCTAATCTAAGTCACTGATGTTGATGACCCCCTGACCATCCAAGTTTCTAAGCTGAAGGCTAAACACAATTAAGTTACATCGGTTCATGACCAAAGTTTCCACTTTACTATCCCCAGCACATTCACTGCTCAATCAATCAAAGTTAAATAATACAACAATAGCAATGCTCACAATACTTTGTGAGTAAAATCCATTACCTTCGGATATGTCCCCTTAATCGTTACGTTAACATTTACACATTCCCCAGAAAACAAACTAAGATTTCCAGAATGCATCTCCAAGTCATTCGCTTGATTTAAAGTTATTTCAAAATGCGGTTTCACTGAATTTAATAATTAAATAAATTTAAATGATTTATTGAAATCTTAAAGGACAACAAATTCTATCTCCGCGGACTCTGGTTTCTTCACAAATTCCTACGCAATTGTGTTCTCACAATTTTAAAATCTTGTGATGTTTATCTGTTTATTCCTATTGGCTGGAAAAGAATTATTACATCATTCATGTCCAGTTTATATATCTTGTTTCATGACCTCACACTTTAAATCTAATCTAACCCTAGCCATTATTAACACTTGGATACCCTAATAATCTACGTACAAACCAAAAGTAACTCGCCATATCCCTTTCAGACCGGAAAGAAAACTGGAGGTGTGAATTTTTGTTTGTACGTCAAGAACTGACTAAAATGCTGCTCAATACACATATTAATAGTTTATTTTACAAAATAAAAACTAACATCCGAAAAACAGGACCCACACAATTGTGCGTATCAAAATTCAAAACCTCGTTGTATCACGTACGATGGTGTAGCTTCAAAATTTACGTTCACTAACCAATGTACACACTTCATTGAATATATTCCGGTATTCAGTAAAGCTTCTAGATTAATATAAAAGCAGTAAATAAATACTTACTTTCGGCACTACTGCTTCCTGCCATCTCGCCGATCAACTGTGCTTTTTAAACTCTTTTTCCTTCGCCCTGGCGGTCAAGCGCATACTAAAATCAATTGAAATACACGCCACGTGTCCTGCACAATCACTGCAGTCCGGTGTAGCGCCGAAAAAACATCAAATACGGTCAGGGATAACGAAAATACGAACCCGCACAATTGTGCGTACTCGGTCTGAAAGGGATATAATTACGATGTCATATCTCGTCATAACATTTTATAAAGTTTGCGCACCCCTCACAGACAAACAATCACTACCATCGCTCTATATTTTGGACAACCCTGAATTTAGCTAATCTTGGTCATTATACTCTAAGTCCGTCGTATCAAATGCACGTTACGTCCCCAATTAAACAAATTTTCCAGTATCTAATAATACTCAGGGTATTACCGGATGAAAATTTCAACTAAATCCAACATTTAACGTTCTCCCCGGCCGAGAAATACAATCTCAATTCCACGCGTAACATATTCTCCAGCCCCCGTTATCCCAGCGGTCAACCCCTATCAGCTGACGGCATCTCGCCCACGCCTGCTTGGCAGTGATACGATACATCTGTTTCATTCTACCTGACTGGCTTCTTAAAATGCTCCCTTTTAAACTCTGCCGACATAATTAAACAAATACGATATTCTAACCAAGAAATGCACATAGATTGTACTTCAAAATCCCCACGATAATTATACACGTCGCAAATTAATATCAGCGCGGATTCTGTATATTGCTTTCCATTCCCAACATTATAAAATCTTCCTCGGGCTTCCACAAGTCCCGGCTTCATTGACAGGTCTCTAACCTGATTCACAAATCTCATCTCGACTCACACGACAAAACTAACCTCTGTTTCCCAACTCACAACTATCACCGACAAAAGAACTGGAATAAAATCCTTACTAGAATTCACGACGCCTAATAAAACACAATGCATTAATAATGAATAACTTCGCATAAAATGATATCGTATTTTAATAACTGGAGTTTTACGAAGATGACTGAAAAATTCTACTAGATCTTTTTATTGTCAGTCAGACACAGTTTAAATGAGCCTATAAAACGTTTCACTCCGTGACCAAATTCATCACACTATACTCTCGCCCGAGAGCGCGCTTCCACTCGATTGAAAATGGGTAACTATGGATTTCTTATATTATTTACGTCAAAATTTCAGACAGAAAAATTTTACGTCGAATGAACATCTTAATTTGACATCACAAAATATAGGCAGTAAACACACGGAAATGACGATCTACATTGGACATGTGTGATAGTACATATATTACACCCCCGAATTATATGTAGAAGTTAGAGATATTATTGTCAGTATTCGATTTATTATTATTATTATCATTATTATTATTATATTTCATTTGTATATTTTGCCATTTATATTGGTAAGCTGGAAGATATCCACATATGTAGGTATGAGTAATTTGTTTTGCATGAGTGGGAAAACATTGCTTTAATAACTCTGGTAATTTGAATGAGTCATATGGCTGCCCCAGTGTTTGTTGTGATGTACTTGTGTCGGGAAATTCATGAGTCATGTATATATCCCAGCCTGATGAGATGAGCTTGTTGTTGTATTAGGAAAGTTTGGTGATTCATGGAATATACCCCAGAGTTTGTTATTGTCTTGGAAGGAAGAAGTAGTTCAGGGCTTGGTCTTGACAAGAGGTTCACTCATGATTGGTGGGCAAGCACCAATCCAGACGTCTCATCTGAGAGGAGGCGGATGTTGATGTCTATAAAGGTGGATCATACGGCGGCAACCTGGAACATTGTGAAGGTGATTGTAAGGTAACTACTACAACTAGAAGCAGTAACACTGTATGAAGGAACGACAAGTGACGCACTGTACGGGAAGGAAGTGGTGCTGATACACGGTACTGGAGTGACACGGCTGCAATGGACTGGACTTCAAACGTTCGTGGGGCGTAGTCTTGTTATGTTCGTGGAAAGTGGCTGATTGTGGAGAGTGCTTGCGCATTGAGTATTGTAGCACTTGTGGCGGCTTAGCATTATATGTTGGTGAAAGCTATCTCAGACTTTCCAAAAATTTATGTTGAGGATCGACAGACGTGTGTATATATCTTTACAACAAGTGTTAAAATATGTGAACACAGTAGTACAAGGTACAGTATCTGAATGATGTGATAACTGCCGATTATGAGAATCGGTAAGTCGAATTGATATAGAGACAGTGAAGGGTATTTATCTTCATACATGTACATTGTTCATCGGACTATCTACAAATGGTAACTTAGTTCTCGCTTTCGTTTTCCCACGATTTTCATTATTATTGTTGTTGTTGTTGTAAATATGGAGTCTTCCAGCAATATTTTATGTGTGTATTATATGTATAATGTTGTATGTTGATGAGGTGCTCATGCACGGAATTTGTTAAGAATATAGTTAGCTATTTTAGATTCAGTGTTATTGATGAACCTAGGTGCAGTTCCTACCTAATTAGTTGTTTTCAGGAGGTTAGGTAAGACCTGCAGCAGATGTACCAGTACGCAGTATTATTTACACGCCCTGGGATATAAAGTTTATCATGCTCTTATCTAAATTCGAGGGATCCATTCTGGTGAACTCTGGCGCCCATACTACGGACATTTCGGTTAATTATGCTTATTAATTTTATTAAGTTTTTGAGTAATTTTACTTATATATTTTTATTTATTATTATTATTATCATCGAAAAAGTTTACACATGATATCACTTCGAAACCCTATATAATAACTTTTTACAACATCATACGGCACTCGAAAGACTTCAAAAATTTATCCAAGTGGAAAATAAAACAAATGACTCCTTTTGGTCGTATTCTAACATTTACAAAAACTTAATAGGGGACTAACTGCGTCGTATATACCCCATTCAAATACACATTTTTAGAGATCATGAAACAAGATATAATAGGTAGTAAGATGGTAAGTCGCATACCTTATGTTACGCCATCGGTCATCATTGGACTCACCGGCGACCCTGGCATTTTTATTTAGCCATTTTTACATTTCTGGCTTTACAGATCATTATATTTCTTCAGGTTTCATGGAAATAAAGCAAAAAAATGCCCTTCACTTTTTCTTGTTGAGCGCACACGGTAGACTGTATTTATTTCCGCACACGAATTACTTTCTTTATCACATAAAATTTTATTCGGTACTTTGACCATCCTATCTGGTACAACTATTTCCACTCAAGAAAAACTATCTCCATATGGAGTCAAGACCCCAGCCACATCGGCCGAAATATGTTGGTTGAACTTAGTCTACTTTTGTTGTTTGATTTTCACAGAGCAGCTCAACCCTCTGTCGTCTTCTTCGTAACACAAAATGCAGGAGAAGGAGACTTCGTTATGGCGTCCCTTCATATTTATAGCAGTTACCCCCTCTCTCCGGGCATCTCCCTTTGCCGCCAAGAAAATTTCTGTAACTTTTCTGATTTAACTAAACTGTAATTACAAGAGTTCTGAAGGTGACTACATACTCGCTACATTTCTGGCGGTAGTGTTCATGGACATTTAAAATTTATACATGTTCAATTAATTGGATGAATGACCTCATTTGATAGGCACTATATTTTCAACTTGGCTTGGGCACGCCATATACACGCGCTTTGAAATAGTTCACAAAAATGACTTAAGATTCTTCCGCCGTTGACACGTGCGACTGACGTCACGTATCCCAGAGCGTGGGACCGAAGGTAATCACCCCCTTGCCACGTGTCAATTCCATGCTATCAAGAATAGAACTTCTTATTAAATTGACAATTTATGCATAATATTCTTAGGGCACAAAGATCATGGGTTCAATACTTAAGGCCTGTATACAGGACACCTTTATGTCGTATTTCGCTGCTGGTGCTGTCTTTTGTTAATTTCTTGAGATCCAGGGCTAGCACCGAGAAATGAGAGTGCTATGTCTGGACTCTCATTATCTTTGTCCATATGACTAGAGCGGCCAGTTGAAACAGCAAAATGGAGGTCAATAGCATTCACGATAAGAAAAATAGCATGATCCCTGGACCAATAAATATTTTTTTTGTTCGAACGAAAATGGCATGATCCCTGAACCAATAAATCACTAGTCCACAGAATTCTTCTTACGTACATGGGCCATAGCTTTTTGTCGCCTATTAAATCTTGCATATCGCGATACAATTCAGAAAATGATGTCATTGACACCTGAAGCAATAAAACGAAAGCAAAGAACTTCAGTGAACACAGACATCACACACGAAATTGTTGAAAGTGTAAGACAAACAAAATACATACGTGTGTTACTGTGAGCGTAGCACCAAAAGTACTTATAAAGTAGTAAAGTAGGTATACATAATATTCACCAAAAATAAAATATTTCTTAATTTACCGCAGATTTTATACTTCAACTGTGTAAGAGCAATTATTATGTTCCATTTGTGACAACTTTTACTGTGACATTTCGTAGATAGGAATGCGCGACGTAACCCTGACGAATGTAGCGAAAGTAGAATATTGTTGTTTCCCGAGCGAGTTGGCTCCGTAGTATGAGCCGTACAACTGTAAGCTTGCATTCAGGAGAAAGTTGGTTAGAACCCCGACGTCAGTGGCCCTGAATGTACTTTTCTGTGAGTCCCGTTTTTACACTAGACAAAATGTTGAATTTTTGTCTTAAGGTCATGGCCTCTATCCTTTCAGTCCTAGCTCTATCTCGTAGACGTCGAAAACCTGTGGAAGCCAGTACGGTGTTAAACACACACTTTAAAAGATTACTAATTACTTTACAAAATAAAATATTTATGAAATCCAAACATACTTGAGACCGACAAGGTCATCTCCATTCGAGACGACAACTTTTAGTTACAAATGTTATACACGTTTTATTCGTAGTATTGACGGTCTCACTACACTCCTCAGCATAGTGTTTTTATTTAATAGTTGGCAAGATCTATTAGACGAGAGGACTTTGTACCTCTGTGTGTGTTTTAACTCACCAATAATGATCACTGTCACTTCACATCATTACGATTTTTAATTTGTTTGTATATTATGTAATCATTGTTTTACTACTGAAGATGGCCTTGAGATTAGGCTGAAACATGTATAGACTTTGCTTCATCTAACAGATGACTTGACTTGTATTGATAGGAGGATTTCATAAATATTTTATTTTGTAAAGTGATAACCGTCAATACGGAATGAGATTCATAACTTGCAAAGATTACTAATTGATAATATTGAAAGCTAATGGAAAAAAAAGAGGGTATGGAGAGGCACTTAAATACTCGTGATATTGTCATTAGTGAACGTCTAATATTGAGTGACCCACCTAGTCTGGTAAGTCACGTTACGCGATAAGACTGGCAAGATTAGTTGCTCGAATTCTGGCTCGCTGATAATGGCTATCCTGAACGTGATTTTTTCAAGTTCCAGGCCATTTAAACTAGTCTAGGCTCCATATATAAATTATGAGCTCCCGTCCGGGGTATGTTTGTAGATGAGCTAAGGAAGTTCGTTGTTCTAATGAGCCTATGGTGGAAATTGACTCATATTAACCCAATACAGTATTCAAGAGCCAAGTGCCGTAAGAAAGAATCGATCTCGCGTACTCTTGTATATCGAACAAAATATAAATGCTGTCCAAGGAATTTAATATACTAAAATGTGTTACCGCTTTTAATAATACAAATGTTCAGAAATTTATCAGTTTATTATATAGAATGTAAACTCGTAAGGGAGCATTATATATTTGTAAATGTCCATGGAGTTAACATTCTTGTATTATCACACTTTTGATTATTTAGAAAATACGCAAAACTATTGTTAATAATCTTGATTATTAGCTCTCAGGCACCTAAATGATAAGGCCATTGCACGTTCATTTATCTATAAAACTGACCTCGTAAAGTTTGACTAATCGATGTAACCCTGAGAATCTGAAGAATATTAAATGATATTTAAAAAATATATTTTTGGTCATCAGCCCCATATAACGTGTGCCAGGAAACTTCGTCTGTTTATCTTCTTCTACTACATTTGCTTTTCTCTCTATTCTTCTTCGCCCCCTAGGCCCTAACTGGTGACGGGTTCGGATTTGCTCCGAAGCCGGTACGTTGCTGAAGGTGTCGTTGGGTTTCGAACTGCATTAATCGTACTTTTCCGGATTTTTTGGTCTGTAGCAGTGACTCGGGCATGGATTATGTTAAGCCCTAGGTTTTTCAAGTCGCGCTTAATCTATTTTTATGTGATCTTGGGTGCTGTCCTTTGAACGGTACCTTGTTCTCGTCCATACAACAGACATGTTCAAACCACCCGTATCCTCGCCGAGATCGCTTCTCCATAATTGGCTTGTCATTACATTGTTTTCGTATGGTGTAACTGTAGTGACTGGATAGAATGTGTAAATTATTAGTACCTAGGTTTGCGATAGAAGTCACAAAACATGAACTGAAGTGTTATTCTAGCATCTTTCTGGAATGAACGTGGGAAAAGCGTTAGTAAATCGCACATGGCTTAGACAGCACAGGGCGGGTTTGAATCACTTATCCTTGGCATAATGTAATGTGTATTAGCACGCTGGTCTTGAAGGGCGAGGTTCTTGTATTCTATCCTAACGGGAAACGTTAACAAGCGACCCCCAACTACCCATGGAAATACAACAGCTTCTACTCGGGCTCAGTATACGAAACATTTTGCGCCTCGTCTGTATGGCAAGGTAGAAGTTACGATAAAACTCCCGTTAGAGTGGGTCGTTTTTAAACTAGTTTTTTGTGGACTGGGAAATAAATCAAGAGCTAATTTAATCTGGTGTTCTACACGGAAGTATGCTGTCTTCTTTAGGAAACAATTGCATGCTATTTACATAGAAGCGTGTGGCGTGAAGGAATTGCGTGCAGGTTCCAGGGAAGTCCTGGATACCTGACTCTTCGAAGACTGCGGTGCGTCTCTTTGCTAGGGTGTGGTCACCTGTCGCAGCAGTGATGGGTGTCGAGTTCTTAAGTCGTGCTTTCGTTCTTTCTATGCGTACAAGAGAGATGCTCTCCTTCATACCCATCCCAGTTTTAACCTTCTGACGTATTATTCGTCATTAGGATACTTGCTGATTCTCTTCAATTCTGGATTTTTCTTTTCTTTGTTGCTGAAAGGACAACGAAATCTTAACAGCTGAGCTGTATTAACTTGTGTAACGCCCGACTGGAGATCATGATCGTTAAGGCGTCTTTTTTGGTCCGACACCGTGTTTAGCTGGTTCGGGTCCCGTTGGTGGGAGGAAAAACCATCAGAATTTTGTCCCGTAGGGCAGGAAAGGTTGTAGTATACGATTAGTAACCACTAGATTGCGTGCCAAAGCCTGGATTCAGTTCTCAACATCTCCGCAGTGTTCATATGGAGTGAATTCATGCCGCTATTGATGGTGATTCGTCCATCGGATAGCGACGTTAAGCCTTGAGCAGACCCCTTATTGTTATTCGGCAAGAGTACAATACGTTCCGCTACGGCATTCAACCCTCTCCCTAAATAATAATAATAATAATAATAATAATAATAATAATAATAATAATAATAATAATAATTGTACCGGGCGGTACACCTCCACGTCGCTAATTTAAAAATTGCGCCAGGTGAAACTCCTCTGCTTGAGGAAGTCTGAACTTTATCTACGCTGTTAATTCTTTACCTTCTCAGAAGATGTCACCACGTGGAAAATTTTGAGTTTTTGAACTGTGTCATTTTTGATGTGTTTTTGTTTCGCTTGAAGTAAGAAGTGTAAACTTTCTCTCCTAGAGGACACTACTGAAGATCAACAATAGTGCAACCTAGTGCGGAGTCAAAGAACTATTTTGTTGGAGAAAATTTAATTTCAAGAGTTTGTTCTTTGTTAAATTTCTTTCAGTCATTGTTTAAGTTGGCAATATTCACCCCTTCTTTCCCCTTGTGTTGAACCTAACCAATCCCGAATTTATTAAATTAATTTCTATCCAATCAGATGTATCTTCCCCCAACTTGAATATGTTGCTGTGTCCTACCCAATAAAGTGTTTGTGGGAGGGTGTTTTCATTCCCCTAACGCCTAGAAACTTCCGCGAGAGTATTTAAACTGCTGATTTTTGGGTCTCTCGGCCACTTCTGTTCCATCTTTCAGTGTATTAAGTACATAGCAGGAGGCGGGAAGCGCCTCTTTCCTCGGCAGCGGTCAGCAACAAGGTAATGGCCGATTAATAAATTCTTTCTTTGCTAGCTCAGCAGTTTAACTTTCGGGGCGGGTTCTAAGCGTTCCACTATATAACCTTTTCCTAAAATGTAACTTCTCTTTTCATCTATTCTCTTGTAAAGCTACATACTGGGATAGAGAGTGTTAACCCTCTCGAGCTCCCACTCACATTGTCTGGAGGTGAACTTATTTTCTCAACCAATTCTTCCGTAATGTAATGTAAATTGTTATTTTCTGAAGTCACCTCTGTAGTATGGGATTAGCCCTTGCACTAACGGCCTAAGGCCAAGTAGGTCTTAAACAAAGTGTATTAGGAGTGCATGTTCGCCTCCCCTCAAATTGTATTTTAGAGGTCATGTATTAACCTTCTTGTCATTTAATAGACCTCAGTAGGTTGGGTATTTTACCCCTGTGTATATGTCCTTTGAGGACAGCTTAAAGGTGGAGTTTGGTGTGGCCTGGGAGAGGCTTAAAATTGAGAGCGAGTGGCTCTTTTGAAAATGGTATATTGTATGCCTCGAGGAGGCTTTTCAGTGTAATTTGGAGCAAGGGCTCCTAGGTATGAATGGGGTTTTCTGCCCCTCTGTTAAAATTGTGTTTGGGGTAAAACTGAGCTGATTGCCCAAGAATTATGTTTCTGACTTTTGAAGCCCCAAATGGGGTACCTATATAAATGTATTTTTCAATTGTGTTTCGGCTACTAAGTACCTGTTCTATTTGTTGTTACCTAATTTTGAAAAGAAAATATAACCTTGTTAAATTTTAAAATTAATTTCACTTTAGTAGCTTGAGACCTATTCACCACCCAGCACCTTCTTTCATGCATAACTACCACCAAAATACGGTAACAATAATAATAATTGTTACGGAGATATCCGTGGTAGTTAGAGGTGAAAGAAGGTGCGGGCTGGAATTGGTCTCAACTACAAAATTAAAGTTAATTTAAAACTTTACAAAGGTTATATTTTCTTTTCAAAATCAACAAATAACAGAGTATAACAGGTACCAAGTAGCAGATCAACAATTAACAAATTACAGCTCATTAAAAAATTTGGGCTTCGAGCCCCAAGTTTACTTTCTGAGCTCTCAGCTCGCAATCACAATTGCTAAAGGGCAGAAAACCCCTAAGTACAAGGAGCACTTGCTCCTAATTACAGTGTTAAGGAAAAGAGCAGCCCCGCTCTCAATTTGACAAGCCTCTCAAAGGCCACAACAACTTTCACTTCAGACTGCCCTCAAGGCACACCAAGAAACAGGGGTATTAGATACCCAACCTACAGGGCCTTCACATGAGGAAAAACAAACATCAGGTTAAGTTACTGGCCCATAATGCAAAATAGAATGGAGGCGATAACTTGCACTCCTACACAACGTTTTTGTCTAAAAACCTATGTGGCGGTAGGCCGATGATACAGGGGCTAATCCCAATCTATGGAGGTGACTAGTCGGCAAAATAAGTTTAAGACTTTAAGAAGGAAGAGAAAAACGGTTACGAAAACATAGTCACCTCAAATTCAAAATGAAGGGGAGTTCGAGAGGGTGAAGCACTCTCTATCCCCGCTTTACAGTAAATGAGATTGGTAGTTTTTACATAGACTGAAAGGAAATTTACATTTTAAAAAGGTGGGTTACATATTAAAGGTTTCGAACCTTCTCCGAGAGTTAAACTGCTGAGCTAGCAAGAAATAAAGATGTTAAACGGCCATTACCTTGTAGAAGAACTGCTGCTTGAAGAAAGAGGCGCTTCCCGCCCCCTGCTACATATTCACACACTAAGATAGATGTTACTGAAGTGGCACCGAGACAAGAAAATCAGCAGTTTATATACTCTCGTGGAACATTCGAGACCTTTCATGAATGATAACAACCCGCCCACAAACTTTTATTGGCCAACAGCAAAAACTAATACACAAGACGAGGAAGAAACACCTTATTGGTGGAAAATTAATTACGTAAATTCATGATTGGTTACATTCAAAACGGGCGGAAAGAAAGGATTTATATTGCCAATCCACAAACCACAGAACAAAATTTAGTAAAAATAAAACTTAGGAATACAATATTTCTTCAAGAAAGTTCATTCCATTGCACCAGAGTGTGTTACCATAAGTAGTGTAATAGGACAGTTCTGCCGCCACCACCTCCTCCGGGCTCCCAGGGGTCCCTCCGCCTCCCGCGGGAAATTTGAATTTTGGCGCCAGATTTGAATTTGTAAACAAAGCCACGTGCTTTTTCACAGCTGTCATCGACAACAACGCATCGCTAACCTCACTGCTGCCATCTTGACGGGCCTAAACATCAGTGGTACCAACTTAACCTAACTAGCGCGAGATTTGAATTGGTAAACAAAGCCACGTGTTTTTTTGACAGCCACGTACTTTTTGACAGACAACAACGCATCGCTAACCTCAGTACTGCCATCTTGATGGGCCTAAACCTCAGTGGTAGCAACTTAACCTAACTAGCGCGAGATTTGAATTGGTAAACAAATCCACGTGCTTTTTGACAGACAACAACGCATCGCTAACCTCACTGGTGCCATCGTGACGGGCCTAAACCTCAGTGTACCAACTTAACCTAACTAGCGCGAGGTAAACAAAGCCACGTGTTTTTTGACAGCCACGTGCTTTTTGACAAACAACGCATCGCTAACCTCACTGCTGCCATCCTGACGGGCGTAAACCTCAGTAGTACCAACTTAACCTCACAAGCGCGAGATAAACAAAGCCACGTGCTTTTTGACAGCCACGTGCTTTTTTGACAGCTGTCATCCGCCATCTTTAAACTATAGAGCACCGTGCTGCCGTCTTTATCGCAGTAGCCGCAAATTCGTCACCTGTCATCGGCAGTGCTGCCATCCTGGTGGGCCTAAACCTTAGTGCTACCAACTTAACCTCACTAGCGTGAGATAAACAAAGCCACGTGAATTTTTTGACAGCTGTCACCAGCCATCTTTAATCTATAGAGCGCAGTGCTGCCCTCTTTAGCTACTTACCTTTGAAATGTGGTGGCGGTAAATTCCACGTGCTTTACAAACCTATATGCTTTTCTGACAGCTGTCATCCGCCATCTTTAATCCAGAGAGAACAGTGCTGCAATCTTTAGTTGAAATGTGGTGGCGGCAATTTCCACGTGCACTTGTTTGGAAACAAATCAACATGCTTTTTTGACAGCTGTCATCCGCCATCTTTAATCAACAGAGCACCGTGCTGCCCTCTTTAGCTACTTACCATTGAAATGTGGTAGTGGTAAATTCTACGTGCTTAACAAACCCATGTGCTTTTCTGACACCTGTCAACCGCCATCTTTAATCCAGAGAGCACCGTGCTGCCCTCTTTGTGCCGGTGGCAAATTCCACGTGCTTTACAAACTCACGTGCTTTTTGACAGCTGTCATCCGCCATCTTGCAACACAAACCTCAGTGCTGTACTCCTTAGCTAGATACCTTTGAAATGTGGTGGCGGCAATTTGAAAAATTCTATGTGCTCTTGTTTGGAAACAAAGCCACGTGCTTTTTTGTCAGCTGTCATCCGCCATCTTTAATCAATAGAGCACTGTGCTGCTATCATGCGGGTAATTTCGTCAGCTGTCATCCGCCATCTTTAATCCACAGAGCACCGTGCTGCTCTCTGTAGTTGTTTAAAGATGACACCTGTCAAAAGAATTTTTCAAATTATCCACCACCACATTTCAGCTAAAGAGGGCAGCAGGGTGCTCTGTTGATTAAGCACATAGAATTTCAATTTGCTCTCCACCGCATGCATAACAGCAACCGTTATCTTGCGCAGTAGCCTCTAAGCTAGCTTTCTTCATAAGAGTAGCCGCCATCTTGTGCGAGCACCCCCTAGGCTGTCTCATAAGGAGCTATGTATAGCCGCCATCTTGCGTCCGCCATCTTGCACAAGCATCCTTAGGGGGCGTCTCTAGCCATCTTGTGCAAGGATCCTTAAGCCGCCTCATAAGAGCAACCACCATCTTGCGCAAGCATCCCTAGGGTGTCTCATAAGGAGCCTTGTATAACCGCCATCTTGCGCAAGCATCCCAAGGGCGTCTCATAAGAACCTATGTATAGCGATCATCTTGCATAAGCACCTTTAAGGAGACATGTATAGCCACCATCTTGTGCAATTAGCGTCGAGAGATGGCTGCTGTAGAATTTTTCTTTTTAAATTATCCGCCACCATTTTTCAACTAAAGAGTGTAGCACTGAGGTTTGCGATGTAAGATGGCGGATGACAGGTGACAAAAAGCGCGTGAGTTTGTTTACTAAACAAGAGCACGTGGAATTTTTCAATTTGCCGCCACCACATTTCAAAGGTATCTAGCTAAAGATGGCAGCATGGTGCTCTCTTGATTAAAGATGGCGGATGACAGCTAACAGAACTTTGCAAATTGCCCGCTACTACAGAGAGCAGCACGGTGCTCTGTGGATTAAAGATGGCGGATGACAGCTGACGAAATTACCCGCATGATAGCAGCACAGTGCTCTATTGATTAAAGGTGGCGGATGACAGCTGTCAAAAAAGCACGTGGCTTTGTTTCCAAACAAGAGCACATAGAATTTTTCAAATTGCCGGCACCACATTTCAAAGGTATCTAGCTAAAGAGTACAGCACTGAGGTTTGTGATGCAAGATGGCGGATGACAGCTGTCAAAAAGCACGTGAGTTTGTAAAGCACGTGGAATTTGCCACCGGCTCAAAGAGGGCAGCACGGTGCTCTCTGGATTAAAGATGGCGGTTGACAGATGTCAGAAAAGCACATGGGTTTGTAAAGCACGTAGAATTTACCACTACCACATTTCAAAGGTAAGTAGCTAAAGAGGGCAGCACGGTGCTCTGTTGATTAAAGATGGCGGATGACAGCTGTCAAAAAAAGCATGTTGATTTGTTTCCAAACAAGAGCACGTGGAAATTGCCGCCACCACATTTCAACTAAAGATTGCAGCACTGTTCTCTCTGGATTTAAGATGGCGGATGACAGCTGTCAGAAAAGCATATAGGTTTGTAAAGCACGTGGAATTTACCGCCACCACATTTCAAAGGTAAGTAGCTAAAGAGGGCAGCACTGCGCTCTATAGATTAAAGATGGCTGGTGACAGCTGTCAAAAAATTCACGTGGCTTTGTTTATCTCACGCTAGTGAGGTTAAGTTGGTAGCACTAAGGTTTAGGCCCACCAAGATGGCAGCACTGCCGATGACAGGTGACGAATTTGCGGCTACTGCGATAAAGAGGGCAGCACGGTGCTCTATAGTTTAAAGATGGCGGATGACAGCTGTCAAAAAGCACGTGGCTTTGTTTATCTCGCGCTTGTGAGGTTAAGTTGGTACTACTGAGGTTTAGGCCCGTCAAGATGGCAGCAGTGAGGTTAGCGATGCGTTGTTGTCTGTCAAAAAGCACGTGGCTGTCAAAAAAAACGTGGCTTTGTTTACCTCGCGCTAGTTAGGTTAAGTTGGTACACTGAGGTTTAGGCCCGTCAAGATGGCAGCAGTGAGGTTAGCGATGCGTTGTTGTCTGTCAAAAAGCACGTGGATTTGTTTACCAATTCAAATCTCGCGCTAGTTAGGTTCAGTTGGTACCAATGAGGTTTAGGCCCGTCAAGATGGCAGTACTGAGGTTAGCGATGCGTTGTTGTCTGTCAAAAAGCACGTGCCTGTCAAAAAACACGTGGCTTTGTTTACCAATTTAAATCTCGCGCTAGTTAGGTTAAGTTGGTACCACTGAGGTTTAGGCCCGTCAAGATGGCAGCAGTGAGGTTAGCGATGCGTTGTTGTCGATGACAGCTGTTAAAAAGCACGTGGCTTTGTTTACAAATTCAAATCTCGCGCCAAAATTCAAATTTCCCGCCAAAATTCAAATTTCCCACCAAAATTCAAATTTCCCGCGGGAGGCGGAGGGACCCCTGGGAGCCCGGAGGAGGTGGTGGCGGCCGAACTGTCCTATTATACTACTACCATAGTTTTGGGTAGCGACATCTGTTAGAGAATGTTCAAACTTCTTGATACGGAGCAAACACAAATCAAAATAGACACAGTTCAGAACACTTCAAAATTACCAAATTTACACTAGTGACATCTTCCGAGAAACCGTTGAGTTAATATACTTTGTTAAAGTTCAGGCTTTCTCCTGTAGAGAAGTTTCAACTGGCGTAATATTTGAATTAGCGGCGTGGAGGTGTACCACCCGGTACAATAATAATAATAATAATAATAATAATAATAATAATAATAATAATAATAATAATAATAATAATAATCACCGCCACGAATGCAGACGCGCAGTCGCCTCTGGACGTCAAATGGAGAGAACTGCAACAGGCCTCTTGCTGGCCACATGCAATAAATAAATAAATAAATAAATAAATAAATAAATGTCACCCTGGACACATAATTGCACACTCTCACGTAATGATATTCACCCCTGAGGCAAGGAGTAACTAACTCCTTGAACAAAGATGTTGTGCACAAATACATACACATCGCAAATCGCCAGCATCACGGCCAGTGTGTTTTATCCAAATGCGCGCTTGCTTGCGGTTTATAATTGTCTATGTAGCACATTCGAATTTGGAATGTGTCTTGGTGGTGGAGGGTGTAATTTTATTCAACTTCCTCTCACCTGAAATTGTCAATTGACGAAGTATGATTATAAATTACAAAATTTGAAAATATACTAAAAATTTCGGAATAGTTCCTTCGGTACCTATCATTAATCCTACAACTTCGATATTCCCACAGACACCGTATGTTTCCTTTAGGTAGGGAACTATGGGCTCATTTATATTGTTTTCTTGTAGATTAACCTTGCGATTACTCAGCATTGTCCTCAAACTTAACTGTCTGATCAGTTACAATAGCGCATACAATAATGTTCACTCTACACACATAACTTCCTGCAGCAAGATATTGAACTTTCCCATGTACCTCCAAACCAGATTCCTTTAATCCATTTTGTATCGTCTTCCTGACTTAGTGATGATTGATATTCCTTACAAGCTCTCTATGATGACAAGATTTCAGAACATGCGTAAGGGTCTGACAAGGAGAGCGAGGTCGCATGTGCGTTTTCTAGTATAGGGAATTTGAAAGTGCTGTAGTAACAGTTGAGACAGGAAACAATATCAGCTGCTAATGACGCACCTTGTGCGTAGGAGGGCGACAGCAAATGAGTGTCCGGGCGATGCAGAGACCAACCTTCGATGGAATTCATGTGTTACACTTCACAAAATGGTCTTAATCGACGTTCAAAAAATGTTCAAAACAAACCTTTAACTTGCACCGAACGCGAACCAGTCTGTCGTGCATTTTATTGTGAAAACTGGCTATCCTTTATGGCGTAGCTGCAGATGCTGTGATCGTATGCTTTCTTGGCACGAAGAAGACAGACATCCAGAGGTTGAATTTGTCCCGCGGTTCTAGGTGGTATGAATTGCATGTCACACACTTTCCAGGAGGGATGGTTTTCTAGAACACAGTGTGATTTTTTTAGGCGGACAAGGAGTCAAGCAACAGGAAGTTATTTTCACCAGCTATGGGCCAAAAGCAGTGTTCATACTATAGTTGTAGTTCCGGTAAGCCCATTTTCCCACACTTGCTTGCTGTGACGTAAAAATTCCCTATGTCCCTGCTAGGTCCATGAAACGCGATAGAGTCTTTGGTGGCAGACAACGGCACAGTCGACACGTACTTCACAACAGTGCTTTATTGCTAGTAGCATTGATATAAACCAGTGCAGCGACAACCTTAAACTGCGTCTCATAGCCTCACGCTCTATTCACTTTTCGATACCTACAATTCCGCCCCCTTTTACCATTAGCAGCCAATACTGCATATGCGAGATGGGCGATAGATGGGGCTTCGAAAGCATTCAGTACCGTTCGTCATTCGCGATTTCGCACTCGTGAGGGTTCCTTCTCAGACTCGTTAAAGTATCTACAAGTGAAATTTCTCGGAGAAGGTGGACGCCCTTACCAGACGCTCCTCCACCCCTCCTGCGAATAGGGGCACATGCGCTCCCTCCGGCGGGTCTGTGTTAGCATCAGTAAGTTCATCCGCTAGAAAAACTGCGCGCTTCTTTCGTAGGAGAATACTCCGTCCCCGGAAAATGTCGAAGAAACTGAAGGTGATGCAAGTCGAGCATCTATCTCCATCTTAGGATGGGGATGTCTGTGCGCCGCTTAAAACCGTACACTTTTTTACAAGTGGAATTGTAACGGTTATGACAGGCATCTCACTGAGCTTCGTTTCGTTGCTTGTCATAACTACGGTTTGTAATGTTTATTTGCCACCAGGCTAGCCTCTTAGTATCAATGATGTAATTTATATTATAGATCAGCTCTCACTTCTTTGCCCCAGAGGAAGGGAGTTGGAACACTTAATAAAAGAGCTAGAGTTATGCATTTTGAATACAAGGGAAGCAACACATTTCAGCGTAGCGCTCGGCATATTTTCCGCATTGACGTTAGTGTGCGCAGCCGAGCGCTCGTTCCCCCCTTTCGGTGGAATACACACGATGACCTCTGTGACAGTGACCACTTCTCCAATATTAATATCTCACTTTTCTGTAACCGAAATCCATCGAGGCTGCTCCCCGATGGATTCTTAAGGCTAGTACACACCTAGCGACAAAGTCGCAGAACATTGTCTGGGGACAGTTGCGAGACACTGTTCCTAGACTGTTGCGATACCATGTCCCACGTCCACATCTATAGAGCCAGTTGCACCACAGGAATCGGCGCGAAATGCCGCAAGAAATTTCTTTATGTGCTTTTAATGTTGTGAATCTTCTTCTCCATCTCGTGAATGGACATAGTGAACTTTGTAGCCAGAGACTCCTTTGCTTTCCTCCTTTTGTCTAGTATTTTATAGCCTACTCGGTAGACATAACATCCAAAACACAAGGGAGGGTGTGTAAATCCTCAATGAATTTTAGAGTAGTTTCCATCGCAAAACAACAGAACGCGAAACACAACACCAACACGTGGCGGCTATCTGCACACAGGCATCGGCGTGTCCCGAGACTTTGTCTCGCGACACGTCCAGACTACATCATGTTGCGCAACATTTGTATCATGTATCCCATTTGGAATGGGAGACCTGCGACATGCAACTTTTGTATCGCGACAGTCCCAAACACGTAAAAAATGTCGCTGGACATCCCTGGGACTTGTCGCGATACACGTGTTCCGCAACTTTGTCGCTTGGTGTGTACTAACCGTTAAGCGTACGGATTGGCCGAAGTTCACATCACTAGCTGTTTTTAACGACGCGAATAGCCCGAGCGTAGACGACGATATAACTTATACATGTTATTCTTGCTGTTGCTGATGAGTCTATCTTTTTTTCTGGGACTCCTCGACGTAAATTCGTTCCTTGGTTGAACGAAGAAATTGCAGCAGCTATAAAAGAACGACGTCGTACTCATAAACGTTATTGTAGGCAGCCTACTGTGGCCAACATGGAAACATTTAAAAATCTTCACGCTAAGGCGCGGGTTTTTATTCGACAGACTAAGAAAACTTCATGGGAAAGATATATGTTGTCCATGACGTCACACACACCATCATCTCAAGTGTGGACTAAACTTCGACGCATTTCGGGAGTTCAAGGATCATCTTCAGTACCGGGAATTTTCATTGCAGTATCGTCACTGATCCACTCACGGTTGCTAATCATCTAGCAAGTCATTTCGCAGATGTGTCTGGTTCCGGAAATTACCATCCTGATTTCCTGGCTCTGAAGCTGGAGGCAGAACGTCATCATCTTCGTTTTACCACTCGAGCATCAGAGGACTATAACATGCCCTTTACGGAGTGGGAACTCTGCAATGCCTTGGCGCTTTTCAAGGACATGGATCCCGGACCAGGTAATGTCCGTAACCAGATGTTAAAACACCTCAGCGAGGATAGCCTTTTATATCTTCTTGGGGTGTTCAACCGAATCTGAATGGAGCGTGAGTTCCCGTCACAGTGGCGAGAGGGAATAGTAATTCCTCTCCTCAAGCCTGACAAAGGTCCTAAGAATGCAGGAAGTTACAGACTTATTTGTCTCACTCACTGACTGCCTGTGTAAACTATTTGAGATGATGGTTAGTCGCCGACAGGTGTGGTGCTTTGAGAAAAGAGAACTTTTGTCCGTGTACCAGTGTGCTTTTCGAGCTGCCCTCTCAACCACTGGACACTTGGAACGCCTGGAAAGTTCTACCCAGGACGCATTTCTCCGAAAACAGCATTTAGTGGCCGTTTTCTTTGATCTAGAAAAGGCCTATGACACCACATGGCGATGTGGCATCTTTTCAATCCTGCATAAGTGAAAATTCCGAGGTAACTTGTCGGTTTTTATTGCGACTTTTTTGTTGCCTTGTCTATTGACTGCCCGAGTAAGGAGGGCATATTCGCAATATCATGCTTACTGGGAATTCCTCGTTCATGGGGAACAATTGCAAGCCCCAATCCCTAGCACGAAGGAGGTTCAACGGGTTGCCCGGTCCTTTCGGACTAGAGGACACGCTGATTCCTTCAGTGTAGCGCGCGTGCGGCCCAGAACATCTAAGGGCATCACAGACCTGTTATTGCTCTATCTCGTGCGGCTAGAAGCCGCCTGTCCCTCTAAGATGATGTGTTGTCGCCGATAGCACGAACGGATACCGGATGCGACTATTTAGCAGGCTAGAGTCTCGTTCGTTATCGGAATTAACCAGACAAATCGCTCCACCAACTAAGAACGGCCATGCACCACCACCCACCGAATCAAGAAAGAGCTCTCAATCTGTCAATCCTTCCGGTGTCCGGGCCTGGTGAGGTTTAAATGGAATCCCACAGTGATTGGTTCTCAGTGTCACTCTGTTCGCGATTTCCATAAACGGTATTGTCGCTTTTGCTGGTTTAGCAGTAATACCGTCGCTATACGTAGAAGATTTTGCTCTGCATTACAGCTCACAAAGTATGGCAGTCGCAGAGCGACAATTACAGCACGCTGTTAGGAGAGTGGGACAGTGGAACTTTGAACATGGCTTTCAACTGCAAAGTCCTCTGTTCTTATACCGGAAGCGCACGCTTCACCCCCATCCTGAGCTTTATTTAAGAGGGGGAGGTGTGGTCATTCTTCCTGTATTTGACACATACATATTTCTTGGGCTCCTTTTCGATAGTAAATTATCGTGGGAGCCTCACGTGCGTCAGTTAAAAGTCAAATGTGCTAAGAAGCGGAATATTTTGAAGTTAGTTGCACTACATGGGGCCCACGAACCTACTACGCTGGCGTAGCGGGGGGAGAGGTGATGCTCCCACGTGGCGCGTCCCAGGTGGCGGATAGGGGTGTCCTAACCGGCTTGCCGGCGGACTTGAGGGAAATACAATACCTCTCGCGAACCAAACACATAACCCCCTGTGGGTGGGGGACGCCGACGAAGAATACACCCACGGTATCCTCTGCCTGTCGTAAGAGGCGACTAAAAGGGGCGACCAAGGGATGATTGTCTTGGAACCATGAAATTACTTGTGATTAGTATCACCACGCGGAGAACATCATGAGTCGCTTTTACTTGCGCGTAGTACCACTATATTAGGTACGAAATAGGGTTGTGATTAGTAACACACAGGAGCACCGTGCGGTCGGCTTTTGCAGTACCTGTGATTAGTACCACCATATGAGCAGGACCATGGGATGATGGCTACCATGGTTCTGCCTTTCCTGTGATTAGTACCCACTATATGAGGAACAACACGGGATAGTGGAAGGTCCCTGTGGTTAGTACTCTTACGTGATGAACGCCATAGGTTTGCGTTGCTTGTAAATGGCGCCGCAGAGTGAGAAAAACATAGGTCTGTATTATATGTCGAATTTCATAACCTCTGAGTAGTACAATAATGTGTGGAATACGGCAAGTCTCTGCTACTTTTGATTAGTAACTCAACAGGACAAATACCATGGTTCTACTTTCCTACCGATCAGTACCGTTATGAGGGGCCGATAACTTCGATTTTGGACCCCCTTTAGACTGCAAGCATCATCGTGTGACGTACCCAATTCGCCCACAGATGTTTGACAAAATTATAACGTGGTGGGTCACTTTAATATTAAAATAAATAAATGATATATCATTGTTTCTCCATAAACAATATCCCATGGGCGCCAGTCTTCAAGCTCATGGCTTGAAAACGAAAGTTGATAATTAATAATAATATTAATAACGTAATGAGACTTAACAAACTCCCAGGGGTGAGGTGAACGGAACACAAATCATTAAGTACACTAACTTGGAATTTAAGGATCATTAATAATAATTTCAGAGCATACAAATTAAAACAGCTATTTATTAGGATGAAAAACGTGACGTAACGGCGTATTAACGAGATCTGAACTTACGGAAGCAAAAGAAAAATTGAATGAAATTAACTCTAAGAAAATGAACTGTTGCGCGAAGACTTGCAGTAACTTATGCCACAAGCTCACCATATGTAGACTCTGTTGTCTTGAAGCTGATGATGTGTGGATCTCTCGTACCGGCTGCCTCATCTGTTGTTGGATTCCAGTCCTACTTCTACATTTCCTGTCTTTAACACTTCCTACTGTACTCCTTACATAAAGTCGTAATGAGTCCTTATTTTAAATGCAAAACCACCATGGGTTATGTTCATGGAGATAATACACTTGTATTCTTCCGTATTACGGAACAGTAGCTTAGCTAAATTCATAATAAAAGCTCTCCTCCCCTCTACTAGTCAAAACCGGTCTCCCGTTGACTACCTCTCGTCATTGAGAGAACACGTCCCAAAGAGAGTAACATTTGAGTAGTATATACTCAGATGTGAAGTGAACTAAATTAAAATCTCCGATGTGCAGACGTAGAATCGTAGTAAGAGTGTCTTCCAAGAGTGTCTCATTGTCTAAGAGTGAGAATAAGAATGTCCTCCCCAGCTCTTGTCTCTGAAGTATATCCGTTCAAAAGTCTCCTTCCATCAGCCATATCACATGGTCCAGTAAGATTCGAGGTCTCATCCCTTCTCCTATGTATTGCTGTGAATCCATTACGTTGCTTCATTACGTTCATTCACATAGGTTGAACTTTCCCGCTGAAATAAAGCGTCAGGTAGGTAAGTTCGAAAAGTGGGCGTTTATAATGTATCAACTGTCTCTTCATGAGGTAGAGAGGGTGAGGTCTCTCGTAACCTAGATGACGTACTTTTCCTGGAAATGGGCTGAAATTAGCCTGCTGACTCTGGTCACCTCACAACGGCTATTGGAAAATTTACTGCATGTTATAAATATGAATGATGTTGAAATACTTTACCCAATAATTTATTCGTTCAGAATACGTTATAGCCGCGATACAAGGAAATGAAATGATGATTAAAATGGATGATAAAAACCCTATATATATATATATATATATATATATATATATATATATATATATATATTTAAACATGACCTATCAGTGATTAAATATATACATCTTATCATGAACGTGAAAGTATTACGAGGTGCCCAAGTTGATTCTGATCATTATTTAACCAAAATAAAGATGAGACTTCTCCCAGTCAGGAAAAGACGAAAGGGGAAAAGAGTACCAAGATACGATGTGGGAAGGTTAAAACTTAGTGAGGAAATAAAGCATCAATACCAAAAAGAGCTGGAAAACATGAATTCAGTAAACTGGGATGACATTCGAGACAATATTAAACATGCTGCAAGTAAAACCATTCTCTTGGCGAAACGAAAGAAACGTGAATGGTGGAATGAAACATGTGAAGATGCACTCTTGCGCAGAATGGAGGCATGGAAGAAATGGAGTTCCACCAGAAGGAACTGTGACTTGATTGCCTTCAGAGATCAAAGAAAATTGACAGCACAAACTTTCAGGCAAGCGAAAAGACAATATGAAACAGATCAGCTGAAGAAGACCTCAGAAGATTTCCAGAAAAATAACACCAGAAATTTCTATCAGACATTTAAGTCACGGTTAAAAGGATATAAATCACCTGGTCTATGTTTTGAGGATGAAGAGGGTAAACTAGGAATGAACAATAAGGAAAACTGTCAAATTCTCGCCAGATATTTCAAAAGATTACTGAATTGCGACGGTCCACAAGAAAGACTGGCAATTAAGCGACCGCAGGTAACAATGCCAGATTCAAAGCCACCTGACGAACGTGAGGTATCCAAAATCATCCAGGAGCTAAAAAATAACAAGGCAGCAGGTGAAGACGGTATTGTGGCAGAACTGCTCAAAATGGGAAATGCAGAATTAATCTCATCATTGACCCATTTATTTAAAATTATTTGGGAAACGGAAAGAATTCCAGAAGTCTGGCTAACTGCGTTAATACATCCATTACACAAAAAAGGGAACAAGAAGGATGTCAATAATTATAGAGGAATTTCGCTGCTTTCGGAAAATAAAATGCTGTCTAAAGCCCTTCAAACCAGGGTTGAAGAAAGACTCGATGAAGAACTGGGCGAGTACCAAGCTGGATTCCGGAAAGGCAGATCATGCGCTGAGCAGATTTTTAATCTCAAGAACATCATAAAGTACAAGATGCTGGGACGAAGCAAATATGTTGTAGTCTTCGTGGATTTTAAGAAGGCCTACGATTCGGTAGATAGAGAGACGTTATTCGGAATACTGGAAGAATTTGGTGTGGACAGTAAAACAAGGAATATCATCAAACAGACACTTACCAACACCAAGTCAAAGGTCAAGTTCATGGGTGAAATATCGGAGTCCTTTGAAGTCAAGACTGGTGTGAGACAAGGGGATGGACTCTCACCAATTCTCTTTAACTGTGTCTTGGAAAAGGTGATAAGGAAATGGAAAGAAGGAATCCCAGACAAAGAAGCATTCCGTATTGGAAGAGGGGCAGGTGCTATACGGATAGACTGCCTGGCATATGCTGATGATATCGCAGTCTTTGCCAGTGACATAGAAATAGCAAAGAAAAGAGTGGAACAACTCCATAGCATAGCAGAAATGACTGGACTGCAAATATCATACAGTAAGACTGAATTTATGACCAACATCAAAGAGGCTCCCC
This sequence comes from Anabrus simplex, assembly GCF_040414725.1. Lineage (NCBI taxonomy): Eukaryota > Metazoa > Arthropoda > Insecta > Orthoptera > Tettigoniidae > Anabrus > Anabrus simplex. Next base: position 1,338,518,800 of record NC_090265.1, read on the forward strand.
AAATGTTAAAGTTGAAAGAGGGGGAAGTCAAAAGAGTAAATAGCTTCAAGTATCTTGGAGAAATAGTTCAAGAGAATGGATCAGAGAAGCTAGCTCTGATAGAACGAGCTAGAAAAATGGAAACAGCGTATCAGCTCACTAGAGACACCTACAACATGAAAGCCTTGTCATATGGAGCCAAATTAAGACATCTGGACACAGTCATCAGACCTGAATGCTTATACGCAGCAGAAACATTGGACTTGATTGGAAAGGGAGATCTAGAGAACATCAGAAAGAAAGAGAGGAAAATGCTTCGGAAGATCTTGGGCCCGAAAATGAAAGGTGGGGAGAGGAGACTTAGACCCAACAAAGAACTATACCAGAAGACAGAGGAAGTCGTCGTATTGATGAAAAAGCGAAGGCTTCAATTTTATGGACATCTACAGAGAATGGACACCAACCGACTGACAAAAATGATTTTCAGCTTCTTCAGCCTAAGGAAGACGGAACCAAAATGGTTTCGGGAAGTAAGGACCGACCTGGCCAGGATAGGAGTAGAAAAAGAGGACGTGCTGGACAGAAACAAATTTAGACAAAAAGTGAAGGAGTTCAAGGGTTTCCAGGAGACTTCGGAAGAACTTGTGAAGAAGAAGAAGAAGAAGAAGAAGAAGAAGAAGAAGAAGAAGAGAACCTACACAGAAGAAAGAAGTCAGTGCAAGGATGAAGAAGTACTGGCAGAATGTGAAATCAGGACTGGTGAAAAATAACGTAAAGACTGTAAAACGTGGTCCATAGATGGCCTGAACGATAATAAATAAATAGTTCAATAATTGAAAACATGCAGTGATGTCCGAAACATCACAATCGTTTCAGTGTTATGCTATAGCAGCAGTCCCTTGGTCAGTAATCCTATTCTTTTACGTCAGTTTGTGTGAATGTAATGCATTGCGGGTCGCATCCACTGATTGTTTTAAATTCATGTCCATCCATTCATTCTTCGTTCTCACGCTTTGAATTCTGGTCAGTGGAGAATTTTAGACTTTTAATTTGTCATTCCATTTCGTCTCATTTCGTACCATTAGGGGCCGATGACCTCGATGTTAGGCCCCTTTAAACACAACAATCATCATCATCATCATCATCTACGTGGGGCTGGGGGGGGGGAGACCGCACGGTACTCCAATGATTTTATAGGGCACGTATTTTATCTGGGTTAGACTACAGCAGTGACATATGGATCAGCAAGGCAAAGCGTCCTTGTGAAACAGAATAGTATGCACCACAGCAGAGGTAGTTTGGCAACGGCAACATTTCGCACAAGTCCCATTGCTAGCCTGCTCGCTGAATCTGGTGTGACATCTTTACACCTGAGGCTCCAACTTATACTATTGTACTATGCTGCAAATTTGCGACAAATGCCACTTCACCCAAGCTATCCCTGCGTATTCGACGATACAAACCGTCGGCTCTACGCTGCTTATCCACGAGCAACGCAGCGAGTTGGTATACGCTTGGATAGCATTTACAGATCGTTTGATGTACCTTCCGTTCCTTGTCGTGTGAGACGACCAAGAGAGGTACCTCCGTGGTTAATTCGATGACCCCACGAACCTGCTATGCAGGCGTAGCAGGGGGAGAGGTGATACTCCCACGTGGCGCGTACCAGGTGGCGGATAGGGGGGTCCTAACCGGCTTGCCGGCGGACTTGCGGGAAATAAAATACCTCTCGCGGACCAAACACACACCCCCTGTGGGTGGGGGAGGCAGACGAAGAATTCACCCACGGTATCCCCTGCCTGTCGTAAGTAAGGTAAGGGTTGTTCTGCCCGAAGGCAGGTCCGAACCTCCGCAGAGGTATTCCTGAGCCGGAGTTTACGTGCGGTAGGGTGGCCAGTTCCTTTCCGCTCCTCCATTCCCTTACCCCCCACCAACAGCGCGTGGCAACCCATCCAACTCCTGACCACACCCGATATTGCTGTCGTAAGAGGCGACTAAAAGGAGCGACCAAGGGCTGACTGAATTAGAAACATGAAACTAATTTTGAATCGTACCATCACGCGGGGAACACCATAGGTTGCCTGTACTTGTGAGTAGTACCACTAAATTCGGTACGAAATAGGTTTGTGATTAGTAGCAGTAAAAGCCTGGCCTGGTGGATTCCAGTACCCGTGCGTCGTACCCATGTGAGCAACACCGCGGGTCTGGGCGTAGCCTGTGAGTTGTACCACTATATGAGCAGCACCGTGGGTCTGCGTTGCCTGTGATTAGTACCCACTATGTGAGGAACACCACGGGAATACCAGCGCCCGTGTTTAGTACACCTGGGTGGGGAACCTCCTCGGTTTGCGTTGGCTGAGTTGCGCCATTGTGTGAGACACACCATAGGTCTGCGTTACTTGTACGTATTGCAATACTTGTGAGTAGTACCATCTTTTGTGGAACACCGCGAGTCTTCGCTACTTCTGATTAATACCCCAACATGACACATACATGGTTCTATTTTACTCGCGACATGTACTATTCTGTGGGGCCTTAGACGTGGATTTTGCACCCCATTTAGACACCAAGCATCTTGTGCTTTATAAGTGGTTCCTTGGTCGGTAATAATGTTATTTTCGATCTGTTTTGAGTCTGATCCACTGTTTTTTTGTTGGGGTCCTGTCTATCCATTCATCTTCATGACATTTTTAAATTTTTATTTTGGTCAGTGGATGCCTTTGAAATTTTTTGTTATTCCATTTCATTTCGTACTATACCGTAGGTAGTGGGAAATTTTGTTGAAAATCAAAAGCCAAAGTATCTACAGTTATGTCAATTTTGGCAAGCTGTGTTTTTTCCTTCAAATCACTGTAGAAGGAATCTGCTGTAGCCTTATGTAATTCACTCTGCCTTATCAAGTCTCTTTTTACTTCTTCACAGCATGCTACTTTCAATACATTCTTTATTTCATCACATCTCTGGCAGGTATCTGTTCTAGGACGTCCAGAACTCATATTAAAATTTTCCAAGTAAATCTTCCAGTAGCTGTCATATGATACTGCTGATTTTAAGGAACACTCTTCGGCATTCTTGCTGGTAGAATGATTAGGTACCACAGTGCCATTTGAATGGTTTTGATCCTTATCAATAAACAAGCGGTACATCTTGCTGATACTCAATTCTGAAGAGATGTAGTATCTAATTTGATTATAATTTCAGCCATAATGTGATGAACGGCGTGGAAAGCTCCTTATGTACTTCTTTATACTTTCAATGCGCTCTTCTGACAACTTATTAGCTCTATTGTCATGGCGACCTTTATTATCTTTTGGCGCTGTAACATTGTCAGTCAAGAATTTACAAATTCTTTCCACTCTACTGCAGGTAATACCATGCAGAGATACAAATGCCCTTTTGCAGACTTTATTTTCATTTGCTCCATCACTGATTTTATATCGGTACATATGTGACCTCGGAAGGGTAGCATCCTACCTCGCAGAAATTTGCCGAGAAATTAAGCAAGCCTCAGGCGTGTGGGTGTGACGGAGTCCAACTTTCATTGGACAACCCGCTCTGGATGGGGGACGAAGAATACACCAACGGTATCTCCTGCCTGTCGTAAGAGGCGACTAAAAGGGGCGACCAGGGGATGATATAATTGGAACCGTGAGGTTACTTGTGATTAGTACCACTATATGAGGAGCACCATGAGTCTACGTTGCCTGTGATTGGTACCTCTATGTGAGGAACACCACGGGATTGTGCATTGCCCGTGATTGGTACCACTATTTGTGAACCACTATGTGTCTGCGTAGCGTTTGAGTAGTGCCTTCATGTGAGGAACACCATGGGTCTGTGTTGCTTGTAGGTGGTACCATAATGTGTGATACGCCGTGGGTCTACATTGCCTATGATTAATACCACTATGCGAGCAAGACCATGAGTATACGTGGCCTGTGATTAATTCCACTACATGAGGAACACCACGGATATACCGGCGCCCGCGATTAGTCCCACTAAGTGAGAAACACCATGGGTCTGCGTTGCTTGTGAGTAGAACCCTTATGTGTGGAACACTATGGGTCTGTGTTACTTGTGAGTGGTGCCATTATGTGTGACATACCATGGGTATACATTACCTGTGATTGGAACTACCATGCGAGGAACACCATGGGCCGATTGCAGAAACGATGACTAGTTTTAAGCTTTAGACAACGTCTGACTAAGCAACGTCTAAATCGAGCACGATCTTCCATTGCATAAACAATGTTCAGTGGATGTTTCACTAGACTTCGCTTAAAGTTTCAATTTTGGTTTGAAAATGGAGACAGAAGTATCTTTCATGCAACTCTTTGCTTATCGCAACCATTGAAATTCGTCGGTGAGCGCGCCGAACGCCAGTCAGCTGTTTGTCTTCCTACACATTACTCGAATATGGCTAAGCATGAACATGACTTGCCCACAGATTAAATCTCATCAAAATATTATCGATACTAAAGTGGCACGCCATCGTACGTGAAAGTGTAGCTTTGATTATAGCGTTGTTACAGTGAGTGTAATCTACTCATAAATACGGTAGCTTCGACGAAGGGAAGATGAAGCATTAGTAATGTGTAACCGAGTGTGTTGTACGGGCCATATAGATTGTAGCTTGCATTCTGGAGATCGTAGGTTCGAAACGCATCGTCCGTAACCCTGAAGATTGTTTTCCGTAGTTTCCCTATTTTTTTTTACACCAGGCAAATACAAGGGCTGTTATTATGGCTACGGCTCTTCTTCCCCAGTCCTCTTTACACGATAATCACCACCACTTGCCTTTACCTATCCGATAGTTGCCGAAACCTTATACGATTATATAAGTTATATAAAAAACCCATACAACCTACTTTTTAGTTTTCACTATTATATGTGTTTACTTGGCAGTAAATATAAGTGAATTCCTCACGGTTGATGTATGTGATAGCCATCTGACGATCGGGACACGTAATTCTGGTATGTACGGTATGTAGTGTAAGTGACCTATAAATCCATGGAAATTACCCTATGTATAATCGGTTGCCAAGAATTGTATTCAAGTTGACAGTTACCGGACTGTCCCTTTGTCAGTCTCAAGAAACAAGTCTCTCGAAAAGCGAAACCTTATTTTAAGATCTATCTCCCCGTACATCAAACGAATTGTTGCGATTTAGCAGCGGGAGACCCACAGAGAGGCCGTCGGACTAACCTTTCTTCCCGGAATCGTCTCAACATGATAATACAAATTACATGTTGCATGGTACATAACCTCTGATTGTGATTCACTCCTCTCATTTGAGGTTAAACAGTGCTCTCGGCAGTGTTTAAATGACCGATTGAACATCGGTTTTAGACAGTGTCTAAGTGATAAATAACGTCCCTGCAATGCGGCAGGCATACTCAAGCATTGTTTAACCATAGTCATCGTCTAAATACCGTTTCTGCAATCGGCCCCATGAGTCTACGTTACCTGTGCTTAGTACCACTATAGGAGGAACACTGTGGTTCTGCTTTACGTGTGATTAGTACAATTATGAGGGGCCGGTGACTTGGATTTTGGACCCCTTTGGGCTACAAGCATCACCTCAGAATAAGGCATTGTGAATTGGATCCACTGATTGTTTTGGATTCATGGCAATTTTTTTTTCATCATCATTCGTTTTAGATTCTAGTCAGTGGATACATTCTGAAGTTTTAATTATCGTTTCATTTCGTTGCACGTTGTACCATTAGGGTCCATGACTTACCTGTTAGGCCACTTTAAACAACAATCATCATCATCATCATCATCATTTCATTGGACAGAATAATATTCATATGGCTTCAGCAGTCGTATGCAGGTATTTTTATTTGGCGCCCTTTAGGCTGCTTGCGTATCATTATCGACGTTTCGTTGTACTCTATCATATGACAGTGATAAGTGACTGAGTTTTAATTTTGTCGGGTAAAAACCGAATGTGTCACCAGAGATCGTGCATATGGCTGCTGAAGCCAACATCGTGTGGCATGAAGTGCCGAATGGACATTTTCCAATCCAGCTACCTCTGCCGCGTTTGAACCTGCGATCTTGCGATCGGGAGGCCGGCATTGTACCCCTGATCCACAGAGGGAGCTGTCGATTGCTAATGAGATATATTTCGATCGTGCAAAACACTTTCTGTAGTTAATCCTATCAACCATTCTTAATTATAACTAACTCTTACGTTCTTACGTTCTTAGGATTTGGGGATACCTTATATTAACCTACTTGTTCTCGACTGCCGGTCTGTCCGACTGTCAGTCGTCAGCCATAAGGCTGACAATTCTTAAACAACACCACCGAAGGTTATGCGGTTATGGGGAAACCGCAAAAACTGATAGCACCATAATGATGCGTAAGATTAGGAGAGAGGTAGTTTGCCTATGCTTTCTTCATTGAGCAAGAAAGAGCTATTGTGGCGCGACTGACCCTATGAGCAACACCTTTCAGAGCATAAGTTGTGCTCTAAATGTCATTTCTCAGCACTACCCATAAGTCAGCAGTTTCCCCTACTGTCACAGCCAGAATGAGACAAACTTCAGTGGAAGCTATGTTTTGATCTGGCTTGAGCAATGAGATAACGAAATCCTACATCTATCAAAATGTGGCAACAGGTATAGCGCATTCGGTAATTGCTAAATATTGAAGTTCCCCTGTGGGTGGAAGCGGTGGAATACATCGTCGATATCCCTTGGCCGTCGTTTTCATCTCCTCTATCGACCTCTCTTGGTCTACACTTGTTCTTTTCCGAATCTGACAATATTAGCTTTACAAGGCCTAGGGTATCTTTCATTTTCACCCCCTTCGTGGCTTTTCATTTCTTTTGCTGATATCTTCATTCCTCAAAGTTTCTGACTTATTCCATTTTTCAATATTGTTCATGTGAACCGAGGATAGTTGTATAGACCGCCGCCACCACCACCACCACCACTGGAATCTTTCATTTTCACGCCCTTCGTAGCCCTTCTCTTTCTTTTGCCAATACAGTACTTTAATTCCTCGAAAGGTCGAATCTCTTCCATTTTTCCCTCTGAATAGCGTTATATACCGCCTTATTTGAAGAAGTCAACAACAACAACAACGAACTCATTAGATATCAAGTTAGACCGCCGTCTACTAGATTTATATCTGCTTGTCTTTCCTTCCAAACCTGAGCCCATTACTCTCCTAGAAGAGACTACTACTTCTGCTTCGTCATTAAACCTTGTAAATTCTGCCATTGCACGCTGGAAGTAGCATATCTACTCGTTTATATCTACAACAAAAAATGCATTTCCAAACACACAAAACTAAGACATTACATTGCGGTCATTAAACCATTGTCTCTATGGATCGCAATGGAAATAGCATATCTACTCGTTTAAAATATCTACAACAAAAAAATATTTCCAAACACATAAAACTAAGACATTACATTGCGGTCATTAAACCAGTGCGTCTCTATGGATCGCAAACACTAATTTTGAACAGGAAAACATACGTAAAAACATGAGAAAAAAGAACAAACAAATCATAAGGATGATTATAGGCCCAAAATACGCATATGAACAATATGGGTTCGGTAACAAACAATACACAGACATTCATAGTGGCATTAGAAACTTCAGGTGAACATTTTACGGTCACCAACTGACAAACTTACAAAACAACCTCTTGAATTCTATGAAAACTGGAGACACACTATAAAATGGATTATTGGCGAAATCAGAACCGACCCCAAATTGACAGGAATTGTTCAAGAAGACATCGAAAACAGAGAGATATTTAGATCCAAAATTCACAAGTAGCAAGTTGACCAAGAGTACAAACCGAAGAAAACGATCGGAACAATTTGGACGAAAGAGCGAAACGAAATCAGTACAGTATGGGCTCAATGATAAACAAACAAAGGCCGCTAGGTACATTGAGTATTCCTACATGGGCTTATTCGCAAATGATAATACTTCCCTTGTTATTATTACTATTTAAAACTGAACTCCATAAACTCGCAACATCACTATAATACGGAGAGATCAGCTTCTCGTTTGAACTGGCCCTTCTGAGACGATATGTATCTCTGCTTATCCTTGTCTTTCATTGATCATTGAGATTAGAATTAACTACTGAAGAATAAGTACCATCTCTATGCATAAATTTTTGAAAGATAGGCGTGATAACTTGTAGCTTTTCTACTGTATATGGGTTCTATTTCAAAAATACCTCCTTCGAAGCCTTTGTTAAGGGAATGACCTATATTGGCATGGCTTCTCTTCAGACAACACAGACTTGTTGAGAAGCCACTCCAGTTTCATTCTTCCTTCTAGGATATCAAGTATCTTCTTTCATTCTCACCCATGAAGTGTCGAGCACACTGTTGCTTCCTGAGAAACCTTTGCGTGATCCTGATAACTGCTTTAAATTTAAGAAGTGTTCTGCGAGAGAATTGAGCTTCACCCAATTTGTTATCGTTATGTACTTCATGGTTTTGATTTTAATTTTTAATTAATTTTTAATTAATTTTTAATTAATTTTTAATTTGTTATCGTTATAGAGTTCATGGTTTTGATTTTTAAAAATCCAAATGTTAAAATTATTTTTCCGGGTAGTCAGAGAATCAGTGGAAAGTTCAGCTCTTTGACTGAACGGTTTCCACATCGGAGGGTTCTAAGTTGAGTTCCCAGTCAGGTTAGGGATTTTTGCCACGTCTGGTTAAATATTCTGGTTCTGAGAGTAGACTTTTTAAAATACTAACCTCTTCATTTGCACATATTTCATCCCTTAAAACATCAATCATCATAATTCACAAACTGTATATCACTCTAACTCCCACAAGAGACTCGTATAGGGTTATCGTCTAGGAGGGTATCCGGCCATAAATCCGGGTGAAGTCTACACGTACGACACAGGTCGCTCGCGTGACTCTACCAAGGTATGGAACAAGCGGCAGAAGAAATCAGCCATTAAAAATAAAAACAAAACACACTGGTCCTTTCCCAATCATTTGGGGTGGGCACTAATGTGATTAAGCCTAGTTTTACGGTCGGTTTCCCGTCCTGAGACAAACCCAATACGGAATGTATTCACTATTGTGTGTTTCTGTGATTGTAGTGTGATATATTGTATGTATATGGGAATGTATATTAAGGTGATCACAAATACCCAGTCCCCGAACAATACGCAGTTACGAGAAGATTTATTAAAAAAATAACTGGAATTATTCTATTGCTGGAAAATAAAGGCTACCTTTATTGATATCCACTTACGAACTTACAGAGTGTTCTCCCACGAACACAATACAACGGTTCCAGCGTTCAGACCCCTGTTCAAAACACGCCCTGAAACTTTTGTTTTTTGTTTCTAGTGGTTTAACGTCGCACCAACACATGGAAGGTTTTCAACGACGCTGGTATGGGAAAGGGCTAGGATTGGTAAAGAAGCGGCCGTGGCCTTAATTACGGCACAGTGCCCAGCATTTGCCTGGTGTGAAAATGAAAAATAACGGAAAGCCATCTTAAGGGCTGCCAACGGTGAATTCGAACCCACTATGTCCCGAATGCAAGCTCATAGCTACGTGTCCCTAACCGCACGGTCAGCTCGCTCAGGAAAGCCCTTCTTGGTTAGTCTATTGAGTATACCCGAAATTTTGTTATTTAACACCTCATCACTATGAAAATGATTAGGCCGAAGTTACTTTCTTTCACTGTAGGAAATGCCGTAGGTTGGAAGTCGCACGATGCTAGGTCCGGCGGATAGGGTGTGTGTGGACTGTGGAGTCATGTCAGTGTCCGGTGCAGTCATAGTCCCTTGATTCTTGCTGGCACGATCCTGATGAAGGATCCATCCCATTTAAGCAAGGTGTGGACGTTTTTCGGCACGTTTCCTCCTGTGTGCCCCCTTCAGTACATTATAATATAATCAGCAGTAGGCCTAACACTGCGTTGCTTCTTCACCAATGCCTTGCTGTTGTTCGGATGTTTCTTTATTTGTATGACCTCTGATGGGATTTTTCTTTCGAGATTTCAGGGCACAACTGCTAAGTGCTAGGTTTTTTTTAAAAAAAAATCGTGGTTTACCTCCATTTCAGAAGAATACTGAAACTTCCTTGCCTTGAAAATTTCATGGCCCTGACTAACCATTCTGCATATTATCCGGAGCACGATATTGAAAGGGGTTCATACAAAAAAAACCACACGAGCGGCTGCGAACTTCGCTCGTACATTTCATCATTCAGAATGAGTTCATCGAAGCAAATTGCATTAGCGACGGTAGTTCATTTAGAAAGACGTGTTGTGTTGTCTTACTTCGCGGGAACACGGATAAGAAAAAGGAGGGAAATGTAGGCTACGAAGTGCTTGCTCTGAACTTCATTAGAAATCATAGTGCTGACTACGAAAACTACCTTAGAGACTGTAACTATGTATTTGCAAAGTAAGTATGTTCATTTTGAAACCAGAAATTGTGATGCAGACTGCCATAACCCTTGAAGGACGTGCTGAGATAGTTTTCCCGCCACCAGACTTAGCTGAGCCCGATTCGTGGCAACCCACACACAGACGAGTTTGACATGTTTTAAACCGAGCCGAGCCGGACTCCTATGTATATGGCATTATTATTATTATTATTATTATTATTATTATTATTATTATTATTATTATTATTATTATTATTATTATTATTATTATTCGCCATACTATAGAGCGTTCCAACCTTAAATTGCAGTACAGCGGTAATGGGATAATTCCGTCTCTTTCCTTCTCCCATGTTTTGCGGGTAGCGCTGTCCTACTCTAATGCAGCGGGTTTGCCAAATATCCGTAAATCAGAATGCTATCGGTTAAAATGGGTGAATATCGTGTTATGTACAGAATTTCAAGGCGCATTTGATGCCGTTAACAAAAAAAATGTAAAAATAATAATTTAGTGTGAAAATGGTAATATAATAGAAAGTTTCGCCAAATGCAAAATCTTCTTGCATAGAACTTATCATGTCATAACTCCTATTTTATATTCTTAATTTTCCTAATTTTTTCACTGCTGGTAAAGAAACATTTCAGCTCGATGTAGATAAGTTTATTTTTAAATTCAAATGATAACAAAATGCAGTATATGCGTTTATTTTCAGTCATGTTCAGGGAACTGTATGTGCAGGCACGAAAAAGTCAGTCGCTGGCCAGCGTCTTTCGTATTGAATTTGCACGGGGGGTCAAAGCGAGGCAAATGGTCTTCAGATATGGAAGTTATTTTTAAAACAATCCCGAAGTTCTTATCTTGCTTAGTTCTGAATTTGTGACAGGAAGAATATCTCCTTGAATTTTGATTTCGCGCGTGACTCGGCTGGCTGTCTGTCTGGCTGGCTGAAGTTCCGGTAATGATCTCCCAAACATGCACTTTTAACATTTCCAGACAGTCGCATGCAGTTCAGTGCTCATTTCGTCAGTAGTGTGTATAATAGTGATTAAAAACGTATCAGTGACATATGTACAATTCTTGAGGGAAAGTGTATTTCGTTTGTGTGGTTCGTGAGTTCGTGCTCGTGCGTGGGGATCTACTTTCGAAGAAAAAGTGCAGAAGGATCATGGCGTGGTTAAAGCAAAACAAACGGTCTTCGGATATGGAAGTTATTTTTAAATCATACCTCAAGTCCTTACCTTTTTATCTCTTAATTTATGACAGGGAGAACGTCTCGTTTGTTTACGTTTCACGAGTGACTCGGCTGGCTGAGCTGTTAAATATACTGACAGCCGTGTGCAGTGGTGTTCGTTTAATCAGTATTATAAGATTAATTAAGATCAGTGATATATAATATTTAATGGCATGTGGCCTCCGAAGAGGCCGAGTGCAGGTCTTTGGAGTTGACGCCGCACAGGCAACCTGCGCATCTATAAGAATGTGGCCCTACTTGTGATGAATTCTAATGCTGAAGATGGCACACACACACCCAGCCCCCGAGCCATTGGAATTAACCAGTGAAGGTTAAAATCCCCGATCCGGCCGGGAATCGAACCCGGGGCCCTCTGGACCAAACGCCAGCACGCTAATCATTTAAGCCATGGGGCCGGACAAGATCAGTGATAAATGTATAGTTCTTGAGGACAAGTGGATTGTGTTTGTTGTGTTTATGTAGTCTGTGTAGTTGTCAGTTCGTGCTCGTGCGGGGGGGTTCTTAGTTCGAAGAAAAAGTGCAGAAGGATGTACAATGGATCGTCAAATTAAAAAGAAACGTTCCGTAGGTAAACACAGGGGAAAAGAACGCAATATTATAATGAGTGTCCTGGACTATTTTTTAAAGACTATGAATATGAGCAGCGCAGTCAGTGAAACAGCTAAAGCTACAGGTTGTTCCGAAAGAACAATCTATGCTATAAGGAAGGAACACACACATGGTCCTTTGCGAACTCCCGCAAAAAAAGCAAAAAGCAAAAAAAGAGAAGGACGGCAGAAAAATGCAAGGAAAATTAAATATGATGAAATTGTGCGAAGTGGAGTACGTCGGGTGGTTCACTCTCTTTTATTTGGTAACATACCACCGACACTGAACGTGGTTTTGAGTCGGGTAAATTGAAGAGATTCTTTGCCACGATTTTCCAAAACTACGATGTATCGCTTCTTACATGATATAGACTTCAGTTATTTAAGACGGGGTAATAAAGCAGCTTTCATTGAAACCGATGAAATTATTAATTGGAGGCACAGATATCTCAGGGAGATAAAACGTTTGAGGGCACAAAATGAAGCTATAATTTACACAGATGAATCGTGAGTAAATACTGGGCAGACAGTGACAAAAGAATGGAAGGATACGACAGTGAAAAGTGCACGGCAGGCCGAAGGGGTGAGTTCGGGACTTAGACCACCGAAAAGCCGAGGACCGTGATTTGCCTTAGTCCACGCGTGTAATGAACATGGTTTTGTTCTAAATGCTGAACTAACATTTTTATGCTATAAAAACATAAGACAATTGGGCAAATTACGTGAACGAAGTAAAGAAAAATGAAAGAGATTTGTGGCAAGCAGACGAATTACAGGACGATGTCGACGATGAAAAGTTTTTAATACGACTTTCCTCATCGTCCGGATCATCCTCAAGTTCATTTCCCGAACCCGGTTCATCCAAAGCGGGAGAACTGTGACGCCCTGTTTGAGTCACACTCGAGCGTGATCTTCATGAGTCGATTTCGCAACAGCGCGCTCCATCTACGCTGTACTGCAATTTAAGGTTGGAACGCTCTATAGGCGACTATGGAATTAAGGGTAGATTATAAAATCAATCAAAGACATATATGTTGACAATTGGGCTGCAGTGAGATTTGACGGTAGAATGAGTTCTTAGTTCGGGGTGCATACAGGGGTTAGACAAGGCTGTAATATTTCACCTTTGCTGTTGGTAGTTTACGTGGATCATCTGCTGAAAGGTATAAAGTGGAAGGGAGGGAATTCGGTTACGTGGAAATGTAGTACGCAGTCTGGCCTATGCTGACGACTTGGTCTTAATGACAGATTGCGCCGATAGCCTGTAATCTAATACTTTGGAACTGAAAAATAGGTGCAATGAGTATGGTATGAAAAATAGCTTTTCTAAGACAAAACTGATGTCATTAGGTAAGAAATCTAAAAGAATTGAATGTCAGATTGGGAATACAAAGCTGGAACAGGTAGATAATTTCAAGTATTTAGGATGTGTGTTCTCCCGGGATGGTGTAGTGAAGCTAATGCAGTGAGCTCGCAGTTGCGATCAACAGTATTCTGTAAGAAGGAAGTCAGCTCCCAGACGAAACTCTCTTTACATCGGCCTGTTTTCAGACCAACTTTGCTTTACGGGAGTGAAAGCTGGTTGGACTCAGGATATCTTATTAATAAGTTAGAAGTAACAGACATGAAGGAAGCGAGAATGATTGTTGGTATAAACAGATGGGAACAATGGCAGGAGGCTACTCGGAATGAGGAGATAAAGGCTAAGTTAGGAACGATCTCGATGGATGAAGCAGTACGCATAACCCGGCTTCGGTGGCGGGGTCATGTGAGGTGAATGGAGGAAGATAAGTTATCTAGGATAATAATGAACTCTGTTATGGAGGGTAAGAGGAATAGAGGGAGACCAAGACGACGATGGTTAGACTCAGTTTCTAACGATGTAAAGAGACGTAGAACTAAACGAGGCTACATAACTAATTACAAACAGAGGATTGTGGCGGCGATTAGTAAATCCACAGACTGAACACTGAAAGTCATAACAGTCTATAATGAAGATGTATGTACGTATGTTGAATAAACCTTTTCATGGAACAGAAAACTGAAAACGAAGTTTTGAACACAGTATTCTTTCTCCTATCTATAACGTGGTTCAAATTGGCCAACCCCTTACTTTTCAATTAAGCTGTGTATGTGTAATATTTTTGTTTCAAATGGCCGACATGACCTCCTAGAACGTAAAAGAGCGGCTTGTTGCTAATGTTTGGGTACGTGAACGTCCACATACTGACAAGGGCACAAAGGATGTGCAACGAGACTTCCCGGGACGATTCCACAACGAAGCCCCTCCTGAAAGGACAATATTGCGTTGGGAACACAAGCTGTTTCTGACGGTATCGATTAAACATAAACAAAGGATATGGCGATCATCCTCACGACAGGACACAGGTGCATTTTTGTTCCGATCACCCCAAAAGTCACTGGGGCAAACGGGCATCCGTGATTGGACCAGCGCTCTAACTAAGGAGCGGATATCCCAGCAAGAGTACCAAATAACGTAACTGTTGAAGGAAGCTGTTACGGCTGCTTCATAAAATATCGCACAGGGCATGGCGCCACATCATTTCGTCCCAAGCAAATTATGGTGCTGATACTTACCTTCAGTTGCGTAAATAGCCATCCTGGTGATTGTGAATCCATCAAATCTGTGTGATTATTGGAATACGTTATGATATAATGCATTACATTGGGCTGTTACATACTGTACACAGGTGACAACATATTTGAACAACCTGTATTTTCTGTTTATATTCTGTGGCTAAAATTCGTTAACAAGTGTTAGCGAGTTTTTAAGGCAGTTGCATATGGATTTGTAGGTTGCAGGAAGGACGTCCAGTTCCGTAGTGTAAAGGTTAGCGTTATTAGCTACCATCCTCGGAGGCGCGGATTCGATTCCCGGTATTGCCTGAAATTTAAGACGACAAAAGGACTGGTACGGCATTTGGTTTAAAAGCAAGGTACTTCCAGGCCACCCCATTGGGAGAGGGTGGTGCCCGAAATGAGCTGTTTCACTTTGGGACGACGAGGACTCGAATTAATTTATTTATTACCGAGCTCGATAGCTGAAGTCGTTTTGGCCAGTATCCAATATTCGGGAGATAGTGGGTTCGAACTCCACTGTCGGCAGCCCTGAAAATGGTTTTCCGTGGTTTCTTATTTTCACACCAGGCAAATGCTGGGGTTGTACCTTGATTTTTTTTGCTAGTGGCTTTACGTCGCCCCGACACAGATGGGTCTTATGACGACGATGGGATAGAAAAGGCCTAGGAGTTGGAACGAATCGGGCGTAGCCTTAATTGAGATACAGCCCCAGCATTTTCCTGGTGTGAAAATGTAAAACCACGGAAAGCCATCTTCAGGGCTACCGACAGTGGGATTCGAACCCACTGTCTCCTGGATGCAAGGTCACAGCCGCGTGCCTCTGACCGCACGGCCAACTCGTCCGGTGTGTACCTTAATTAACACCACGGCTGTTTCCTTCCCACTCCTAGTCCTTTCCTATTCCATCCATTTTCCATCCATTTTATCACATGTAATATTCCATCGTCGCCATAAGACCTAGATTATCTGTGTCGGTGCAACGTAAAGAAACTTGTAAAAAGAAAAAAAGTTATACCAGGAAAGACGTATAAGCCTATTTCGAATCTTTCATTGACATTTCACTCCTCCGGTACAGAAAAAGTGATTTCGCATGACGTAGGCAGTTCATTTTCTTCATTTACACGTGACTTTCTCCTTGGAAATTCGGGTGCTGTGAACAGTAAACTCGACACAGACAGGCCTTATGGTGACCGTGGAGTAGGAAAGGACTACGGTTTGACAGGGGACCACCGTGGCCTGAATTAAGGTACAGTCCTAGCATTTTACTGGTGTGAAAATGGGAAGCCAAAGAAAATAACCGTCAGGGTCGCCAACAGTGGGTTTCGAGACCGCCATTTCCCGAATGCAAGCTCACAGCTACATGACCCAAACCTCGTGGCCAATTTGCTCACTAGTATTGATGCTGACCATAAGGCAATGATATAGTTGTACAGTTTAAAAAGTGCCCGCAGAAACCTATATTCAGTCTGTTATTAGCTGCTCAGCCTAGGTTTCCATTATTTCTGATGGAAATTACAGAACTTGGCCCTAATATGTTTTACTCATATTTGTATTATGTAGTTTTACTCATGTTTGTATACACTAATCTATTAACTATTAAACTATGCTTCTTATCCTGTAAGGAAAATACAAACGATTTGTAGGCTGTAAGCAGAGCTTGGACCAGAAAGTGTCAAGTAAATTTTCTCTAGAGAAGTCGCTGCCTGTGTGAGTCATTCATGTGAGGAAGGAAGAGCGATTCTTTTCAGAAAGTTCGGGAGAATACAGAGGATCGGCCCTTATTGTACACTCCGTCTTTTATTCCGCCAGAATAAACCTCTGTGGACGCCTAGCTTTTCCGTTACACGCTGCACAGCTGTGTAAAGAAGGCTGCCTCGTACCGTACCGTACCGTACAAGAAGTCTCTCTTCAGTCTATTGCATGCAAAGTATTCCACGCTGCTCTTTCAAATAGGCGATTCTGATGTTAACTGTGAACACAAACTTGCAGAAAAAGTTTCGAGCGGTATCTCCCTTGGAGTCTTCCTGTATTTTCCAAGTTGTTCCCGCAGTAAGTCTTATGACGAGTTATCCTTTTAGTTTGTAGATTGAAATATAATTTGGAATTCTGGATTAGGTTCAATTAAATAAAGATGTAGGTAAATCGCTATTCAGGATCGTGTTACAGTCGACAAATATTCAATTTTAACCACTCTGATAGGTCTGAACTGCAAATAATATGTTGTTCACCTATGACTTTCACATATTTTAAGAACGTGGTTTCATTTAATTTCATACGAATCCTTATATGAGTAAGAGACAAAATAACCAGTAGTGCTACTCACCGGAGGCGAACGAGGTGTTTCAGCTGTTGTTGTTTGGTCAATCCACAGACTGGTTAGATGCAGTTCTCAGTACCAACCTATCCTGGGCTTGTCCTCCTTACGTACTACTAAATTCGACATCTACTCTAATCTGTTTGCCGTATTTATGCCTACGTCTTACCCCTACCGTTCTTACCAACTACACTTACCTAAAAATTAAATGAACTAGTTCTGGGTGTCATAAGATGTGTCCTATCAATCTATCTCTTCTTCTCGTTAAAATACGCCAAATCTTTCTCCTCGCACCAATCCTCTTCAATGCCTCGTCATTCGTGATGCTTTCTACCTATCTCACCTTCAACATTATTCTGTAACCCCACATTTCAAAAGCTTCTATTTTCTTTCTTTCTTTCTTTCTTTCTTTCTTTCTTTCTTTCTTTCTTTCTTTCTTTCTGAGATAGTTATTGACCACGCTTCCATGCAATGCCACGCTCCAGACGGAAGTCTTCAAAAACAATTTTCTAATTCCTATATCAATGTTCGAAAGTAAATTTCTTTTCTTAAGAAAGGGCTTCCTTGCTTGTGCTAGTATGAATGTCATGCCCTCCTCCCTTCCGTCATCGTTAGTTACTGTACTACCCAAGAAACAACATTAACCTATTTCTTTCAAGACTACCCTCCATTACTTTTGTTTTGGATTTATTTACTTAAATCTTGTACTTCTTTTCCAAGACTATGACGATACTATTCAGCAATATCTCCACGTCTTCTGCAGAACCAGATAAAACAACAAAATCATAATCAATATTTGAGTTTTGATTTCCTTTCCTTGGAATAAGATTTCCTTTCTCGCCTGTTCAGTATAAACATTGAAAAGAAGACGGCGCAAACTGCAGCCTTGCCTCACCCATATCTGGATAGTTGCTTCTTCGATTATTACTCCAGGCAGATCTTTGTACGGCTGGTATATAATCCTTTTTTCTTTGTATCCGATCCCGATTAACTTCGGAATTTCAAATATCGTAGTCCAAGCAATATTATCGAATTAATTTTCTAGATTCTAGATCTATGAATGCCATGCAGATGGGCTTGTTCTTCTTAATTTGGACCTCTAAGAAGCCAAACTGTGCTTCTTTCAGCTAAGCTTCGACTTTGCTTTCCATTCTTCTGTAAATAATATGTGTTATAATCTTGCAAGCGTGAGAAACGGAACTAATAGAGCGTATTTTTCACACTTGCCAGTACCTGCTTTCTTGGGAATAGATAGAACAACATTTTGACTAAAATTAGATTGCAGTCCTACTATATCATAAATCGTACACACTAAATGAAATACCCTCGCCATTCCAGTTTCTTCTCAGGCAGGCAGTCAGTAATTCTGAGGGTATGTCATCAATTCCAGGTGTCTTGTTCCTATTTAAGTCTCATAACCCATGAAACATTAACGGTGTCATTTTATGTCCACAATTTGGGACATGTTAGATAATTCTCACAAATTCACGTATTCCTTCTTGATTTTTACCTTATTGCCTATAAATTGGTGTTGCATTGTAGCTCTAAATATTCCTTTATTTATTTGTTTCGCCTTTCCCCAACTGGAGATTGTCTCTGAGGACAAAGTATAAAAAGGACAAGATGAATATTAGAAGTATTTGTGAGTTGGTTAGCACAATTGATATACTGTACATTGTTGCATTAAAAAGTGTGTTTGATATGTAGTGGACACAATAATAAGTATATAAGGAAAAATTGAGGGGACAGGAGGTCCTGGTAGACCCCGCAGGTATTGGCTAGAACATCTGCGACAGTGGTTCAGTCAAACAACTATTTAGTTATTCTGCGCAGCCACCAACAAAACTAAAATAGCCAAAATGATCGCCAACCTCTGAAGACAGATACGGCTTAAGAAGAAGAAGAAGAAGAAGAAGAAGAAGAAGAAGAAGAAGAAGAAGAAGAAGTGGACACAATATGACCATCCGTTAGTAGTGCTAATCAGCAAGATGTTTTGGAAGCTGTTTCTCGTTTATTACGTTATATCTAACGTCTACCACTAGAGGCGCTCTTGTATTGAATAACATCGGCTAATCTGTGCGATAGTGTGTTGTATTTATTGCGTCGCATTTACATAATTTCTAACATGCCCGGGAATTCGAGTATAATAACGAATCAAAAGGTGGCGTAGATTCCATTGACCAGATGTCATGAGGTTATACAACAAAAACGCGTACAAGGAAGTGGCCCCAATCTTTATTCTGTACTTTAGTAGACGTAGCTGGAATAAATGCCTTTACCCTCTTCCTTACAAATTTTCCCAGCTGGAATGTAAGGAAGGTGAACAGACGGAAACAGTTTCCCCAGAACCTTGGTTTATAGCTAATAAAGCTGCACGTGGAAGGGCGTGTGTAACCTGAATGGCCTAACATTTCACTTTATTGGAGCAATGCAAAATATTCTTGGAAGAAAACTGCAGAACGATGTAAAACAAGAACCAGACTACAACTGCCAAAGGGAGATGTTACGTCTGCTGCAAGAATACTCGTTCCAAGAGTGAGAAACAAAACGAAGTCCCAGAAATAACGATTCTGTGCGCAATCTGTCACAAATTCATCTGTGCGCAATCTGTCACAAATTCATCTGTGCAAAACACAGCAAAAATCCAAATGAGTGTAAAAATTGCGAAGAAACTATAGAAACAGACTCCAGTGAGATAAAGCAGAACTTAAAAATGTGAACCGCTTGTGCTCATATTTGGATTTCTGTCAAGTCCTACTTTCAATTGTTCTGCTTGTATTGTTATGTTAACTAACGCATTACGAAGTATATAACAGCCAAATACAACCTTTAATGTAGTAAAACGTCGGTGGACATTTAGTAGTGCCCCACTCCCAACCCTATTATTTCAGGGAACAAAAAATTCCCTATACTTGTAGGGTTAAACCTCTGTCGAATTCTGACCTAAAAATTTGGTCTCCCATTTAATCAGCATTAACAGCCCTTTCTTGTTTCAGAACCGTATCCACTTCTTTCTCTTGATACAACTGTATGATCCTACCAGCTTCCTGCTTCGTCTTATTTCCCTATAAGCGCTTTTACCATCTGAGTTCTTAATATTCATATGCCTAGTAGTTTTCCTCTCTCCAAAGGTTTCCTTGGGTTTCCTAATGCAGCATCTACCTTTCTTTCAACCATACAACCTTCATTTCACCATCCTTGCTCTTCTCTTTAAGCCATTCTTCTTCAGCTGTCTTGCACTTTCTAACCTTCATTCTTTAATCGCCTGCATTTTTTTCTGTCCCTCCTCATTTTTTGCATTTTCTCCTGAGTTTTCCTCTTATTCTTACTTGATCTTGTCTTTCTTCCTAACCTTTCTTCGACAACCCTAATGATCTCATTCTGTGCGACTGTCCATTATTTATCTATTGTGTTTCCCTCAGCCTTTTCATTTAATCTTTGTTCAATATGTTCCTTTAAACAAGTCCTTACTCTCTTTCCTTTCAACTTTTCTAGATCCCATCTCATTGCATTCCTTCCTTTTTCAGTGTCTCCAACTTCCCACGTCTGCTCCTGGAAAGGACTTGCAATCAAGCACCTGGTCTCTGAATTTTTGCCTGATCATAATGAAGTCTATTTGACACCTTTCAGTGCCTCCAGGTCTTATCCACACATACAGCCGTAGTTTGTGGCGTTTGAACCAAGTAATAGCAGGGACTAAATTATGATCGGTGCAGAATTCTATCAGCTGACTTTTTCCTTCATTCCTTTGTCCCATTCCGAATTCTCCTACTACATTATCTTTCCTTCTTGACCTGCTACTGCTTTCCAGTGCCCCATCACAATATCTTCTTCTTCTTTTTTTACTAAATCCTACTTGGAAAAGAGTGGGGTACTGAGCCTGTACTATTCTCGTAGATTCCATAGCCAAGATATTCTCCTTCTTCCCCTCCTTCTTTCCTTTAATTTTACCTTTTAAGATAAGCTGAAGGAGTTCAAATTATATGACCAACGTGCACAAGTTTCTTCTTTTTGATGTTGGGCATGACCTCTAGCTCTAGTTATTTCGTAAATCAACTATGGTAGGTTGTGTGTTTTGAACTAATAAAAAACCTCCAGGGGCTTACCGTTGTGAGATATGGGCAATATTACTGAAGATCGAAAATATTCCTTGTCACTTGTGGATAACCTCCTCTACTTCAATTCTTAAGTCTAATTTTCCGTGGTCAACTCCCCAACTCTAAATCTTCAGAATTTACGAATGCTACGGTGTTTTATCACTTCGTTTTTATCGGTGAAGCATGTACTGGCAAAGATTTTAGAAAAGAAGAGCAAAATTGTAGTTTGTCGTTTTCCTTTATTCATATATTTAATGAATTAATTTTCAAATACTACCAGATTCATGATTTTTAACCGAATGCTAATCTCTTACCCGGTCACATTCAGCTCAAGTCTCTACATGTTACTAATATATACCGCTTTAATTTAATTACTTCCCAATTTAATGGCTGACATTGCGAAAAAGCACAGGCCTATCGTAAAAAATCTTGAACTACATAATTAAGGTTGTAGAACTATTTACTAATGCGGAGTGGGCAAATTAATCGAATATGATATTATAATTTCGTGTGGCCATTCCTCGCCTGGTGCAGCCCTTGTAAAGCAGATCCTCACACGGGGCTGGGCGGCATCTACCGTGTACAGGTAACTGCGCGTTGTTGTGGTAGTGGATGGTGCTGTGTATGGTGTATTAGTCGCAGGAATGTTGGGGACAGCACAAACACCCAGTCCCTTAGCCATAGGAATTTACCATTTATGATTTAAATTCCCGACCCAGCCGAGAATCGAACCCGGGGCCTTCTGAACCGAATGCCACTACGTTGACTTTAATATTAAAATCCATAACCCGGCCAGGCACCGAACCCGGGACACTTTGCACCGAACGTCACTAAGCTGACCATTCAGCCAAGGAGCCGAACTATTGGAATATGAAGGGAGCCCTTCTGTGTCAGTATACTGTACTTAAGTCCTGAACTACTTTACTTGTACCGAAGTGAGCCCGAAAGTCATAGTAGAATGTGGGATTACTTTCCCTGCATCTCAATAGAAGCACTATAACCGTCACATCTTCGAGGTCAAACACATTTTCGAAATAATTCGCACTGGGTTCATTCATAAGTCTTCTACTCTTAACCAACTAGCAATGCTTGACCTTTATCAACAGAATAATCGTTCTATTATCTCACGATCGGATAAGATGGTATTGTTAAACTTATAGCATAATTTACTATCTCCACAAACCATCAAGCAGGCGGATCTGGGAGTAGTCTGCTCTGATAAATATGTAAGTACGGTGAATGAATCACGAAAAGATGAATTTCGTTACGAGAGAGATTTCTACGTTGGCAAGGAAGAGTGACTCGACGAGAGAATGTCTGAGATGTGCCAAGAACAAGCACGTGAGCCGAGTACAGTATGACTACCAACGATGGTCGATGTCTCTGCACACCGTTCATTACGGACTGTAAGGTGCAAAGTTTTGAGAACCAAACACTGGGTGTTCAATAATAAAACAGAGAAGACGACGTAATGAACATTTTCGACGTTAAAAGTTATATAGAATATCAATCTGCTATGAATGGTGCATATTATGTTATAAAGATACTTATTTTTATCATTGTTCGTATCATCATTATTACCTTAAGTAATCTAGTTGCATACAGAAGTATGTCTTAGTCTATAAGTTACCACATATATCCTACTTTTAAAACCTCTTCCCCATTAGCATCTCATCGTCATCATCATCATCATCATCACCACCACCACCACCACCCTATACAAATAATCCAACCTGTAATCAATAATATGGTTAAGTGTAAGCGAGGACCGAAATCCCCCTACGGGTGGGGGTGGTAGAATAACACCCACGGTATCCCCTGCTGTCGTAAGAGGCGACTAAAAGGGGCCCCAGGGGCTCTGAACTTTGGAGCGTGGGTTGGCGACCACGGTGCCCTTAGCTGAGTCCTGGCATTGCTTCCACTTACTTGTGCCAGGCTCTTCACTTTCATCTATCCTATCCGACCTCTCTTGGTCAACTCTTGTTCTCTTCCGACACCAATGGTATTAGGTTCCCGGGGCCTAGGGAGTCTTTGATTTTCACACCCTTCGTGGCCCTTGTCTTCTTTTGGTCGATACCTTCATTTTTCGAAGTGTCGGACTCCTTCCATTTTCTTCTCTCTGATTAGTGTTATATAGAGGATGGTTGCCCAGTTGTACTTCCTCTTAAAGCAATAATCACTACCACCGGACCGAAATCCCTAACTTTGCCACTTGTAAAGGCACAAATTAAGTAATAAACAATATTTGCAAAAGGAATATCATTAAAGAGTAAAGAATAAAGAAGCAGCGTAGACACCAAAATAAAAGTGAAAAACACAAGTAATTCGAATTATTGGTGAAGCAATAGAATGACGCATTATCAGTTTTAAAGTAACAGAAGTAGGGTTTAAGAATAAAATGAAAATTCACAGGCTGTTTCCAGTCATTTGACCGGGTCAGGAATATGATAGGTAGGGCATTGCTTCCAGCCTTTCAAATACCAACGGACTGAGTTGGGATCGAATTCGCCAAATTCTACCGTCTGAGCTACTCAGCCAGCTAATAGCTTCATTAAAACTTCACGTTGCCGTGCATCCTTACGGGCTTGGGTTTTGGATGTTACGAAAATGTATTATAAAATATGTACCTATAGGGTACCTATATGCCTGGAATTGGGACATGCGCACAACGGTTTCTTTTTAAAGAGGTAACCTACTCTACTACGTAGGTGGATCAAAAGGTTAGTTGCACTAACGCGCCGCAGCAGCGCGCTGTGTGTCGCAAACCTGGGCACAGTGGAGAAAGGGACAGACACTGCCCACACGTCTGTTAGGCAGGTCGCTGTGGTGTCTCGTCTAGTATTGTCTGAATAGCGGCCAAATGCAATGGCGCGTCAACTGGACGTTCACTCCAAATATGAGGTGCGTTCGACAGTCCGATTCCTATGGCCAAAAGGAAGAATTTCACGGACATTCATCGTGAAATTAGTGCTGTGTATGGGGAGTGGACCATTTCCCGGCAAGGTATCGTAAAGTGGTGTCAGCAATTCGAAGCCGGACGCATGGATATCACGGACAACCATCGCGAAGGCAGGCCCGCAACGTTCAGGACCCGTGCAAAGGTCAACAGTGTGAATGCGATCATTAGACAGAACCGGCGCATTAAACTGAGAGAAATCGCGACGCAGCTGAACATGTCGTATGGCAGTGTGTTCGCCATTGTTCACGAGGACCTTGAATATCGTAAGCTGTGTCAAAGATGGGTCCCACGTCTTCTCACCGATGAGCACAAGGGACGTTTCCAATTCTCCCTGGAATTTTTGCAACGCTATGCCGCAGACGGCAACGGGTTTCTGCGGCGAATCATCACAGGCGACGAAACGTTGGTCCATCACTTCACCCACGAAACGAAGCGAACATCAATGGAATGGGTGCACCCCTCATCACTACAACGAAAGAAGGATAAGGTTCAACCTTCAGCCGGTAAGGTTACGGCGACAGTGTTCTTTGACATGGAGGGTTTGCTGCACGTGGAATTAATGCCGAAAGGAACGACGATCAACGCGGCGTCGTAATGTCGAACGTTGCACCGGTTGCGTAAAGCGATTAAAGAGAAGCGCCGGGGGAAATTGAGCGCCGGTGTGATTTTGTTGCACGATAACGCGACACCTGACAAGGCCCGCCAAACGAGAGAACTGCTGCAGCGTTTCAAGTGGGAGATCTGGCAACATCCACCCTACAGTCCCGACCTAGCGCCATGTGACTTTCATCTGTTCGGTAAGCTCAAAACGGAGCTCGGTGGTCGACGTTTCCAGACAGATGAGGAGGTGAAGGCCGCTGTCTCCGAGTGGTTGCTGGAGGAAATTTCTATGCATCCGGCATCGAGAAGTTCGTTGTGCGTTCGTAGAAATGTTTGGAGTCTCTTGGAAACTATGTGGAAAAGTGACGTTACATTGTATGTCGTTATAGTCGTGTTGCTGTTGTATAGGTGATGTAATAAATGGCCATAACTGGGAAGTGCAACTTATTTTCTGATCTGCCCTCGTAATATTACCTAACAGCGCGCGCGTAGAACCACAGAGGCAAAGAAAGTTCAGAATAACCGCTGCCACCGTTGGGAGTCCATGTTTGAATCTCTGAACAGTCCAATTTCTGTTTCGTGAAACATACTTCATGTGTTTTGTTACAATGGTGACTACTACTTCTTTTAGAACGTAATCTGTTTAAATTACACGTTATTGAAAACGCGTAGCTAACGTTTGTCTAGCAACAAAAGCATAATATGCCTCGTTCTATACTGTGTAATAGTTAAGAATTCAGTGACAGGGGTTGGCCAAAATTCGAAATTATTCACAGATTTTCTACCATCATTGCTTATTAATGGTTCGAATCCTTGATTAAATGGTCATTGTAGCAGCGTTCAGTTCAGAGAGTGTGGGGTTCCCGGCCGAGTCTTCGTAATTCCTCTGGCACGGGAGTTTGTGCTTGTCTTAATGCATACAAATCACACTGCAAACCACCAAGGGAACACGTAACGTGTCATTTCTTTCAGCGTTTAGTTTGCATGCCTCTTTGATTGAAATAAGTGCCCTTTCCCTTAGGGATAGATATTTGTTTAACGGAAAAGAAATTCGGGATTGGAATAATTTAACAATGTAAATGTTCGATAAATGTTCAGCTTCGAAATCAATTAAGGAAATACTAAGTAAACAATTGATAGAGAATCTGCCGCCTGAACGACAGTCCTAAATGCAGATCAGTGGTAAATGAAATAAACTATCAACAACCACTACACCAATTACCATCCACAAACTTGACGACCAGGTACTGTACCTAGTTTCATAGTGAATTTAGTGAATTATTTCGAAGCTGAAAGGATTTTGTGGAGCTAACAAGTAAATGATCTCCTACGTGCGGATAGAGTTCAGGTAACTATATATTTCTTCCTGGGTCGTGATAGTTCACTGACGTTATCACTTTTGAATCGTGGCCAATGCACGTAGGATTTTTGAAGTGGGAAATCATAACCCTGAGATTTCGTGGCACAACATATTTACGGCACGACTCATAGACAGTAGTGGGTTTACTGTCTGAAGCAGAGGTGGCATCTCTAAATTCACATGGAATCACCTAAAAGACAGTGGATTACCGTAAATTATTTAAAGTGTGTGCTTGTGGGAATCATAACAAATTCCCTTAGCATTGGTCTCCGCCACGAGGTTATGGAATACGATCCCGGATGATATTAAAAAGTCTTGCTCGTCTAGGACATTTAAAACAGCCTACCGTAAATTCCTCCAGAGTACATACAGTTGACTCGAATGAATGTAAGAGTGAATGACGTGTGAATGAAACCAAAAATGATGTACTAGATTTATAGTGCTATTAAAACAATGTGCGTGTTCTGACAGTTCGCAGCACGTGGCGCCGAACAAAGGAGTGGGAGCGCTGTGTTGCCACATGATCCGGCAGGAGTTACTACATCACAGTCAACAGCTCTCGTTCTGCGCTAAGCTCTGCGGAAAATAATATCCATTAACGGCGATCATGAAAGAGTTAGAAAAACATTAAATATCGTTGCTATTATTCCAAGATGGCTCAGCAGTAATTTTATCAGCTCAAATATCGTAAGACAAACTCCTCATTCCCCTTCCTCATAGGCTTTAATGAGTCGGGTTTTGCCCGGAGTTGATAACCTGTCATGTGATGGTCCAATTACATCCACTCTCTCTCTTTCCCCTTCACCTTCTTCCCAAGGCTCCTTTTCTTTCTTTTCTTTTTCTTTCCCTATTCTAATTACTGTAGCTTGAGAAATTTTAAAGCTGCTGCTGTTCTTTCTACAACTTTGTTAACGTCAATCAGTGGGCCCCATTTTTCCCTTCAGCCTCAAAATATTCCCGTAAGGCACATACCATATTGCGAGCTTGACCACGAATAGCGAAGCCATGCCTCCCCATTACGCTTGCGTTTTTTCTAGGTGAATGAATTCTAGGTTGCCCTCGTTGTTTAGCGGCGCTCTGAACGGGTTGCAACATTTTGAGTTCAGTAAATGAGACGGTGTTAAAATTACACTATACTACACAATACTATAATTTACACTACACTAGAATGCCAGCCTCGATAACGATACACTTATTAACACGAACACAATAGCACTATAATATTTAGTTGATTTAAAGAACACACTATACTGCCCCCATTTTTCCCGAGCTAAGCCCAGCCATCGAGCGAGAGATCCCAAGGTGGACCGTTCGATCGTTGGCTATCACTTTCTAGAGGCATTTAAGGGATGTTAAGGATTGATGACCAAGCAGGATAAAAAGAAATGTTAAAACAACACTCTGACATTTATTCACATAAGCAAACAAACAAATGAAATACTCTTGCTGACGTGTTTACAAAAATAGAACTTTCATAATATTGCATTTCTTCCTCGATTTAGAGTGACACGTGTTCTTAATCTCCAGCCTTACTGTGCTGTAATGAAACCAAAGAAAAATTAGGCCTCTTGCCTTTTCAAATCAAAACATTCGACTGAAAGAATTAAATAAATTAACATAGAACTTAAAAAAAGTTGATTAACAGCTGTCTTGCGAACGAGGGTTTTACAATAAATGTGTTCAAAGCTTTACCAATTCAAAGTAGTCTCAACACGTGGTTTTAAGATGTACTCAACTGAATTTGTCATTTACAGTATTTAATAATAGTCAATGACACCAACATGAACTTCAGTAGAAAATGAAAATTGATTTCAAAATTCTCAAAATTAATTAATTATTATTCTGATTATTATTATTATTATTATTATTATTAATTTCTCATCATTTAATTAGCCCATGTTTCATTGTCACACGATCGTGTTCTTATTAATTTTCCACTGCATTATTTACCTAATGATCGTCATTAGCATTTCAGAATAATTATTTTGAATTAATTATTAATGACTTATTTTCACCATAACTCCAATTAATCATGCGGCTAACAAATTTCTACCTCTGATCTTTGTATTTCATTTCTATTCAAATTAATCTTAAAGTATTTCAAATTTTAGAAATTTACATTACCAACGTGTGAGCTATTTAAATAAATTTTATTTACAAATCGAGTGCCTTCATAAAGTAACGAGATGATCTTTCCTTTTAAATCTCGCTAATTAAGAAAATAAATAAATTCTTCCTAGTCTTCCTCGACTTAGCTTAATCAAACTTTCCCTTAAGGGCATGAAAATTATTTCTTATGGCAACACACAACGATGAGTGTAATCTGCGTCACAGCGAGTGCGTGACCAGATCAAAATTAAATGAAACCAACATGACACAAGAGAAATATACATATTTACATACACACACACATTCACACTAGGGAAACACGTTTTTATGTACATTATTTACATCGAATCCTGTTTTGACAAGTTTATGCATGATTTTTATTGGTGGTCGGGACGCGTAATGTCTAGCAGAAATAATCCGTGTACTGAAATTATCCTTCATTTATAGTGGCTAGTGATCGAAGTCATGGGTATCACTTGGTAGAAACACATTTCACATATCAATGTAAGTTCATCTAACTCATGAAATTATAATGGAAGATTCTAGTAAAATCCATAAGCACAACCATCATTTGGGCTACAGGTTGAAATTATCGCGAGCGTGAGCCTTACTTGTATTACTTTTATTTCCTACCTGTGAAATACACTCGCAACACGTGCTCCAATAATTATAATCTATCTTGCGCTCCCAATACACAAGAATAAGTCAAATATCATCATTAATCATCAACTGCACAATTATACAACAAGTATCCCTCAGGATTGGTCATATTCCAGACCCTTCATGAACAGAGCACATTCAATCTCACATATAAGGACTCTACAGTAATTTTATGGCTCACGAGCGTTTACTTCTGTTTTACCCGATCTTTAGTTAATATTATTATTATTTAAGTGATTATTACATCTACTGATCCTCATGGAATATCGTAAAATTAGATGACTTCATCATAAATGCAACAAGTGATCTTGAAAGACACTAGGTTCGACCCTATTCACTCAAAATGTACACGTAAATTTCCATCCAGTAACTTTCAACATTACAAGGAAAGTAGATTTATCGTGTGGTCAGTGATTATTAAATATAAAGTTCCTTAAGCATGGGAAATCATTCAAAGACAACCTACATGTCTACTCTAATAGATTCCAAAATTTCATTCACACGTACCTAGTCTACCACGACACCTTAAGAAGTGGAAAAATGAAATATTTCTAACTACAACAAACTAATAGATCTACGACTTAAGAAGAAAGACCTCTAGTTGTACAAAAGGTAAGACAGATAAATTAAATTAAAAAGGTACTCAAGGTTTTGATGGGGTTCGATTCTCGTCGACAGTCAGTTATTCCAGCATACTCCTCCGGTCAGTCTCCTTCCAATTACCAGATACGCCTCACATTTTACAGCTCCATGGAGGCTCTGCAACAGGTGTCCCTCGATGAAATGATGTTGTCGGTGGTTGCGGAATTATCCATCTTGAAATGTTCAATTCTAAGACGACTTCCGTAGAATGCCGGTCACAAGCTGTAACTGAGATGACAAAATTAAGTATTTTGCACAAGCACACGCCGAATATAAATAGCTCGTCTACACTGTCACACTTAACTTGGCTCCTAGGCGTCTTTATTCCATAGAATTCACTAAAGGTTTCTCTAAGTTCTAGCAGAACGGCGTCGACTTGAACTGAAATTACTTCTCCACGTGGTCTGAGAACGACGAAGGATATTCAGAGTAAGAGCTTCAGAACTTCAGAGTAAGAGTTTCAAGAACATTCAGAACATTAAGAGAGCGATTTACTCGAAACAAGGCCGTTTATCTAATTAGCCTGGGAGGTGTGATCTTCAGCGAGAACGGTAATTGGCTGATGGTCTCATTTAATTGGCTCAGACTATTCCAGAAACAAGCTGGGTTGCGCGCGTGCGAAGGCAGTCACGTGGTTTGCTCTGACCTTGGCACAGTCTTGCCGGTGTGTCACTCCTCTGAACGACGAAAAAAACTCGTTCTCAGCTCGCCACAACTCCCCAAATGATATGCTGCAGTTACAAGCAGACAATAAAATTTTCACTTTCCACTTGTTAAAATATTCGTAATATCGCCAATTTTAACGGGGACAATACAGACAATGATATATCTCAAAGTAGACATTGTTAGCCCAGCCACATGTGCTACGGTATACTATATTGGCAACGTGGAACTCGGACCGACCGCCTCACGAAGCTTTCAGACAGCGGGGGTAGGAAAAGGGAGAGTGCATGCCGTGCTGGGATTGGCTGAAACGGGAGGCGTGTACTGGTTGCCATAGTAACTGCCACCTCCTACTACCACGCTGAGAGCTGTCAGAACACGCACATTGTTTTAATAGCACTATAAGTTCTTAGGCTATCCCATTTACGTTCTTACTACTAGTGATGGGCTAGCGACGGAATCGAGTAGAATCGAGTAATGTGCTCTTAGAATCGGTATTACTCGACTCCAGACTCGAGTCCAAGCATACTGGTGTCGCTATCTGTGGACATGCCTTAGAACTAAAATCTACTGTAACTGTACTGGAGTGCACGGCATTCAGGGTCACCCACAGAATATTTTTGTGGTGTGGAGTGCAATATGTTTGCTGCTGATGATTGATGTTGTTCAGTCATCGGTCGTCAATAATTCGATTGTTATGATTATTATTATCATCATCATAGGCACTAAAGGTTGTGACTTACAAACTGTCAGCTGTTTAGCTAGAACAGAATGATGTTCTGTCCGCTGATTTGCTGCGTGAACGTACGTCACATTCTGGACGCCTCATCTTAATACCCGACATTATATCTGCCGAAAGTATGATGTACATATAAACTGCTGTAATTCACCTGTTCCCCCGGACGATTGTAGGCTTTGGCGCGGTTAGCAATAGACTATGGTTACAATAAATCTGTCATACTACCGATCATATTAGCACATCTACGCCCGTGTATATGCATAATGGCTACATGAGATATAATTTACCAGTAGCGAAGCAATACAATGTGTGCAGAAATACCGTCTATAGTCTACAAATAGCACATGTTTAAAATACACTAATTACAACATACATACCGTGACAGGGATTTGAAATAATAATAATAATAATAATAATAATAATAATAATAATAATAATAATAATATAACTTTTACGGCCAAGTACGTACATTTGTATGGTTTTCGGGGATGCCGAGGTACCGCATTTAGTCCCCCATGAGATTTTTTACGTCCCAATAATTCTACCGACACTAGGTTGACGTATTTGAGCACCTTCAAATACTAGCGGAATAAACCAGTATCGAACCGGCCAAGTTGGGCTATGAAGGCCAGATAAGCTATATTATCAATATTAGGATAGATGGCATATTCAGTGAAGTGTGTGCGAGACGCCGGAAACGGATATTTTCATATCTTATTATGCGTATTAAGTGGCATTATTATCGTTCTCAAGTAATTATCAAATTTAGGTTATTCCTTTTGCGCATTCATTCAGTTTTTTCATATCGTACCGCGCTGTCGCAATCCCATAAACCCTCGGCGACCGCTTGTACGCATGCTTCATCCATCTACGAGCCGGCGAGTGAGCGAACGTGTGACGTCATGCTATCATCGAGCCTTCGCAAGCGAAGCGAGTCCGAGCCTGGACTCGAAAGAATCGAGTACCGCGATTCCAGGCATCACTCGCGCACATCACTACTTACTACTCTCATTTAAGGCTATAGACTGTTCATAGAAACAGACTACATAGTAACATTGATTTTAGTACACTCAGATCGTAACATACTAGTTAATTTATTTTAGCCTTATATTTGAATAAGTTTTTCTTTAAGCTAGTTGTAGATATATTCTTTAGGTTATAAGTTGATATATTTTTTTGTTATTATCCACTATCTATTTATCCTATAATTTTTCGTCAGTAGTAACCTTAATTAATTGTATTATTGTAATTCCTTATCTGACATACATATCTCAATAACAGTAATTGATTACAATGATACTTTAGATTAATACTGTTAAAATAAAAAAATTTGTATGTGGTTAAGTGTAAGAGAGGGCCAAGAGCCCTAACTTCGCCACTTAATAAAGACACAAACAAATAAATAAATAAATAAATAAATAAATAAATAAATAAATAAATAAATAAATAAATAATCGTCTCTATATTAATTCAATCGAATAAAGTTCCAATTTACTATATTATTTCAAGTTTTAATTCGTTTCATTAATAGGAATATTTGGTATTTCCAACATTAAGTATTATTCTGTTGTACTTCTCTAAATATATTGTTCTGGATACTGGTATGGAATTGCTATTTCTTTCTTTTAGGACGTGTGCGGTCAATGAATTTGCATGAGTTGATGTTATTTCCGTGAATAAATAGCACAAATCTACATGGTTGTTTGCTTCCTTCACATTTATTTCTGAAAATTAGTTTGGCACGTTTCATAAGTGTATAAACATGTGTACGAATTAAACACTCTGATCTATTGAAGAAGCGTCTCTATGTTTGAACGTGAAACATTGAAGACACCCCTATTAAGATAAGTTTTCCAATAATAGCAATTTGAACATTTGTTACGGCTTGCATCGTTTAACTGAGATTGGGTAGCATTCTTCTATCAGCTAACATTTTACCTGGGTGAGCATAGAGGACGAAATATGAATACCAGTGACCGTAGTAGGAGTTCATAAATTATGAAACGCGTTGTAATTGCAATGCCTTTACATTAAAGTGCTAATGCATGCCTAATTTCCTTCATGAATAACGGTATGCCTCTCACTCATTATGCTGTAAGAGCCATTAAATATTTAAACAAGTGCTGCTCGATACATCTGAATTAATTGTAATTGCAGCTATTGTCGTCTCTCTTCTCCACACATACATAACGGGCCTGTGCTCTCGGATATCGTGTAATTAACGGCCAACAAGCGATAACTTACCCATTTATGAAGTAGTAAGAGTATGCAGCAGCCACTGTATAGTGGAAACAATGGCATGTCAAAATTATGACAAGGATAGAAGATTACCCCCATTTTACATTCCATTTCATTCCGAGTTTCTCAATATATGTTGTAGGAAAAGTCAGTGGGTTCAGCTTATTACCATTATCCATAGGATTATTCCCTTACGATGATCTACTATCGAGGAATTGTACAACTCTTAAGCATAAGTTATAACAGAAATATAATATACTACAGATGATTGTTTGGTCCGCCCTGTCAAAATATTATCAGTTTCTAATTTTGTATTGACAGGCCGGATCAAACAATCACCCCTAGTATATTATATGCACCTAGTCAATACGGACCAATTAAGGGACCGAAAATGGTCAAATTTGTCGAATCTTATAACAGAAAGCCTGTATTTATTTATGTATTTAACGTATAGCTTTTAGTGCCGGAGTGTCCGAGGACATGTTCGACTCGATTGGTGCAGGTTTTTCGGTTTGACACCCATGGGCAACCTGCGCATATGGTGTGAGGAGATGATTATAATGAACGATGATGATAATGAGGTAGGAAGAGGACGAAACCCGGTGTCGGCACATAACCTACCCCTGTCTACACCAAGCGGTCTGCTCAAGGCTTCCACTTCATCTATTCATCCGACGGACGAAATCACAAACAACAGCATCATATGTCCTCACTACATACGAACACTGCGGAGAGGTTTGGAATTGAATGCAGGCTTTCGGCAAGTAATAATAATAATAATAATAATAATAATAATAATAATAATAATAATAATAATAATAATAATAATAATAATAATAATTGTTCCGAGGTATCTGTGGAACAGCAGAGGTGAAAGAAGGTGCGGGCTGGAATGGGTCTAACTACAAGTTCGAAAGATGAATTAAAATTTCAACAAAGGTTATATTTTCTAAACTTAACAATGGTAACATAGAATTTGAAAACTTAACAAGTCAACAACAAGCTAAAATCAGATACAAAGAAATTACAAGTGTTAGGGGATTATTACAAGGTCTGGGCTTCGAGCCCCACAATCACAATCCTCGAGCTATTAGCCCAACTTTACCAAGGTACAAAATTGAACAAAGGGGCAGAAAACCCCATCATGCCAAGGAGCACTCGCTCCAAATTACAATGTTAAGCCCCCTAGAGGCACACAGAAATAAAATTTAGGAAAGAGCAGACCCGCTCTCAAAGTTCAAGCCTATCAAAGGCCACAACGAATTTCACTTCTATCTGCCCTCAAGGCACACAAAGAAACAGGGGTATTTAATACCCAACCTACAGGGCCTTCGCAATGAAAATAAAACAGGTTAAGTTACTGGCCCAAAGTACAGAGAGGACTGGAGGCGTGAACTTGCACTCCAAATACACTTTTTAAAACCTAAGTGGCTCTAGGCCGATACACAGGGGCTAGTCCCAAGCTAGGGAGGTGACCCGTATGAGAAAACTGTAATACATTAAGGAAGAGAAGAAACGGTTATAAAAACGTGATCACCTCAATTTCAAAATGAAGGAGAGTTCGAGAGGGTAAAGCACTCTCTATCCCCGCTTTACAGTGAAAGAGATTTGTAGTTTTTACATAGACAGAAGAGGAATTTACATTTAAAGGTGGTAGGTTACATATTAAAGGTTTCGAACCCTCCCCGAGAGTTAAACTGCTGAGCTAGCAAGAAGTGAAGATGTTAACAGGCCATTACCTTGTTGAAGAGCAGCTGCTTGAAGAAAGAGGCGTTTCCCGCCCTCTGCTACATATCCACACACTAAGTTAGATGTTACTGAAGTGGCCCCGAGACAAGAAAATCAGCAGTTTTTATACCCTCGTGGAAAATTCGAGACCTTTCAGGAATGAGAAGACACACCCCCCAATTTTATTGGATAGCTTAGAGCTACATCTCCATATTGAAGAAGACATACGTGATTGGCTGAAAATTAATTAAATAAATTTGGGATTGGCTAAGTTCAAAACTGGCGGAAGGAAGGGTTAATATTGCCAACCCAAAAAATAAAAGAACAAAATTTAGTAAAGACAACAACTTTTGAATACAAAATGTCTTCAAGAAAGTTCATTCCTTCGCACCAGAGTGCGTAATCATAGTTTTTAGTAGAGACATCTGGTAGAGAACGTCCACACTTCTTGATCAATTACAAACAAAAACACATCAAAATTCACACAGAGCCATCCTCGGAGAAACTGTTGAGTTAATACAGTTTCTTTAAAGTTCAGGCTTTTTCCTGTAGAGGAGTTTCAATTGGCGCAATATTTGAACTAGCGGCGTGGAGGTGTACCACCCGGTACAATAATAATAATAATAATAATAATAATAATAATAATAATAATAATAATAATAATAATAATAATATTAATAATTATACCGGGTGGTACACCTCAACCCCGTAATTTTAATAAGAAGCGCCTTAAGGAACGACATCTCTCTAACAAAACGTGAAACAGCTACGGCAGGAAGTTGGGACATTGATCAGAAGATGTCACCAGTGAATGATCGAGTAATGTTTATTTTGAAGTTGCCTAAACTGACTGGATTTATTTGTTTTGTTTTTGTTTACGTCAAGAAGTTTGAACTTTTCTCCATAGATGTCATTACAAAACACTGAGGTAATACACTCTGGTGCAAGGTAAATAACAAATTTTCTGTAATTATTTTTCAGTCAATCAGAGGCCTGCTGCAAGTCTTTCGAGTTGACGCCGTATAGGTGACCTACGCGTCTGTGAGGATGAGGCCTAACTATGATGAAGAGGACACACACACCCAGCCCCGAGCGTATCGGAATCAACCAATGAAGGCCGGGAATAGAACCCGAAACCCACGGGGCTAAAGGCCAGCACGCTAACCATTTAGCACTGGAGTCGGACAACGAGCGAATGATGTGGGTATATTTAGCTGTTCCAGGAATTAGGACGGGAATTGTCTTAGTGTACGCACCTTGTGAGGATGCAGATGAGGATGAAGTTGCCAAGTTTTATAAAGTACTGAGTGGCATCGTAATGAGGGTCATCAGCAAGGGTAGGCTAGTGCTAATGGACGATGTCAGTGCTAGAGTTAGAAATAGAACTGAAACAGACATGAAAGTAGCGAGAATGATCGCTGGTACAAACAGGTTGGACCAATGGCAGGAGGGTACACGGAATGAGGAGATAAAGGCTAAGTTAGGAATGAACTCGATTGATGAAACTGTATCTTCGGTGGTGAGTTCGTGAGGCGAATGGAGAAGGATAGGTTACCTAGGAGAATAGTGGACTTGGCCATAGAGGGAGAGAAAGACGGCGATGGTAAGACTCAATTTAATATGATTTAAAAGTAAGAGATACAGAACTAAACGAGGCGACAGAGCTAGTTACAAACAGGGGATTGTTGCGGCCTTCAGTAAATTCACAGAGCCTTGCAGACTGAACGCTGAAAGGCATAACAATCAGTAATGAAGATGTATGAATGTCAGAAAATGCCGTTTCACGAGAAATTTCTCGTACTCAGAACTCCATTTTGGATCTGATTACCATTTTCGGAACTAGGTATTTCAGAACTAGGAATAACTTGATGCGTTATATTTTTCAATGAACAAATATCTTTATAAACAGATAGTAAAGTGTGTTGTGTAGTAGAAGTAAAATTAGTCTCAGTGGATACACTTTCTCACCACAGTCACTCTAGAAAGTTTCGTTTTTTGTAGAACTATCTTAGAGATATTATCTTACGATATCCCACAATATTGATAGCTGCATATTTTCTAAACAACATAATTATAGGATAACGCGTTCGCAACTGTATTTAGTGCTGCCGACGT
Organism: Anabrus simplex; assembly: GCF_040414725.1. Lineage (NCBI taxonomy): Eukaryota > Metazoa > Arthropoda > Insecta > Orthoptera > Tettigoniidae > Anabrus > Anabrus simplex. Next base: position 1,338,555,847 of record NC_090265.1, read on the forward strand.
TGCTCATAATGTTTATTATAACTTTGATACGAACATCAGTATTTTATAACCTTATATTGCTTAAATGTTTAATTTAACTATTTATGCTAATTTCTTTATAGATGTGTATTACGCCCTGTGAGTTTATGATGCGGAGATGATTGGCTACCCATTACGGCTCTTGTAGCTGTAAGTTTGCTTATGGGATATGGTAAGTTCGAACTTTTCCGTCGCCAGCCCTGAAGATAATTTTCATTTTCTTCCCCTACACGTGGAGATGTTAGTGTAATTAAAGCCACGGCTGCTACCTTTACATTTTTAGCCCTTTCCTATCCCATGAACGCCGGAAACGCATTCCAAAAATGTATCCTAGGGTTTTTTTACAATATGCTTTACATCGCACCGACACAGATAGGTCGTATGGCGACGATAGGATAGGAAAGGCCTAGAAGTGTGAAGGAAGAGGCCGTGCCCCTAATTATGGTACAGCCCCAGCATTTGCCTCGTGTGAAAATGAAGTAAAAAACAGGTCCATAAGGAGTGTTCATTTAGACAGATATATCAGGCTAGATTTACGAATTAGTCGTTCCTGGAACTTGAAATACATAAGAGAAGGGAGGGAGAAATTATGTTTTGGGTTGGTGGGTGGAATTTTTTTTACAATTTGCTTTACGTCGCACCGACACAGATCTTATGGCGACGATGGGATAGGAAAGGTCTAGGAGAGGGAAGGAAGCGACCATGGCCTCAATTAGGTGCAGCCCCTGTATTCGCCTTGTGTAAAAATGGAAAACCTCGGAAAACCATCTTCAGGGCTGCCGACAGTGGGGTTCGAACGGAATATGTTTCACTTGTACTGTATTCGATTGAAGTACCGGCCGTCCCCTTTCATGAGGCATATTATGTTATGAGTTCCATCGTGGGAGATAATCACATGTAGCGTGGAAGGGCAATTCACTTCTTCCTGTTTAGCTTGTTCCCATGAAAGTTGATATGACCAAATTACGATGAAACAGACACCATTGCGAAAGTAGTGTTCTGACAGGCTCTCTGCTTCTAGGTAATGACTCAAACACACTGTATTCTATTTTTATGGCACTTGTTCAGCCGACACCGTTTTCTTCCCAGACTAGGAAAACAGTAGGCGTCTAATAAAAGTTCAGAATTGGGAACATGAATACTTTTTTTTAAGTACACCCATAATATAGCAGGAAAACATTACATGGAGATAAGTTGTGTTGTTTCCTGTCCTTAAATATTTAAAAGTCTCCGCAAGGCAAGTGAAAAGTCTTGTTTCGTAAGCGGCGAGGTGTGACATCACTGTACAGTATCGCACGAAGCTCTACCAGCCGTTGCGCATCAGTTGTGCTTTTTTTTATTTTAACAATTGGTTTTACGTCGCACCGACACAGGCAGGTCTAATGGTGACGACGGGACAGGAAAGGGCTTGGAGTGGGAAGGAAGTGGCCGTGACCTGAATTAAGGTACAGCTCCAGCATTTGCTTGGTGTGAAAATGGAAAACTACGGAAAGCCATCTTCAGGGCTGCCGACAGTGGGTTTCGAACCCACTATCTCCCGAATGCAAGCTCACAGCTCTGCGCCCCTAACCGCACGGCCAACTCGGTCGGTGCAGTTGTTGCTAAAAGCTGTAAGTTTAATATTCGTGATAGCGAAGAATTTCAAAACTGATCACAGAACGGCAATGAAGGGTTTAAAGGAGCAGTCAGTTAATCTGCCTACTTTAGGTTCAATGGTGGTAGAATCATACTTAAAAAGAATTGACTGTTTTGTGGCTGCGGCAATTTCTGTATCAAAAACAAATTGGTAAATGGCATATTTTATATAAGCATACACGTAACGTAATATTACTCATGTTATCTGCAAAACAACACATGATTTAAAAAGTGGAGAAACAAATAATTTAAATCATAGTTGCAATTCGTTTCTAGATTGCATTACAGTTTCTGGCTTCCACCATTACTAAAGTATCAATTCGGACTTCAGCACTAACTCTGAAAAACGGCTAGCATTATTGTAGGCCTACTATTTTAAACATAAATTTTTCTATTATCTCTCTATATGGATTCTTAACGATGTTCAAAAAGTAAATAAACAAATTCCATATACGAAGATAATGTAATTAGAGTACTCAGTTCGGTTCATGAACCCGCAGGTTTATTAATTTGACATGGACCAAGCGAATTGGCCGTGCTGTTAGTGTCGCATAGCTGCGAGCTTGCGTTCTGGAGATGGTGGGTTCGAATTCCACCGTAGGCAGCCCTGAAGATGGTTTTTCGTGGTTTTCCATTCTCACGCCAGGTAAATGCTGGGGCTGTACCTTACTTAAGGCCACGGGCGCTACCATCTCATTCCTACCCCTTCCCGATCGAAAACACGTCGAAAACCTTCGATGTGTTAATGCGACGTTAAGAAAACAATTAGTAAAAATAATTTGACATGGACGTCCCAAAATTTAGGTTAGATTTGGAGAGTATTTTAGTAATCGGCATTTATATAATTAACTTTATATTCCAAGATTTAAGTTAAGCATTCAAATTATTTCATAAATTCACTGTTTTAAATCATAGATTCAAATTCGGAGTTTCACCCCTAGAGAAGCAGGCATGTTATTAAGTCCAAATATATTCAACATACGTTAACAAATGATCTTCACAGTCATAAACTGTAGATTTCTCTGATATATCACTGACACTTCTTCGGTACGCCAAAATCGATTTCTTCCTACTTTTAGGGTTCTTTGGCGCATGTATAAATAATTTGTACGGGGTAGTATCCGATGCATTAGTGCATATTGGAATTATACACCCTTTATAACCTTTCGGCCTCATTGTATGTGCAAGTTTTATGTTAAATCCAAGAATTAACACACAGATTATTACACAACATAATTATACAAATTAAACTTCACTCTTTTGCAAGTTGCTTTATGTCGCATGGGCACAGATAGGTCTTATGGCGACTATGGGACAGGAAAGGGCTAGAAGCTGCCGACAGTGGGGATCGAACCCACTACCTTCCGAATACTGGATACTGGCCGCACTTACGTGACTGCAGCTATCGAGCTCGGTTGAACTTCACTTAACCAGATACTAAAATAAAGAGACTGTGTCCACGTTTCTCAAAGCATACCATGCTTTCTTCGTCTGCTAATACAATCGACCTAGATCCTAGATGATTTCAGGCCAATGAGATCACGTACTTGCATCGCGTGACATGTAATTTAGGTGATTTAGATATTATTTGTACATTTTGACAACATTTTTTAATTTTGCGTGAAACTTTGAATCAGAGTAAAACATTTAAAATGAAAACCCCGGATCATGCATGTTCCCTGTTGATATAGTGATTGATGAAGTTCAAAACAAACTATCTGTACAGGAGTTGATTTTAATCTGATGGACCGTTTTCCTACATTATATTCGATTAAGACTATATTGTTATTAGGCACGGTTATCGCATGACTCCACTGCATTCTAACAAAGTAGAGCAGTTACTGTTTTTTAAACGGTAAAGACGAATATCTTAAAAACGCTTATTGTGAACTATGTACTGGAGATATATGCTGCTGGTTACTTTTTTATAGATCTAGTTAAGCTCTAAACATTATTTCCTTAATGTTTTTGCTGTATCTGCAATCATTTGGGAATGCCAGAATTGTTATGTGTCAAAGAAAAGTATTTGTTGTTTGTTGACTTCAACATGCATGTGTCTTGTTCGAGTTATCTTTATAGTGTATAGCCTAATATTTAAGTTAAGAACAAACCCAAACGTACACCAAATTTCATTGAAATATTTCTAGCTATTTCCTAGTTACAGCGGAACAAATGCACAAACATCACTTGCACGTGGAGTATTATTATATACTGTAGATACTGTAGATAATGATTGCTGTTCCAAAAAGTCTGACATCTATGTTTGGGCGTTATATCTAATGTACAAATAATAGATAATTGTGGAATAATGTGACTGTAATGAGGAGATTGATGAGATTTGTACTTATGAAACCGTTTCCCGAACCAAATGTGTTTCTCCGCTTGTCCGCAGGCACAAAATTTCCAGTGTATTTGACGTCTTTACCGGTCGAAACAGGAAAGTGGTGAACTTTGTGAGATTTTTTCGATATCAGCATCCTTCGAATCTTATACGTGCCTGGTTGGATATTGAGCGAAGTAGTTTATTGATACCTTTAATATAAAGGAGCAGAAATGAAATGTGCTAGTTAACCTGAGGCAGAATTCCTCAAATTAATAAATAGATACATGGAGGCTTCTGAAGCCCGTTAGTTAGGTTCCAATGTTTACGTTGTAATAATCCAGGTCCTAGACCAATGCATAATGTTGAGTAATCAACTAGAAGGATGTATCATTACTGAAGTTGTGCTAAAATTCAGCATTTTTAATGAAATATTTAAAAGAACTTACATACAGGAGACCCAGCTCCTTAAAGTATTTTTTTTTTTGCTAGGGGCTTTACGTCGCGCCGACACAGATAGGTCTTATGGCGACGATGGGATAGGAAAGGCCTAGGAGTTGGAAGGAAGCGGCCGTGGCCTTAATTAAGGTACAGCCCCAGCATTTGCCTGATGTGAACATGGAAAACCACGGAAAACCATCTTCAGGGCTGCCGATAGTGGGATTCGAACCTACTATCTCCCGGATGCAAGCTCACAGCCGCGTGCCTCTACGCGCACAAGTACTTCTTTCCAGGGAGTAATTCCGAGACTCCACCTAATATTTGAAGATGCATTCAATAATGCTGATATTTAGGTATGCAACGTTCTTTCAATTGATTTTGATTTATATGGGCGCCAGAGTGTTGGTATTTTGTTGCACAGAAGTTCTTTCATGTGCCCAAAGCTAAAGCCAGGGAATTGCCGCATTGAAACACCTTCATATACGATCGTTCAGCTGCGATCAAACCCTCTCTCTTGTGCGCAAGACAAACACTAACCGATTACGTCACCGAGATCAACTGAAGTAACTTTAAAGGGAGGTAGTACACCTCGTTGGGTGAAAATATAACTTTTTCTGATTTTCTCAAATTTTGACACCTTGTAGTGTGTTCTCTCATATACTGATAGTATATTTTGGTAAATCGCCCGGAACATCCTGTAATATCGTTTAAATGTCATAGTGACAGCTAAGGTTACCCCCCCCCCCCCGCTTTTTTCTGTCATTTCAACATCCTAGCTTTTAGTTTGTAATTTACCGGGCGAGTTGGCCGTGCGCGTAGAGGCGCGCGGCTGTGAGCTTGCATCCGGGAGATAGTAGGTTCGAATCCCACTATCGGCAGCCCTGAAGATGGTTTTCCGTGGTTTCCCATTTTCACACCAGGCAAATGCTGGGGCTGTACCTTAATTAAGGCCACGGCCGCTTCCTTCCAACTTCTAGGCCTTTCCTATCCCATCGTCGCCGTAAGACCTATCTGTCTCGGTGCGACGTAAAGCCCCTAGCAAAGAAAAAAAAAGTTTGTAATTTCGCGGCATCAACTTTCAACCTGTCCAGTGACGTGTCGTGCTTCGCTTTTCTGCATTCATTTGTTCATTAGTGTGTTTGCTTCAAACTGTCGCACTGTATTTGTGAAGTGGAAACTAATTTCCTTGAAAATGCCTAGATCACAGGGTGTGTACAAAAAATGTCGTGGAGGTCCGGGGAGAAAACGCAAAACACTAACAGATAGTAATAATAGTAATGCTCCAGTAGTGAATGTTGCGTCAGGTGTCAGTGATACTACTAGTGATTTGAGGTTAGATAAGACGTCTGAAAGTTCTGCCGAAGTTAGGCATTGAACCTGGCAAGAACATGCGACAAATCTGCAGTGCCATTGATGCAGAAGGAGTGAGGAAATCAGATCTGCAAGCTGAGACGGCCGTTAAACAGTTCAGGGCAGTCAAAAGAAACAAGAAGATGGTCAGGGAAGATAAAATTGATTATCCAGATGATCCTGAATGTGGACCAGGCATGCACTGAAGTATTCTTACTTTGTTTGCATTTTACTCCAAGGTACAGTTTTCATTGTTCATGTACCTTTTTCTCAAAACCTATTTATGCTAGAAAGTTGAAATTTTTACCAGTTATTCTCTTGTCGTGGTTTAACTTCAAGCCATTTCGTTAGGTCTCTAACATAAATAATGACAAAGTTGTGGTCTACAAACTACTGAAAATTTTGGAATTTTTTTCAAATTTTAATTTTTTTCTGGCATCTGTGTGGCTAGAAAGTCTTTGAGACAGTGGGGTAATGAATAAAATTCATCATTCTATTAGTATGCCAACTTTTATCAACACAGGTTTACTAGTTTAGTCAAAAAAGGTAATGAAGGAAGCATACTTTAACATTGCTGAGATAGGGTGCACCACCTCCCCTTAAACTTACAGCATTATTACACTTTACCATTTTCTCAGTCCAACGTCGCCAAACACCAGTATGTGCTAGCGCAACATTAAATTCTTAGGAAAAGCAAACACTTCAGTTATAAGAATTCTGGCATATTTATATATTTATATCACATTAAACAGTGTGTTCCTGTTTGCCCGTTTATCATTATTGTCTCCTTCATCGCTACTAGCGTTTGTTACAATCGCTTAGACTATTATACTCACCGTGTTTGTCTTGAATACAGTACTATTTATATAGATATAATCTTATTCACTGCTAACAAACATTACATTCTTTTCCATCCTGATCACTTAATTTTTTTCTTACAAGGGATGTTGTAAACTGTACCCAAAATTCTCGTTAGAGTACATTAAACTATTTTCTTTATTGTTTATAATGTAAGTTATTCTTAAACATTAAGCGAAACACAAAGTAGTAATACGAAGCTAAAAATACGACTTTACTGCATATAAGAAACCTGCCAATCGAACGATGTTGCGAGAGATGATCTGGGGACAGGTCCAGGAGGATGTTTAGCCGAATATTTCTATCGCCTAGATCGACCAACGCGTCCGAAGGAAATAGTTGTTCATTGCTCCTTTTTTCTGTAATATTCTGTCACTGCAGTTGCGTTGGATGGATATTCAGAACGAAAAAACTGTCGGTCATACTTAATTACGAATTTATGGAGGAACGGTGGTGGTGATTTTCCTGTCATTTTACTGGTTATTTCCCTTGGCATTTTCAAACCGAAGCCACATTGACTGATCGAATGACTGCCCGGATATGATTGTACCACGCCCTTCTTGTTGAGTCAAGTGTTTAACACTCTTGTTTTGACCTAAATCTGCTAATCAATTAATGAGTGAACATGTTTTGTGTGCTTAAATCAATCGTGCAATGTGTTTCATTTAGGTCATGTGTCAGCCAGCGAGGTAATTTAGTATCGATTTATCGAAGACACAATACGAATTGGAAACTCTGTGCATTTAGTGTATCGAACTCCAAAACACTGTACGCGGCCGATATGAGACTTGTCACATTGCCTATGATAGGTGTGAGCAGCGAGGGGTATCAGACAGAGGAATGCAAGTATTATGTTAATGTTATTAGCTTTACGTCCCACTAACTACTTTTACGATTTTCGGAGACGCCGTGGTGCCGGCATTTAGTCTCGCAGTAGTTCTTCTACGTGCCAGTAAATCTACCGACACGAGGCTGGCTTATTTGAGCACCTTCAAATACCACCGGACTGAGCCAGGATTGAACCTGCCAAGTTGGGGTCAGAAGGCCAGCGCCTCAACCGTGTGAGCCACTCAGCTCGGCACAAGTATATCCCTATCCATACGGTGCAAACAGGATATAAAACTAACTTAAAGTAAATTCTGTACGGTAATATATATATCTCCCACCCGCATCCACAACGTCTCTGGAAACTCGTGCAGAATGTGCGGGACATACATCATGCTGCAACCACATTGACAGACGCGTTTCCAATCCCACATCCTCCATGAGGAGGGTGGAGTTTGTTGCAGAAATGATGAATATCGCTGTCGGTTTAATGTTCCCTGATAAAAATAGGGACCTAAAATACGGTTACCAATGATGCCGTACGAAACATTGACACTCCACTGTTGCTGATGAGCAACTTGACGAATCCAGTGGGGATTTTGCTCGGACCAGTAGTGCATGTTCCGCAGATTCACATGACCATGATTTGTAAATGAAGCTTCGTCCGTAAACAACGTATTACGCAGGAATGCTGGATTACCTTGCAACTGCTGAAGTGCAAAACGACAGAATACAATGCGGGATTCAAAGTCCGTCCCGTACAGTTCCTGGTGCAGTGAGATATGGAACGAATGAAACCGATGCCTTTGCAAAATTCTGCTCACACTACTACGCCTTATTCCAGAACCTTTCTTATCTGTTTGTAACGTTATTAACCTGGATCAACGCTCAACGCACGCTCGACATCTGCATTTCAATGAAGCAAAATTACAGCCGAAAGAACGTATGAAACCAGTCTTATTCTGATTGCCGTCCCTGCCCTGTAGAGACAGCGTCTCTGCTTCTTGCCTGGATGTCCCGGGTTTGATTCCAGACACGTCCGATAATTTATTTTCTTGTCTAGGGATTGGAACAAGGTTATTAGCCTGAGGAGTTATATCTTACAAGAGAGGCATGAAAGCATAGTGTTTAAGAAAGTTCCTATGTCCGACAAGGCGTTGGTATTGAAGTACAGGCATTGCACATTGCGCTAACGTACCGACTGTTATGTCGTCCGTCGTCCCTTTTATTCACCGACTAAGCCACATTTGGAAGAGGTGGCATCATATACGTACATAAGACACACGCATACACAAATACGCAGGCGCACACACGCACACACGTGGGAAGTTTAAAATGCTCCATAGTACAATTGTCGCTCATTGTTAACAGCGCTTCGGACTCAGTATTTGGTGGGGTATTATCCATGATCAGCTGATCGGCCCATGCATGCTACCCCGACGACTGAATGGACCAGCATATCTGACCTCCTTGATAAACTCGCAACACCTTCCCACGAGTGTGGATCGTGCATCGAGATCCGGTGCATTGGCTTGCTCGGTCTCCTGGACGTAATCCATCTGCGGGGACACATGAATTGTGTGATTTTCACTACTCCCTCTTGTTAACGACGTCGATCTGGAACAGCGTATTAATAACGCTTGTGCAGCTGTTCGACAGGATCCATGTACCTTCGAATGATTTCGCCACTTCAAGTTGAGGTTACTCATGGTGGATACTTTGAGCATCTCCTATGATGTGTCCAATGTACATCCTGTAACTCCGCCGTATGCAGCTCAGTAACAACCATTGTAGGGCATGCGTTCATCGGGACATGTTTTCTCGTTTTGATCCCAGGAATCCCTCCCTTCAACCCCCTCCCCCTCCCCCTCCCGACGTTTGTTACAAATGTTCAAATACACTCTTTAACCATGTTTATCAGTTAAGGAAGCATTCCTTGAATTGGTAAAATATTCCAACTAAAGCTCTCCCTTACCAACTGAAGTCTCTAGATTTAAACATAAACTAATTATATTTCTACAATATTCGTTCGATCAGGATAGCCTTGGGTAAACGTTTCTCCCTTCCATCAGGTAGAATTTATCATAATCAATTATAATTATTATACGTAGTCGTAGTGTGAATGGATTTGTCGGAAGAGTGCAACTCCAGACTCAGTCTGTCGTTGTTTGCTACATTTTCAGACACACTTCAATAACCAAAGCACGCTTAACTCTGTTTTCTGTTATAACATCAAAATGAATTCATAAATAATAATAATAATAATAATAATAATAATAATAATAATAATAATAATAATAATAATAATAATTAATATTATTAATTATTTATTTATTATTAATATTATTAATTATTTATTTATTATTAATATTATTATTTATTATTATTATTATTATTATTATTATTATTATTATTATTATTATTATTATTATTATTATTATTATTATTATGTCAGCAGGACTTATCGCACATATTTTGAAATTTAGCTTTACTAATATCAGTAATGCCAGGAAGACTCAACTGACATGTTTTGAAATTTAGCTTGCCTACCAGATTTCGGTCATCATCTGCTGTCATCGATGAAGTCGATGAATCCCTGCTCTACTATTTTATTACAGTAGGGGCCGGTTGTATAAAAATTTAAAACTGTGGTTCACTTTTGATCAAAGTTTTATTCTCTCAGCGTTATATAATTCTAATATTAGATTATGTGAACTGTGTCGACTGTGTCCTGTGACGTGTGTCGCTTGACCTGATATCACAGAACGCCAAGCAGGAGTAAAATGTGACGGTAAAGAGTAATTATATCGCATCGAATGCCAGTCCTCGATATTCTTTGATTTTCATATATCTCACGTTCTGTTGCATAAACAAAAACTATAATGAATGGTGAAGAGACGAAAAGATAAGATTGTGCACAGAAAATTTAAAAAAAGAAGAGAGAGAGCTGCTGTTCTCAAATGTAAAGCAGTAATTGAGAATAAGATAACCGATAGTGTCACTACCAGAAGGGAAGTGTCGTCTTTAAGTAAATTGCTGCTGAATATAGCTCCTGTGTATTGAAATGTACAAGAAGCCTGCCGTAATTCAAAATCTTCGTTTTCAGACGAAATATTGGAGTGATCCGAAATCTAAAAATCATTTTACTTTCAAATGATGAGTTGGGGTTGTTTATAATGCCAGTCAAACTGTACACCTTTACCACGTTGCTCGTTTTACTGCCTTACCAAAGGCTAAAATTCTTAGCTGAAGCGGCTGTTCACTAATGTTGCCCCTCTTCGTTCTATCCAGTATTGAAATAACAGGGTATCATTGTTGATCCTACCTCACCTTTCGCGTATAATGTATTTTACTTTCATATATTTTATGAATTTTTGCCATAAACTTTAGATCTCGTGGAAAAGTTTCCGTCACAGATTTTCTGAACAGTGTACTAAATGATTCCGATGGGAGCAATGCAAGAGATGGGTGTGTAATGATCCTGAGTTTCAATATGGAATTTCTGAAGCAGACTGAACACTGCTGTACCCGTGTCGCTTGCAGCCGTCCAGTGAGCCAAAAATGTTACTCCGTTCTTTGCCGAGAGTATTCAGAGAACAGATTGTGAAGTACTTTCCTGCCGTCCTCGGGGGTCCGGGTTCGATTTCCGGTACTGCCATACATTTAAGATTGGCAGGAGGGCTGGTATGTGATTAAAATGATACATGCAGCTCACCTCCATTGGGGGTGTGTTTGATAAGGGCTGCACCACCTCGGGATGAGGACACGAGTTTACTTTACCCCTTACGAAATCAAAGAAAGGTCGAAACAATGTTTCTCGTTACTGTATTGTTAGACTCTGTTAGGGTTTGATATTGATTAGACAGTATAAATTTTGGAATTATCTGTCTCTTTAAAGGTGATAATTAGAACCTTGCAATTCCTTCTCGAGTTTGGTGGAAGAATATCGTTCTCTCCATTAATCATGACAAATTTGTTAGCACATCCACATAGGTTATGTAATAACTTCCGAGTGTGTCACTATGAACATTTCTTTGGTCTTTTCACATACAGAATATGTACATGTTTGAGTAATTTTCATGTTGGTGCCAGCTATGACCCCACCTTACCAGTTACGTATGGTACGTAAAGTTTCATCTCTCCTTTTGAGGATTAAGCTAAAAACCCAACAATAACAAATGCATATTTTGCGTTCTTCACTTCATTATAGGTATACAACAATACGTAAGTGAATTATTACAGTGTGAAATATCATCCATACACATTTTTCTTCTCATATAATTACAAATATCACCACTCTTCTTTATTTTAAAGGTAAACAGGAGTATATCTTTAGCTTCCGCTAATCCAGGTTCATACAGGTTAACCCGTGAAAATTCGCCAGTTAAATTTGACCTTAGATCAAAAGGAAATGATCTTCGGTTAAATTTTAAGCAACCAACATTCTAAGTTTAGCTTGACTAAAGTGTAATTTCGTTGCTTGATCTTGAATTAACTTTTTATGCAACCGGCCATAAAACAATTAATTACTGTTCCCATCTCCTCGTAAAGTCCTAGTTGTCTTGCTACAGGAGGCACTCATTGAAGACAGAACCCTGTTCTCAAGTTGCGGGGAGTCGAGCTGAGCTAGCAAGTGAATTAAGACTGATTAACCAAGTCGCGAGCTTGCCAAATTCTGGCAATCTCATTTATCACCCCAAATGGACCCACGCCTCAACTCATAATGAACTCCACAGTGCACAATGATTTGATTTACCGTTCTGCGTAATGAACACGCTTTTCTATACAGTACCTCAACTCGTTAACGACAATCAATATACTTTCATATCGTTCTCACATGGCGAAAGAAATGCAGGTAGCATCAGTATCATCTCAGCACTGACAAAACATAAAGGGTTATTCTTAAGACGTGGCAGAGGGATGGGGAGGGAAGGGAGTTGTGCAGTGGGGAACAGTAGAACTAGCTTCCTGTAACTTACAGGCTAGGGCATCCGGGATATAGACAAATACGAGTATTGACACACTACACAGGTTCTCATTTAGGATGAATATTCTACAGTCGCTATCCCCCTGTGAACCATCTGACTTTGCCGCGGTGCGGAGGCTTAAGCGTCCCAATGACCCAGGTAGCCGAGCCGTAGGTGCAACCATATCAGATGGATATCTGTCGAAAGACCAGACCTAACGAATGGTTCATGAAAGGGAGGATATAAGTCTTTCGGAAGTTGAAAGGGCAGCAGTCTGGATGATTGACTGATATGGCCTTGCACGGATGAAAGCAACGGAAAACTACAGCCTAACTAACTCCTGAAAAAATGCAGCTGTCCCTGTACGAGTAAAATATTCCGAAGGTAAAATAGTCGCCCATTCGGATCTCCGGGTGATGACTACGCCTGAGAGGGCAATAATCGGGAACATGAATACTGACATTCTGTGAGTCGGAGCGTGAAATGCTAAAAGTTTGAAGCATTGTGCTAGGCTAGAAACCGTGAAAAATTAAATGGATAGACTAAACTTAGATGTAGTTGATGTAAGTGAAGTACGTTGGTAGGAAGGACAGGATTTTTGGTCAGGCGAGTACAGAATTATCAATACAAAATCAAGCAGGGAAAGTGCAGGAGTTTGTTTAGTAATTAACAAGAAAATAGGGCAGTGGGTAAGCTACTGTGGCCAGAAAATCAAACGGATTGTTGTTGTCGAGACAACGCCCACCATAATAGTGCAGGCTTATGTGCCTACTAGTTCAACGGATGATGAGGAAATCGAAAGAATATAATCAAGAGAAAGAAGATGTAATACGATATGTAAAAGGAGTTGAGTATCTAATTGTGATAGGAGACTGGAATGCAATAGTAGATCAAGGAAAAGAAGGTGGTGTAGTAGAATTCGGACTGGTACAAAGGAATGAAGGAGAATGTCTGCTGGTAGAATTTTTCACCGATCGTATTTCATAATACTTGGTTCAGACGCCATATGCGACGCTTCTATACGTGAACAAGACCTGGAGACGCTGGAAGGTATCAAATGACTTCATTATAATTAGGTAGATACCCAGAAACCAGGTATTTGGATTGCAGAGTCTTCCCAGGAGCAGACGTGGATTTTGACCACAATTTGGTGGTCGTGAAATGCCGTCTTAAGGTGAAGAAATTCAAAAAGGAAGGAATGTAAGATGGGATACAGGCGATTAAAGAAGGAAGTAGACAGCAAGTGCAGGAGAGCTGAGGAAGAATGGCTGAAAGAGAAGAGCAAGGATGGTAAACTTGTATGAAAGATTGATGTTGCATGTAGGAAAATCAAATGGAAAAATCTAGGTGTACGAATATTAAGAGCTGTGTTGTAAAAAAGGCTTGTATGGAAAGAAGACAACGCAGGAAGACGGCAGGAACATATTCAACAATTTGTTTCGAGGGGGAAGAAGGTAAATGACAAGTATCTGGAACAAGAAGGGACTGTTGATGCTGATGAAATGGAAGATCGAATTTTGAGGTCAGAATTCGACAGAGCTTTGAAAGACCTAAATAGGAACAAGGCACCTGCAATTGATGAAATACCCTCAGAATTACCTATTGCTTTAGGAGAAACCAGCATGATGATGCTATATAATTTAGTGCGTAGGATGTATGATACAGGATAAGTTCCATCCGATTTTAGGCGTAATGTTGTTATACAGGTGCTGATAAGTGTGAAAACTACAGCTAGTTTAATATATCATGCCTGCAAAATTTTAACACTTATTATTTACAGAATAAGAATGGAAAGGCAAGTTGAAGTGGAGTTGGGAGAAGGTCAGTTTGGCTTCGGAAGAAATCTAAGAACACGTGAAGCAATCCTGACTTTACCTCTGCTCTTAGAGGATCGAATTAAGGAGGACAAATCCTCGTACGTGACATTCGTAGATCTAAAATCGGGAAAAGGTATTCGATAATGTTGATTGGACCTATAAGTTGAGATTCTGAAAGTGATCAGGATCAGATACCAGGAAAGGCGGATTATGCACTAGCTATACAAATATCAGTCTGCAGTTATAAGAATCTAGGGCTATGGTGACGAAGCACCAGTCAGAAAGGGGGGAGGCAACGCTGCAAATTGTCGCCTCCCCTATTCAGTGTTTATGTAGAGGAGTTAATAAAGGAAATCGAAGAGGAATTTTAAAAGGGAATCACATTCCAAGGAGAGGAAATCAAAACTGAGATTTACCGATGTTGAACTATTGTTGTTTTATTTGAGTCTGCAGAAGATCTGAATGATATAAGACAGTTTTGGAGATGGAGTACAAAATGAAAACAAATAAATCCTAAACAAAAGTAATGGACTGCAGTCGAACTAAGGCAGGTGATGCAGGAAGTACTAGTTCAGGAAATGAAGTCATAGGGGAAGTAGAATAATATTGTTACTTGGTTAGTAAAGTGACGATGGCAGACGGAGTTAGGACAAAATATTCAGACTAGCCCCTTTCTGAAGAAAAGAAATTTGCTCACTTTGAATATTGATATACGAATTAGATGTTTTTGAAGACTTTCATCTGGAGCATGGCATTGTAGGGAAGTGAACCATGGACAATAACTAGCTCAGAAAAAGAAAAAATAGAAACTTTGGAAGTGTAGTGGTATAAAAGAAAGCTGAAGGTGAGATAGGTAGATGGAACGAATGAAGAGTAACTGAAAACGATTTGGTGAAATTTGACCAGAAAGAGATCCTGTAGAATGAGAGGACACCTCTTAAGACACCCAGTACTTGTTCATTTAGTTTTTGAGGGAAGCATATGTGGATAGAACAGTAGGGATAGACCAAGGCAGATTAGAGTGGATTTAGGGTATAGTTCTACGTAGAAATGGAAAGAGTAGCTCAGGTTAGGGTGGTATGGAGAGTTGCAGACAATGAGTCTATGGACTGATCACCCAAGCAGCAACATTCTAAAATTTAAAAAAGAGTCAAGCTGGTCATTGTTTGGCATTATTTTCATCTTTCGCTTTTCCCAGACTTTGTCGCACTTGTTTACCTACTGTAGTCCAGTTTACTGTCGATTACCGTTCCTTAGACCAACTGTATGTAAAGGGGTATATTCACTGTTATGAGTTTCTGTGGTGGTTGATAATGCAGTATGTGAACGAAGAGAAGTGTATGAAGATAAACGAGCTAATGGAATTTTCCAAACACGGCTAAAAATCTCTCCCAGGTCGAAAATCGAGCGAGCGACCCTCTGAACCGGAGGTCTCAATGCCATTATTTGACCAAATCGCCAGCAGTTAATTATTTTTTGTGATTTTACAGTGTTCCACCAATGGGCATTTGAACCAAGAGGAGGTGTAGACCCTATCCATTTTACTACAGAAAAATAACATTTGGTATTTAGGCCTACTTGAATTAATATCGAAGAAGCTAGGTTCAGGAGGTTACAAGAAGAAACAAAAAAGAGAACGTTGTCTTTAACCACTATTATTAACATCCACAGTATGATGAATTGGAAATGTTTGATACCAACTGACGTTGGGACCTGAATGTTGCGACATATTCAGATTAATTGATAATGTTTTTTAACAGACAGATCACCTTCAACAGTGTCATATGCCTTCGCTCCATATAAGCACTGCGGAGTGCGGAGAGGTTTGTAGCTTAAACCAGACTTTTGCCACGCATTCTAGTGATTAAAAATTTTACACCACCCCCTCCCCTATCCAGCCAGCCAACATTCTGATGGTAAAAGTATTTTGAATGTATGGAACTCCAACAGTCTAGACACAGTGTCCTACCATAAGGATTTGACGCGTTAACGACCGCGGCCACCAGCGGGCTGGTCTATTTCGTGCTTATTGACAGAGATAAACATCAGAATGGAAAAAGAAAGATTCATTCAGTTCGCTGAATGATAGTATTTTGCACTGAATAGTTCAAGTATGATGGTCATCATTGCATTTTCCTTGTAACCCATATCTGGTACCCTTGAATATATCTATGGAAGGTAACAGAAGCCAGGATGTACGCAGTTCGACATCATGCCGAATATGTGACAACTGACAACGACTTCGCTGATAGAAACTTACTTTTCTTCAAAAGGTACAGGTCGTAGATGTGAAATGTTCATTTCATTTTTCCTGTAAAGAAGACCCAGAAATATATATGACTGGTACCGATATCAGCTGTTGAAACCTTCTCGTTTTCTCAATATCGCTGTGAATGACAGAATTAAGAATTTTATGTGTATACATGTTTTCCTAGATCGTTCTTATTAATCTGATTCAAGACCAGACTATTCATTTTTTTAAATATCTTGTACGTTTTGCTACTGTTTAACAAACATTGACTACGTAGGTCTGTCTTATCATTGATGCTAAACGTATAATGATGCAAATGATGCATCTTCTGAGCTTGTTGAACAGCGCTAATATTATTATTTCATTGGCAAATACACAGATGTTTGGTTTTTGAAAGCGTATCTTGCTTTCTTCTCGGCACTGTTTGTCGAAAAGCAAAGAAAATATAGAAATGATTGTTCATTTTTATGAGGATCTTGTTAAATCCATGCTAGAAAGGTGGATATCGATGCATGGGCAGAACAAAGACACAGGATTTTGACAGTCGTCCTATTAGTTTGGAAAAGTTGAGTTATTTTGAATTTTAGCTTGACAACATTTGAACGTTCGGCACCAGTAGTGTGTAGACAGCTTTTATATTTTCTTGATCAGCCTTTAATACGTTGTGGTAGCTGTCGGGAGAATATTTTGTGAGAATAGATGCACTAATAATAACAGGAATAATAACAAAAAATATTGGAGAAAGAACTCTGCAATAGAGACTTAGAAAAATAAGATACAATGGGGGATTTCTCGGAAAATAAGAAGATTAGCCTCTTTATATATAAAGAAGAAATGGAAAGTTATTCTGACTGAAATTGTAATCGTTAGGATATTTTTCAAGTAAAATGTAGTTACAGACAGTTACCCTTTGTAGGTATCCCTCGCAAACCCTGTGCGTAATAGAACATCAAACCCTACACCGCTGAGTTGCCAGTTCATTTTAAATAAAGACCAAGTGATATAGGTGGCTGACATATATCCAACAAAATGAGGTATGGTAAAAGAGCACATAAACTTCCGACCCGGTGATATTCAGAATGTCCGCCAGAGACTGGATTTCAGTCCGGTTCTGACGGGGCACGATCTGCATGACGGTTCAGTGTGATTGCAACGAAGTGAAAAAGAATCTGCTCACCGAGACTGGGATAGGAACGGTACTTATAACTTTTCCCTTTTCAATTGTTTGCAATGTCGGTGCAGATGACATTTTGTCAAAAAGTGAAAAACAAAGTGGTGATGCGGTTACAAGGAAACTAAAGAAACTGAAGCAGGTATGGTTGAAGAGAATTGGCAGGTGAATAAGAGACAGGTACCCCTACCTCTACACCGCAGGAGGACTGCGAGGTCTACTATGTCTTTCGTTTTCTCACAATTCATGAGCCGTACTATTATTTTGTGGATACACTAATTTTTCTTTCGACTTATCGGAACTCTTTATCTCCCGTGTGGGTTGCATTATCTGTACCCCGTGCATGTCGTAAAGAATCTGTGCTCGCTCTACTTTTCCGTGTAACGGACAGAGTGTACGAATGCGTTGTACGATGTTTTTTTCTTTTTTGAGGTAGTTGTCTAAGAGTTTCTATGTTCACTCCTTGTATAACCATGAGCAATACTATGTTCTTAACATGGAATGATCTATAGATCTACACAGTGGTCGTTATACCGGCCTTAACAAACGGATCCACGCGCTGCAATCAGAATAGTTTCATAGCTCGGCACGTGGCGCTGGATGCCTAAGATGGAGCAGTAGAAATGAATACTCTGTAATCCACTCTCCATACTCCTAAATTAAGATAAATCGGCTGTCAAAGTCAATACCTTTTACACAGGGTGGATGGAATTCTATTTTTTTTTTTACCGAAATATTCAGCGGAACTTCCTGAATAACTCTCTCGCTCTCTCTCTCTCTCTCTCTCTCTCTCTCTCTCTTTGTGTCTTTGTGTTTTTGTACATATGTTTTTAGTAAAGCTTGGTGAACTTTTCTCTCTTCGAAACCTCTAAGTCCGTGTAGAAGTATCGTTTCCGATGCCATTAGGTCTTACTTGTGCCTTTGTCAGTTGTTCATGCTTCTGTTGTAAAGTTCTGTTCATTCGAGTTACTTCTACACGCAACCGGTTTATAGTTTTTCTCATTTGCTCAATATTTGAGGCATCACTCTGGGTGTCCGGCTCCATGGCTAAACGTTTAGCGTGCTTGGCCTTTTTTCATGTGATCCCATGTTCGATTTCTGGCCGAGTAGGAGATTTTAACCTTCATTGTTTTATTTCGATGGCTCGGTGGTTAGATGTATGTGCCGTCTTCAGTAATAACATTCATCATAGATAGAGCCCTATCCTCACAGACTCACAGATCGGCTGGCGGCCACACGCCAGTATCATTATTATTCACATTTCACTCGCCTCGGTTGTTCACCGACCAGGAGACGGACTGTTGTCAAGTTCTCCCGAATTTTACTGCTGTGGTAGGAAGGTTCTTGTCATGCGGCAGGTGTTCGGCCTTCTGCATTTGGAGAAGTCTATAAGCGATGTCTAGATCCTGCAGGTGTTGTTGCAGTTTATTGTGCACAAGTCCTGTAGCGCAGATGACTAAGGGACACATTTCCCAAAGTTTTGGAAATTCTGCTGCGAGGTCAGTATACTTCTCAATCTTTTGGACATAGTGCTGGTGGGCAAATCCAGAAGATCAGTCTGTCAATAAGGACAATGTCTGGCCTGTTTGATCTTATGATCCTGTCTGTCTGCAAGGATCGATTCCAGTATAGCTTGAACCTTTCATTTTCGAGCAGATCAGATAGTCTGTACTCATAATATGGGTTTTTCTCATCTATAAGGCCCGACTTCATTCTCAGCTCTTAGTGCACAATTTCCCCTACCTCATCATGCCGATGAGTTTATTCTCTGCTGCGATGGTCTTTCATGCACCCACAATATGCTCCACCATCTCAGCTGTTTTTCCGCATTCCCGTTCACTTCTACCTTTAAGGTATTTGCTGTAGTTAAGGGTCTTTATAACTCCTGGATTGCTATTAAGAACCCTTCTCTTTCTCCGGGAGATAGCCGTGTTTTAGCCAGAGAGTGGATTTCAGTCGGTTTACAGATGCTTGACTTACGGTGAGGATATGAACCATCGAGTTTTCTGCTTCCAGGCATGCTGTAGTTGTTCCGTGTTGGCAAAACGTTTGGAGGAGTCAACATGCTTTGAAGTAAACGTATCATCAGCACAACAGACAGCTGCGAAGAGATTTTGATCTCGCTTTAAATGGAAGACGTATTTTCGTAAGTTTTCTGTTACCGGGCGAGTTGGCCGTGTGGTTAGGGGCGCGCAGCTGTGAGCTTGCATCCGGAATATAGTCGGTTCGATCCCCACTGTTGGCAGCCCTGTAGATGGTTTTTCCGTTGTTTCCCATTTTCACACCAGGCTAATGCTGGGGATGTACGTTAATTAAGGCCACGGCCGCTTTCATCCCATTCGTAGCCTTTTCCTATCCCATCGTCGCCATAAGACCTATCTGTGTCGGTGCGACGTACTGTAAGGCAACTTGCAGTCATTCTCAGGTAGCCAAAGCAATGAGTGCTCTGAAAAGAAATGCCGCGATGCAGGAAATTACGTCGTTTGTGCGGAGACTGGTGTGCTGTATAATACTCCCAAATTCTTGAGTGAACGTTTGTGGTATGTTTGGTCCGATCTGTAATCTGTAATTTCGGTCGTTGGAAAGATGAGATCCTCCATGTTTGTAAGTTCATAGTCTCATAGTCGCATTTCATTCAGTATGAGCAGTAATATTTCAATGTGCCACATACCTCCCGGGATCTAATTTGGAAACCAATTGGTGTGTTTGCTATATTATTATTATTATTATTATTATTATTATTATTATTATTATTATTATTATTATTATTATTATTATTATTGACCGTCCAAAATTGTGGGAGAGAGGTTTTTAAATCCTGTTCTAGTTCTATATCTAACCCGATTTAAAAAAAGTTGCTCTGATCGAAGACCGAAGTGTCGCTGGTGTATTAATTTGATGGACGTGAAATGTATCGTGGTGAGAGTGCATTGTACTCCAAGTCAGGATGCGTGCTGCTGACGCTATTGTGTTGACTAGATGGAACAGGACAATGCCTAAGTCAGTGGGGGTCGATTCCTGGTCTCCATCAGCTTCTGTTACAATATCCTCCTTGTTTAGAAATGTAATGGAATTTCTCACGTACAGCGACTGTGGCATACTGTTCTATTTTCGAGTTAATATTCAAAAGAAATGGATCGAGCTGATAACGCAATTGTTCACTGTAGAACTGTGCACTTGCTTCCTTTATCACCAGACGGTAAACTTTTATATTATTTTGTCATTTCTAAGCAATGAGAATCGTGTGTTCAAATTTGAATTTGTGTAGTATTTTTTCATGTATAAGCAGTGGGAATCGTATGTTCTAATTTCGTTGGCACAGAAAAGTAATTCATTCTACTCTAATATAACCGTCAAGTTTTTTAGTCTGTCGAAGCCCGAAATGCAACATTTAGAACATTCCAGCATACTTGTAAAAGAACACATTATTAACATAATGACATGTTTCGTCCTACAAGAGCATCCTCAGCTTCTATCAAATCACTTTTAAAAATTCGTTTTGTAGCCTAGAGAGTATTGTTTTACGTTGCGCCAGTTTGTCAGTGATTGTGATTGGGTGACATAATGAACAAGTGTGACACATTATATGCATTTTGAAGTCCGTTATTGACATTTAAATAGATTTGGGAAAGTTTTCTGTACTTCTACAGCTCTGGTTCCGCCCGTTTGAAATCTCCAGTGTAATTCCCTAGACTTTATTCGAACTACTTTACGAAAAGCGAACACACATCACCTAGAAAATGTTTGTTGGAATGCTACTCGTAGAACGCATAGCGTGAAATTCAATTCTTAGAGCCAGACTGAATGATTCAGATGGTAGAGCGTTCAGTTTTGAGTCTAAGGTGGTGGATGGTTTTGATCCCAATGATATTTGAAGGTGTTCATATACACCAACTCTGAACCCTTAGATATACGAGCACCTAAAGGAACGCCTGCGGGACAAAATTTCTGGCACTTCGACATCTCCGAAAACCGTAAATAATAGTTAGTGAAATTTAAAACCACTACCATTAATTAATAGGCAGACTCATTCATTATAGGCATGCAAACATTAACTACGATCCGGGACTGGTACATTCGACACAATTTATTGGAACAATCTCAAATATAGCACACGGTACTGCATTTAAAAAAACGAATATTCATTGATATGTATATTCTTTGAAACATAATGAAATTATACTGGAAATAATCGATACTGCGGTTCATGCAACAATTCGTAATTTTGCGTCGTTCTTTGTCTTTGTTGGATTTATACTTTCTGACCTACTTATACGCACTAGTCTGTGGAGATCGTGCCGTGCAATTGTACAGAGCCTCTGAATAAGCCTGGGTGATAATCTCGTAGTGGTGATGCTGGTGGTGATGATGTAAGTACCGCCTTGCTCTGCTACCATATCTGGTTGTCTCATTTTGTTTTAGCGTGCTGGTTGCTCAGACAGCATGCTTACGGTAGTGCTGCACAATGAATAACGCCTCCTCCAAATGGAAGATTCAGGTAATGAAGGAAAAGCTACAAAATATTTCCGATGAATTCAAAAAGAAGATCTAGTTATACTGAAGACTAGCAAATGTACCCGTGCTTCGCTACGGTATTCTACATTGTATACGGATTTCTCCGTAAATTACTGTAAAGACAGTGAGTAAAATTATATTAAATTGCTTGTGTCTTAGCGCTATACGAAAAACAAAACATTGTTTCCGATATAAGGTAGGCATTGGGGAAGCTTTGACAATAATGGCAGGCCACATTCCCCATTGCCATCACAATAGAGTTCGGGAGTTTCTACTATAACGGCAGGCTCACTTCGCAACCGCCATTCAGAGTAGAGATTGAGTTTTCGTTATAAAGACTGGCCCCTTTTCCTAATGCCAGTCACAATCGAGTTGGAGATATTTTATTACAATCGAGAAATGCAGCGCTATCTAACATGTCAACAATCGAAACACGACAATAGAT
Organism: Anabrus simplex; assembly: GCF_040414725.1. Lineage (NCBI taxonomy): Eukaryota > Metazoa > Arthropoda > Insecta > Orthoptera > Tettigoniidae > Anabrus > Anabrus simplex. The sequence goes on from NC_090265.1 coordinate 1,338,578,460, forward strand.
AATATGGCCATAGCTGTAGATTTCTCCAAATTGAACTGCAATTTTGCTATCAGTTTTGTAATACGACTTACCGTTTAGGAAAACAACTACCCCGAAACGAAGGCCTGCACCGTCATTAAAATGCACCCATATTTCGATATTTTTCGGGGCCGAAAGCTATACACTTGAACAGCTTGGAATTTTTCCTCAAAGAACAGTGGTTTTGGGATTAGCAATTGCATACATACGGATAAATTAAGGAAGAAAAGTAATACAGTTAAAAAAGTTGAAATTAGTAGAAATTGGGATTTTAACTCAGGACAGTCGGTTAGGACAAATACGTAAATACCAAGTGGATGTATTGGAAAATAAAATACCCCTCAATAAATTATCATGGTATGAGTTATGGATATAAGAAGGCGGCAACAGAGGAGAAATTTAGTCGCATGGATTCTTAGATAAACAGATAAGAGGATGAGTAAAGCCCAAAGAGGCAAGGCAGAGGCAAGAAATTAAAGCGGAAAGCAGAAGTAGAATAGATATACAGAAAAATGATAACAAATACCAGAAAACACCTTACGGTGTGAAATAATGGGCTGCACTCCGCAGTATTGTTCAAATATTAACAGCGCCCCTTAGTGCTATCCGAGGACACTATTGTAACCTCCAACGGTATTCCGCCAGTATCCCGCAAAATTGCCGATTAACGCCTCTCTTGCTTTCTGCCCAAAGAACAACCTCGAGTTTACAGGGATGATGACGAAAATGGCAATACGTTATTTCCCTGCTGGCAAGTAGTCAGAGACGTTGCCATGGTAACCTGTGGGTTCGTTGTCGGTCTATTGGGCACTCAGTGTAGAGCGTGAGACCCGCGGAAAATAGTATGTTCCTCCGTCATTTGAAGAGTAAGCGAAATTATGTATATAACAAAAGTTGTTTATAATGAAGGAGCGTTTTACGTATAGTCCACGGATTTTACAGAAAATCAATAGTGTAAAGGAAAATGGAAGGAAACTGTTCGGGTTTTTCTATAACCCCCCCCCCCCCCGTCTATTCAGACATTTTTAAGTCAGATGCATATAGAAACCTTCCTCGGGATGAGTATACTGTAAATATGAAGTTTGGTTGAGATCTATCCAGCCGTTTCGCCGTGATGGTGGAACAAACAGACAAGAAAAATAAAAACCACTGATACGGTCTTGAGTTGACCTAAAACGGATATATATCTGAAAAATTGGCAAAACGAACGAAATTACAGACAGCGGACCCCCTACAACTTTATATAAATGACGAAATACGCTGAAATTTAATTTATTTCTGTTACCCAAAGTTTATGCGAGCTTGTACACTTCAGATGTAACAGATCGTACCGTATAGTGTACACTAGTTGATGTACCCGTGCTTCGCTACGGAATTCTACATTGTACACAGAATTCTAGGTTAGGCAATGACACGTTGTGAGCAAGATTGTATTAAATTGCATAGCTCTTAACTTTACCCTAGAAACGCGACGGGGAAGTCACCAAACATCTCTTCTCATATGAAGACTGGGTTGGGAAATTTTCATTGTAACAGTAGGCCTGCTTGCCTACCATCAGTCACAATCAAGTTGGGGAGTTTTCATTATAATGGCAGACACTCAATCACCTGCCTTTTACATCCTCAGAAAGACTGTCTTATTAGTTTTCCCAACTGAACTGAACATAGGTCATTACAATGACGTCAGTAAGAATGGCACGATTGAAAGCACTGCTTTCATATGAAATACTCGATCAAACAAAAAACCACACATTTTCTCACTTTTAACGAACAGTACTACACTTCCGATCTAACAATCCAAAGTTCCAGAGCTGGAATGACCAAGCTACAGACAGCCGTAATCCGTGAACACACTTCGTCTTTTTCGGCGCGGAGGGTCGAATAGTTGAGAGTCCCAGGGAAAAAACTATGTCCTTTTACTAATCTGTTTCATAGGAGTACCCGATGAATCGGAAAATCTCAACTCACAACACTGGCGGCGAAAAAAAAAAAACTATCTGACTTGGAGGCAAATTCTTCCTCCAAGCCAGAGGAGAAATCTCCTCTTCACTCCTAATTTGGAATAAAATGAATATAGAATTTAATACAAGTGAAGAGGGTGAAGCTTTTATTAAGAAATGGCTCTTTTCAGGGGTGAATATTGAGTTATTTAGTGAATTGTGGTGCTATAGTTTGGAATAGGCCTAAATTGTAATTCTAGACCAGGTCATACTACTAATACTAAGTGAACTCTGGCTTAAATGTGCACACTTCTCATTCAAAACAGCGCGTCAGACTAGGGATCGAATGCTGGAATACTATGATGAACCAGTGTGTTACGTATCAGCAGTATGAGGAAATGTATGAACCAGAGAAATGGCGTGCTAAAGAAGAAAAATTTCTAACTCCCCAGCTATTTCCCGCCAATATTCAGGCAGGTTGCTATACCGTTGCCTACGGCTATACTCGGTACGCAGCAGTAATCCCATCTATCGGAATTGAGTAGCACCATAAGAGACAAAGAACATTACAACAAAAAATGGTCAATGTAACGCTATTGATCTATGTTATGCGCTTATATTGTAGGCCTTTACATTTAGTTTTCTCCCGATTCTGAAATACCACGCTTATGATAGTCGGTACGGTAAAACTGAATAAAACATAAATGATTAGAAAATGTATTCTCTCTAACTTTTGTTATGTAAGTTTAGTACTTTTCGGTAGGTACAGGTATTTAAAAATTAAATTTTAGGTGCCTTCCCCTAAACTACAATTTCATTCAGGGTGAATAAAATTGTTTAGAGTTTAGACTATAGTTTATTGTTCCCCGACTCTATATAACGATTTTTATGAAATTATCTTAACCCATTTTCTCGTGGCTCAGCGTTGATATGGACTTAGTAGCAACATTACAAACTCATGAATATCTGTGTTATCATAGCCGGTACCGGTACGGTAAAAATGTATAAGACATAAATGATCAGAAATTGCATTCTAGACAGTGGGTTCGAACACCACTGTCGGCAGCCCTGAAAATGGTTTTCCGTGGTTTCCCATTTTCACACCAAGCATATGCTGGGGCTGTACCTTAATTAAGGCCACGGCCGCTTCCTTCCCATTCCTAGGCCTTTGCTGCTCCATCGGCGCCGTAAGACCTATCTGTGTCGGTACGACGTAAAACAAATAGCAAAAAAAAAAAAAAAATCATTCTGTATATCTTTAGTTATGTAGTATTTAACGGTAGGACCAATAATAATATCAATATTTGAGAATTAAATTTCAGGCCTTCCCCTAAACTACCATTTCACTCAGCGTGAATAAAATTATTTATAGCCTAGATTGTAGTGGTTCATCCCCCGACTTTACATACCGATTTTCATTAAATTCTTTTCAGCCGTTTTCTCGTGATGCGTGTACATACATACATACATACATACATACATACATACATACATACATACATACATACATACATACATACATACTGAACCCTTGACTTTTGTGCCCTAAGAACATTATGCATAAATTGACAATTTAATTAGAAGTTCGATTCTTGATAGTATGGATTTGACACGTGACGAGGGGGTGATTACCTTCGGTCCCACGCTCTGGGATACGTTACGTCAGTCGCACGTGTCAACGGCGGAAGAATCTTAAGTCAGTTTTGTGAACTATTTCAAAGCGCGTGTATATGGCGTGCCCCAAGCCAAGTCAAAAAAATATAGTGCCTATCGAAGGAGGTCATTTATCCCACAAATGGAACATGTATAAATTTTTAATGTCCATGAACACTACCGCCAGAAATGTAGCAAGTATGTAGTCACTTTCAAAACTCTTGTAATTACAGTTTAGTTAAGTCAGAAAATTTATAGAAATTTTCTTGCCGACAAAGGAAGATGCCCGATGTGAGGGGGGTAACTGGTATAAATATGAAGGGACGCCATGACGAAGTCTCCTTCTCCGGCATTTATGGTACGAAGCGGACGAAAAAGTGCTGAGCTGCTCTGTGAAATCAAACAACAAAAGTAGACTAAGTTCAACCGCAGATTTTAGCCATTGTGGCTGGGGTCTTGACTCCATGTGGAGATAGTTTCTTGAGTGGAAATAATTGTACCAGATAGGACGGTCAAAGTACTGAATACATTCTCAAGTGATAAAGTAATTCGTGTGCGGAAGTAATTACAGTCCATCGTGTGCGATCAAAAAGAAAGTGAAGGGCATTTCTTTTTTTATGCTTTATTCCAGGAAACCTGAAGAAATTCGTCCCCACTCTGGCAAACTAGCGAAAGTGACAAACTAGGGAATCTGTAGTCCTCAAGTTTTGGTCTATATTTTATTAATTATATAATGTCTACCCTCTGACAAAGTCTCACATCTGCAGCTCGTTCCGTATGGCTAACACATAAAACCAATCATTAAATATAAAAATTGATTTGACATGAGTAATTACAACTTCTTTCAGCTCTCCTAACCTTTTGACAATTTGCAGATTCGTTAGTTTGCCAGAGTAGGGACGGTATAATAATGATCTGTAAAGCCATGAATGTAAAAATGGCTAAATAAAAATGCCAGGGTCGCAGGTGAGCCCTATGACGAACACTGGCATGACTACATAAGGTGTGTGACTTTCCATCTTACTACCTGTTATATCTTGTTTCATGATCTCTAAATGTGTATTTGAATGGGGATATACGACGCAGAGGTCACCCCTATTAAGTTTTGTAAATATTAGAATACGACTAAAAGAGTCATTTGTTTATTTTCCACTTGGATAAATTTTTGAAGTCTTGCGAGTGCCGTATAATGTTATAAAAAGTAATTGAATAGGGTTTCGAAGTGATATCACGTCCAATGTAGATCGTCATTTCCGTGTGTTTCTGCCTATATATTTGTGATGTCAAATTAAGATGTTCATTCGACGTAAAATTTTTCTGTCTGTAATTTTGACGTAAATAATATAGACATCCATGGTTACTCATTTTCAATCGAGTGGAAGCGCGCTGTCGGGTGAGAATCTAGTGTGATGAATTTGGTCACGGAGAGAAACGTTTTTCTAGGCCCATTTTAAAACTGTGTCTGACTGACTATAAAAAGATCTAGTAGAATGTTTCAGTCATTTTCGTGAAAATCAAGTTATTAAAATACGATATCATTTTAATGCGAAGTTATTCATTATTGATGCATTGTGAATATTAGACGTCATGAATTCTAGTAAGGATCTTATTCCAGTTCTTTGTCGGTGATAGTTGTGGAGTTGGGAAACAGAGGTTAGTTGTCGTGTGAGTCAAGACGAGATATGTGAATCAGGCTAAGACCTGTAATTGAAGCCGGGACATGGAAGCCCGAGGAATATTTTATAATGTTGGGAATGGAAAGAAATATATAGAAATCCATAGCGGTATTAATTTGCGACGCGTATATTTATTGTGGGCATCTTGAAGCATAATTTGTGCATTTTGTTGGTTAGAATATCGTATTTGTTTAATTATGTCGGCGTAGTTTAAAAGGGAGCATTTTGAGAAGCCAGTCAAGTAGAACAGACCAGATGTCTCGTGTAACTGCCAAGCGAACTTGGGGAGGAGAGGCCTCAGCTGAGAGGGTTCATCGTAAGATAACGGGACACGCGTGGAATTGAGATTGTATTTCTCGGCCGGGGAGAACATTATATGTTGGATTTAGTTGATATTTTCATCCGGTAATAACCTGAGTGGTATTAGATACTGTAAAATCTGTTTAATTGCGGACGTAATGTACATTTGAAACCACGAACTTCGAGGTATAATGAACAAGAGTAACCAAATTCAGGGTTTTCCAAAATATAGAGGGATGGTGGTGATTGTGGTTTGTCTGTGAGGGGTGCGCAAACTTTATAAATGTTATGACGAGATATGACATCGTAATTATATGGCGAGTTGCTTTGGTTTGTACGTAGATTATTAGGGTATCCAAGTGTTAATAATGGCTAGGATTAGATTAGATTTAAAGTGTGAGATCATGAGACAAGATATATAGCTGGACATGAATTATGTAACAATTCTTTTCCAGCCAGATAAACATCGATAGGATTTTAAAAATTGTGAGATCACAATTGCGTAGGAATTTGTGAAGAAACCAGAGTCCGCGGAGATAGAATTTTTGTCTTTTAAGATTTCATTAAATCATTTAAATTTATTTGATTATTAAATTCATTGAAACCGCATTTTGAAATAACTTTAATCAAGTGAATAACTTGGAGATGCATTCTGGAAATCTTAGTTTGTTTTCTGGAAAATATTTAAATGGTAACGTAACGATTAAGGGGACATATCCGAAGGAAATGGATTTTACTGCCACAAAGTTTGTGAGCATTGCTATTGTTGTAATTATTTAACTTTGATTGATTGAGCAGTGAATGTGCTGGGGATAGTAAAGTGGAAACTTTGGTCATCAACCGATGTAACTTAATTGTGTTTAGCCTTCAGCTTAGAAACTTGAATGGTCAAGGGGTCATCAACCTCATTGACTTAGATTAGGGCCATATGCCACTGTAGTATCATTTTCCTTGCGGTCATCATCCACAATGACTGTAAAGTAACTTAGAAATTTAGATGTCGGTCCATGTCTATGACCACTGTGGCACACACCGATTGGACGGTCTTAATTATACCCAGAGTTCAGAGTTCGTGTTACGAGGGCTGGACCATAACGAATCACTATGATGGTACATGTGGTCTCACGTGGAAGCCGAATTTAAGGATTTCCAGACTTTCTTTTCTTTAATAAAAAATGAGACAATGGTTTCTAGTAAGAATACCCATCAGGTAGACACGCCAAAGGCTCACCAGTGTTCTAACCTTATATGTAATAAAATGATTGTGGTGTCCAGTGGACACGTGTAATTTCAGTAATACCGTTGAGATATCAGAATGCTTCAGAATTTCCTGAATAAATTGGAATCTTTTAAACAGACCTTTCATTGAAAGTAGATAGATTAGAATTACTGAACCCTACCTTTACCTCAGCAAGTGACGAAGAACGCGATACGACCCAAGAGACAGATCTCATGAACTTTGCTGATAGGTAAGAAAGGTAGGTATCCCTCAATACGGATCAAAGGGTTCAATACATACATACATACATACATACAGACAGACAGACAGACAGACAGACAGACAGAAATTACGGAAAAGTAAAAAATGCATTTCCTTGTTACTGTAAACATGACCGATACAGAAATACCATTCTTTTCAATTTCTGAGCAATGTACAGACAAAACTCGTATTTTATATATATGATTACCTAGACAGGGATGGCGAACCTTTTCCATCTAGTGTGCCATTTTAAGTCTGTTTTATTATTCTCAACTGTTTCCTGTGCCACTTGTTATTTTCTTTTAAGGAATGGCTATACCCCACCCCAGTACGACTTCCTTACTTAATTCCAATTATGTTTCATAATATGTTAGTTATTTAGTGATTTATTTACTTATTTAATCCATATCTTGTAAATACATTTGACTGCATGTTTCGTGGTTGTATTTTGCAAAAACATCAAAATACATTTTTAAGTATTTCGAGAATACCTAACATTACTTGTAAAAATATATAATAAGCTCCCATTATAACACAGCTCATCATTAAATAGTATTAGATATAACAATTAAAATACTAATGAACTTCGAGTGAAATATCGTTCTCACATTTAGTACCCATGTCATTTATAATAGGTACATAACTTCTTGTCTTCAATAACACACAAGAAGCACATAGGTCTGAACCAAGACGGATTCTAACTGTTGACTTCACAACGTTCATTGTAGGGTGTTTAACGTTTTCTTTAAGAAATTGCACAAACCCATTATTAATACCCACCATACTTGAGGCTATTCTGTAAATCAAAGCCCATTTTAATACAAGTTCTTGCTACATATCCTTCCTTATCTATTGTCGTATTTCGTAAACTCAACAATTTTACTAATTCCTCCCTCCCCTCATCATATTTTCACAAGGAAATCAGACAAAACAGCAATCCTTTCTTGTAAGGTCACATACGTGTTTTCATCAAGACATACTGAATACATCTGGGAGTTATCCGAATCAGCTTTCAAATGCTCCGAAACATCTTCTTTCATTCTTATTATTCTACCCTTGACAGTATTCGGCTGGCTGGCATTTCTTTAATTCTGTTAATTATTTGCTGTTTGTTAGAAAAGTCTTCAATGAATGTATCGGACGTCGATAAGAAAGCCTTTTTCAAGAACTCACCGTCAAAAATGGGCTTCCCATGCTCTAATATGCAGTGAGACAGATGGAAACAACCGCACTGATAACATTCCTTGGCCTGAAAGTTGATACAAAACAAATAGTTTGCTTTGTGTATTCTTCGATTTTCTGTGAAACGAGCTCTCTTCTTTCTTCATTTGATATGGAATGAACATTTAAATGATTCGTTCCGAAATGGTGATTTCGGCCTACATTAAATGTGCGGGACACGACGGTTTTCAATCACAGGCAACATAAAGCATTATTGCGTATTTCTATCACTCTGAATTCCATTGTCCACTGTTCTTGAAGAATCCGGTTACTACTTTTGTTAAGTTTCTGTTTTTTTCGGCACCAAAAACCTGTTTCTGAGGTCCGTATAAAAACGACATTCAATAAACAGTACTGCACAACGAATAATTACGCGCTACTTGCTACCACACACACGTCAAACTTCACTCACCGACTGACTGACGGCCAGGCTTTCGATATTTATTTCTTACACGCGAAACACTATGACTATACGAGCCATGTGATATTGTATAGTCTGTAGCACAGGACGTATATAAAAACTTTAATATTTTCATGTGGCGTGCCACCGAAATCCTGTTCGCGTGTCACTTAGTGACACGCGTGGCATAGGTTCGCCATCCCTGACCTAGACTATTGAATCTAGCAATAGAGTCCATTACGTGCTAAAAGGGCCCAGTCCTTCGGCAGCAAAATCGCCCTTGTAATGTCTTCCGAGACATAATTCAAGTAAACCACTGTTAAGAATGACTACGAATTATTCTCCTTTACAGGGTCGGGAGTTTGATGACCTGATTAATAGAGAAAATTAACCTATAGAATGATTTAAAAATCCTCAAAAATCACTTAGAATACGCGAGAAAGTGACCCAAAAATATGAAAGAAAATATACACTCATATTCATAAAAAAAACACCACATTGAAAGACTAGATGTAGGGTGTTCATATTCACAGGACATGTGCAATAGTATGAAGAAATGATGTTTCTTGCTCTAGCTAAAATATGACATGTCATCCCTATTTATTTACGTACCCCAGGGCCTCTCAAACGCCTAAAATCTCACGCGTGCAAACTGAGGCGCAGAGGCTCCGTGCACTGTGCATCGGTCCGACTCAGCTCAACTCGACTAGACTCGGATGGTGTAGTGTGCTGAGAGCGACGAAGCGTTCGGTGATAAACGGCTTGTTTATCAATGAAATAGATAAGCGCAAGACAACAACATAATAATGGAGCAACCTGTTTCGAAGAAAGCAAAGACTTTCGAATGTCCATTTCAGTCGAACTGTGAACTTCCGTACTTTTTCTCAGTCGTGACGATAAAGGCACATCCTTAATCTGTGGGACAATACGTACGTAATCATCAAGGAGATCTAATTTTCAGTACAAAAGTTTTGCTCGAATTCTGCGAGAATTTATCGAAGGAAGATTTTCCTAAGCTGCATCGAGAAGCAGCCAAGATTATTTCTGTTTGGTTCCACATGCATATGTGGGTTTTTTTCTTTTTCTGTTTTGACTTGTACGGAAACGAGATTGTGTGGGAGTATTTCTGATTGTAATTTAAAGAATGCTCTCAGAATTGCTGTCAGCCAATCCGTTGTTCCAGACATTGTTGGTATAGCAGAGAAAAAAAAGAAAAGAAGTGCTAGAGAAGATAAATTGTCTGCTCAAACCAAATTGAAAGAAGATATTTTTAACACCGGTAACAGTGTCCCATACAACGGTGTGTCTCCGCTCACCGCACGTAAACATGTCGCAGTGAGGGGAGAATCAGCGGGGAAGGTGAAGAAGGCTGAGACAGGCCAAACGGGCGAGACAGATGTAGGGAAAGAGGAGTGGGGTTTGCACTCTGGTCAACCTAGTGAAGTCGTTTCCTGCACTTTTCGCCGTGCAATGCACCGGCGCATGCGCCCTGAGAGACCCTGACATACTCTAGGATTCAGCGTTCAACTGTCATAACTCCACATTTTTGCTATTTTCTTTTTTATTGTGAAACCCTTGAATTTTCCTTCGAGTAATGGTTGGTACGTCTGTCATTTCTTCAGTATCACTAGGCACAGCTGGTGTAACTTTACGGCATGTCACAGTAGTACAACCTTTGTGAAGAAATTATATATTCATCTTATGAACTTAGAAACCCGGTTGTGATCCAACTGAAGTAACTAACGCATCTTCTATTCTAGCATCTAAAGCTACATTCGGCAGCCTCATTGTAGCATCAAGATGCAGGAATATTGTAATAACTTCGATCCGTTAAAAAAACTCTTATTAATAGAAATAAGGAGCAGAGTCCTTAAGAAGTAGGACATCAAGGCGTTTTCAAGCTAAAAGAAAAGCAAGCAAGCGAGCGAGAAGTTTTACTTCGCTGTTGAAATCGAGATACTAGCCACGAAACGTCTAGTTATACATAGAATCCGAATCACATAATCTTTCATTCCATACCGTATGTATTCATCATGTTTCGAACCGCGGCCGCCTTGATGAGAAGCCAGTGTAAAATGTCACTTCGATATCACTCCCCCTAAAACTTGTTTAACTAGTATAGAAAATTAAGTACGCAGATTTCATAATTCATCTGCTGAAAGGCATTAAGTGGCAGGGAGGGATTCAGTTATGTGGAAATGTAGTAAGCAGTCTGGCCTATGCTGACGACTTGGTCTTTTTTGCTTTACGTCGCACCGACACAGATAGGTCTTATGGCGACGATGGGAAAGGGAAGGCCTAGGAATGGGAAGAAAGCGGCCGTAGCCTGAATTAAGGTACAGCCCCAGCATTTGCCTGGTGTGAAAATGGAAAACCACGGGAAACCATCTTCAGGACTCCCGACAGTGGGGTTCGAACCCACTATACCCCGGATGCGATCTCACAGCTGCGCGCTCCTAACCGCACGGCCAGCTCGCCCGGTGATTTGATCTTAATGGCAGATTGTGCCGGAAGCCTGCAGTACAATATATTGGTACTTGAAAATACAGTAGGTGCAATGAGTGTGGTATGAAAATTAGCCTTCCGAAGACTAAATTGATGTCGGTAGGTAAACAATTGAACAGAATAGAATGTCAGATTGGTGTTACGAAGCTGGAACAGGCAGATAATTTTTAAGTATTTGAGATGTGTGTTCTCCCAGGTGGTAATATAGTAAGTGAGATTGAATCAAGGTGCAGTAAAGCTAATGCAGTGAGCTCGCAGTTGCGATCGACAGTATTCTGTAAGAAGGAAGTCAACTCCCGGCGAAACTATCATTACATTGGTCCGTTTTCGGACCAAGTTTGATTTCGGGGTGGACTCAGGATATCTTATTCATAAGTTAGAAGTAAGAGACCTGAAAGTAGCGAGAATGATTGCAGGTACAAACAGCTGGAAACTTTGGTAGGAAGGTACTCGGAATGAGGGGATAAAGGCTAAGTTAGGAATGAACTCGATGGATGAAGCTGTACGCATAAACCGGCTTCATGGTGGGGTCATGTTGTGATGTTTGGGACATAACTGCATGTATTAAATTATTGAACTATATAATTAATTGATAAGATGTATATATTTAATCACTGGTAGGTCATTTTAAAATTAATATGTATGTATATATAGGGTTTTAATCATCATTTTCACATCATCATTTCATTTCTTTGTATCGCGGCTATAACGTATTCTGAACGAACAACTTATTCTATAAAGTATTTCGACATTATTCGTATTAATAGCTTGCAGTAAATTTTTCAATAGCCGTAGTGAGGTGACCAGAGTCAGCAGGCTAATTTCAGCCCATTACCAGGAAATGTACGTCATCGAGCTTACGAGAGACCGTATCCCTCCCATACTATGAAGGGACAGTTGAAACCTTATGAACGCCTACTTTTCGAAGTTCGCTACCTGACGCTTCATTTCCGCGGGAAAGTTCAACCTTTGTGAATGGACGTAATGAAGCAAGATGATGGATTCACAGCAATACATAGGAGAAGGGATGAGACCTCGAATCTCACTGGACCATGTGATATGGTTGATGGAGGGAGATTTTGAAGGCTATATACTCGACGACAAGAGCTGGAGAGAAGATTCAGATTCGCACTCGTACTCGTACTCTTGAAAGACACCCTTACGACGATTCTACGTCTGCACATCGGAGAAGATCTTAACTTAGTTCACTTCGCATCTGAGTGTATACTACTCAAAAGTTACTCTCATTGGGACCTGTTATCTCAATGACGAGAGGTAAAGTTAACGGGAGACCGGTTTTGACTAGTATAGGGCAGGAGAGCTTTTGTTATGAATTTAGTTACGCTACTGTTCCGTAATACGGAAGAATGCAAGTGTATTCTCTCCATGAACATAACCCATGGTGGTTTTGCTTTTAAAATTAGGACTCATTACGACTTCATGTAAGGAGTACAGTAGGAAGTGTTAAAGGCAGGAAAGTCATAATACAGCTAGTGTACTATGCACAAAGCAGAAGTAGGACTGGAATCCACAAGAGATGACGCCGCCGGTACGAGAGATCCATCAATCAACAGCTGCTACATACATCGTATCCAGATAAGAGTCTACAAATGGTGAGCTAATGGCATAAATTAATGCAAGTGTACACGTTACAATTCATGTTCGTAGAGTTTATTTCATTCAATTTTTCTTTTGCTTCCGTAAGTTCAGATTTCGTTAATACGCCGTTACGTCACGTTTTTCATCCTAATAAATAGCTGTTTTAATTTGTATTTTCTGAAATTATTATTAATGATCCTTAAATTCCAAGTTAGTGTACTTAATGATTTGTGTTCTGTCACCCCACCCCTGGGAGTTTTTTGAGTCTCATTAGTATTATTATTATTATTATTATTATTATTATTATTATTATCATTATTAATTATCAACTATCGTTTTCAAGCCATAAGCTTGAAGGCTGGCGCCCATAGGATATTGTTTATGGAGAAACAATGAGATATCATTTATTTATATTAATATTGAGGTGACCTGCCGCGTCATAATTTTGTCACACATCTGTGGGCAGAGTGGGTACGTCACAATGTGAGGCGAATGGAGGAGGATAGGTTACCTTGGAGAATAATGGACTCTGTTATGGAGGGTAAGAGAAGAGGGAGACCAAGGGGACGATGGTTAGACTCAGTTTCTAATGATTTAAAGATAAGAGGTATAGAACTAAATGAGGCCACAGCTCTAGTTGCAAATAGAGGATTGTGGCAACATTTACTATATTCACAGAGGATTGCAGACTGAACGCTGAAAGGCATAACGGTCTATAATGATGGTGTATGTATGTATGTTTTCAGATTGTATCTATTCCATTCAACATCTCTTTCCAAATTTCCTGTACTCTTCGTTCATGGCCGGCTATGTCTGTCTCCGTGGATCATTTGTTAGCATTCTGTCCTTTGGTCTATGGGTTCTGCTAATTCCTCGAGCTCGGGGGCTGGGTGTAAGCTTATGTGCCGTCTTCAATATTATAATTTATCCTAGGTAATCCCCATCCTCACAGATGCCCAGGTTGGCCATGGGCGTCAGCTCGAAATACACCAAGCCTCTCCGGAGGTCGTGCGCTATTATTATTATTATTATTATTATTATTATTATTATTATTATTATTATTATTATTATTATTGTATGTTTGACCTTTAACTTATGGATTTCTGTATAGGTAATTTTTTTTCATTAGTAATCATTTCGAGAAATTCCTCCCTTAACAGTAGATTTGCTAGACCGTCATAGAGTCAAATTACGTCAATAATTCACCTCGAATTTACAGTTATGAAGTGCGCAAAGTATCCGTACATGCCTAGGCCCTGCTCTCAAATTAATTGTAAAGGAGCTCCGACACTTCGAGCTTTGAGTTCTCGGCCTCGTTGAAGGAACTGCAGAACTGACGTTATGTCGCGCGAATGCTTTGGCGTCGTGCAAACTACAAGGACAAAAATGTGTAAACCAATTGGAAAATCTTTCGAAATAGGTAAAAATAATTTCGTTTGCTATTAGTTCCGCGTCGGACCAACACGTTGAAGGTCTCCGGCAACACAAGGATAGGATGGGAAAGGGCTAGGATTGAGAAGGTAGTGGTATTGGCCTTAATTACGGCACGGCCTGGTGTTAAAATGGTAAACTATGGAAAGCGGTCTTCAGAGCTGCGGATGGAAGGATTCGAATTCGATTTTAAGCTCGCAGCTACACGACTTTAACCGCGAGGCCAACCCGCTCGGTGGGTAAGGAAGATTATTTTTAGAATTGAATACTTCCATCTTTCAGTTCCGGATCACCTGAAACTAAGGAGCATGTAATCATTTATTGTAATCCAAATGTTTTGATACATGGATGATTTTCTTTATTAATTTGCCTATTAGTACACTGAATATCTTGATTAAGCCCAATAAATGTTTACGCGTTTACACCCATTGTCTGAATTGTCCTTTAAATTATTTTTTGCCCTAGGTGAGAATTAGTGTTATATCATCTAGGACAACATGTACCCTGTCCTTCCTTAGTTGAATTAGTGCTTACTTTATTTTCTCTGATTTTATGTGCCACATATTTTTAATATACAAAAACGTTGCTGTCCTAGCCGGTGCGATCCATTCTTCGTTTAATAAATTTATAATTGTATAAATAATTTTCTCTTTTTTATCTTTGCTTTGGAAGTGAGTCTATCTCCCTACATAATCTCAACGTGTGTACCTCTTCCATTATTTTTCCACATAACAAACAACAGTTCTCTTCATGTTTCTCTATTTGACCCTTAAATATACCCATATCTCTTACTTCTCTATTCGTCTTTCCTTATTGACAACTTTTTGCTAGTTTCTCAAAAGTTCCAATAATATTCTTTCGGTTCTACATTCTGAATGTGTATTCCACCTCTCTCCCATTCGCATTTTATCTAGCATCTTTTTCACCTTGGTTACTCAGTAATCAACGTGTAGATGTTTCATTTGATCTTGGTATGCTAAATTCAGCATTTCTCTTCCGTTTCCCCTCTTTAATCGTAACCAGTAATTTTTCCTTCTTTTTTTCTTGTTTAGTGTCGCACTAACACATCCAAGGTTTTCGGCGATGGAAGGATGGGAAAGGGCTGGGATTGGGAAGGTATTATCCGTGGCCTTAATTAACGTACAATCCCAGCATTTTCCTGGTGTGAAAATGGCAAAATCATGCATAATCATGTTCAGGACTGCTGACGGTGGGTTTCAAACCCACTATCTCCCGAATGCAAGCTCACAGCTGTGCGACACCCAACCGTACTGCCAACTCGCTCGGTAACCAGTATTTTATTGCTGCTGTAGCTGTATCTGCTTGTATACTGTACTTACAGTATATCTTCACATAGAATTCCAACACCACTAGTAGCTGTACATTCTGGTAGCCCCATTATCATCTTGCAGAATTTATTATCTGTTACATCTAGGTATTTACTGCCTTTTTCAATGCCCCTTATTTTTCTGGATTTTACAAGCGATTTTAGAATGTTTGTCTGCAGTTTATATTCAGTATTTGGCGTCTTCCTCTTCAAACACCTTGTGCTAGATGAAACTGCCAGTCCTTTAGTTTTTGGTCGTCTTACTTGTTCTTTCCACTTACCGGGAGGAATAGTGATTATTTATTATTTTTACAATTTGTTTTACGTCGCACCGACACAGATAGGTCTTATGGCGACGATGGGATAAGACAGGGTTAAGAGTGCGAAGGAAGCTGCCGTGGCGTTAATTAAGGTACAGTCCCAGCATTTGCGTGGTGTAAAAATGGGAAGCCACGGAAAACCATATTCTGGGCTACCGACCATTATCTCCCGGATGCAAACTCAAAGCTCTTTGCTCCTAACCGCACGACCAACCCGCCCGGTAATAATGAAATTAAGAAGGAACATGTTAGTATGTCTAAATATTAAAAGTATGACCTTTTAACAGCTCATGTTCCCCAACTAAAATAAAGGGAAATGGTGTCGATGGTTCTGCCCACTGCACTAATACCAACTCTGAAAGGAGCCGAATCGAGTAGTTGTATTGTATGTATGTTCAGTCTTCAGCCCTAAGGCTGGTTGGATCCTCAACAGCTCTGCCATCAGCTGTCATAGATGGCCTAGGCATCACTGAAGAGGCGTACTAGGAAAATGAGGAGTGAGGTAGTTTCCCGTTGCTTTCCTCACCGAGCCAGAAGTTGCTATTACATATGTCTGCCAAGCCCACTGAAATGCATGCACCGACCGACTCTATGAGCGATATTTTCACACCATTCATAGCAGGGACTGGCTGCACTAGGAATGGCATTACTAGCATCGCTCATACCTCAGTCACTTTCATATTGTCAAAGCCAAGGATAAAGCTGAGACAGATCAATGAAAGTATCAAAATTGCTCTAGCCCATACCAGAAGACATAGTGCACTGTAAACACTAGGTCCTGCCAGCAAAGGCAAGTAGTTGTATTATTAGTTACAAATGCAAAAGTACAGACACGACAGTAACACAAGAGTATCCGCCATATTTCTCAAAAGTATATAGGTGATGCTGTTGACCTTAATGTTCACAGCTCTTAAAATAAAGGATTAATAACAACTGTTCCAGCAAAATGCTTTCTTGATATTTCTGGTTCTGATACTGATTAGCAGCTGAATATTCGACTCTAATATTCCAATGGTGTAGTCTGCAAATAACGTAAAGTATTAAACCAGTTGGGTTTCATTACATTACATTTTCAGTTTTTCTTTTCCGGGAATACCGCCGCTTTTGAGCGTGGAGTTGGAGAGATATCAAGGAAATGACCCGTCACTGGGGGAGGGGATTGTATAAATGAATGCTGTATTCCCATTGAAGCGGAGCAAGGGTGTGCAGTGAACTGTTGTTATTAATCTAGGTAGAGGTTGTTAGTTGTAACATCAATCAAGAAGGGGCAACGGAAGGGTTCAGAGTCTGGCTCGTTAACTTGTGTGGCTGGACAACTTATCGTGGTGGTAAACATTACTTGGAGTACAGTTAGGGGTTGCGGTCTCACTGCCTCAGACAACTACTGTTAGTTTACCCAGCGTATCGTATGGTATTTACTCTGTCTTGCTTTTAGAGCATCCGCATTATTCTGGTTACTATGTTCCTAAGCAAAGCTTTATCATCTATTCGACAGATGATCTTTGAAGCTGGACAGGAGAAAATGTATTATGTTATTATGTTACACAGGTAATGATGTTTGCCTGTTCGACTTTTAACCATTGTCATAGAGAGCGGAGGTGTGTGTTAGAGAGTGAATAATGTTATTGGTTCTGTGTCCCGTCCTATTACCTTAGTTGGCGGTTTGCGGAGGCGTCGCAGGAATTCGGTATATATACTGTCGCCAGGCAGGCCTATTCGAGCACATGCAAATACCACAAGACTGAGTTGGGATCGAACCTGACAGCTTGGACTCAGAAGGCCAGCGCTTCTGCCATCTGAGCCACTCAGTCCGGCAGAATTAAAGAGAGAGAAAAGTTAATAATACATCAACCAATTATCCTTTTTTGTATATTAGAAATGAATAAGGTGTTTGTATGGATATTGGACCCTTGGCTGAATAACATTCAGGGAGGCATTATTCGGTTGAGAGGGTTCCAGGTTCGATTCCGTGGGCTGGGGATTTTAGCCGCATCTGGTTAATTCCTCTAGCTCGGGGACTGGATATTTGTGTTTGTCTTAATAGACGCCTCTTCATACACACGCAGAGTACATCACACTGCCATCCACCACAAACATACCCATTAGTGAATAGGGCCTACATTCCTCCACATTAGATTGGCGTGAGGAAGTTTCTGCCCCTGAGACTGGTTAACATGTGGTGCCTACCCCGAAATAATAGTCAAGATGACTTAATTATGAAGAGCAGTTATGATCTATTCCATATAATAGCCGTCACGTTTGATAAGATTAAGTCGTCAACGTCTTTCTCCTTCACTCTGGAGGCCCTGGAAAGAGCTACACTTCTATCATGGTTTGTATAGAGTCTAATTGCAGTGGAGTGACAGTTGCTGTTCATTGGTTTAATTCTTATTGCGGGACCGATAACCTTAAATGTTAGCCCGCTTTAAACAAGAAGCATCATCATCATCATCATCATCAATTTTGATTGCTATGAAGACGATCATGGTAGCAAGATACAACACGACCTAACGTCCTCCAAAATGTATTTACGTTACTTGTATTTACTGTCATATAAAGGAATGATTATATATAACCAGTTTATTCCCAATGAAAAGCAAACATTTTGCATTACATGGAAGGGATTGAAATATTCGCTTTCAGGTCAGTTGTTAACAAATCTCTGACCATATGGTATAATGAAATAAAGATTTATGGGTAATTCTGAGTATTGGTTAAGGTTTCCAGCCTATCAGACTGTTATAACTTAACCTTTAGCTATTTTGATTTCGTTAGATTGCAACTTGCATTCACCGAACACGAACAAAGGCTGCCAGTCAATGCAAGCGAATTGCGAGAACCAGATAAGGGGTTGACTCTGGGCGTGGCAGAGGCGTGATCAGATTCAGTTACCAACATAAACAACTCTTTCTATATTCGCAAGATTCCGTGCACTTGACTGTACATGCATCATGAGGAAAACTACTATAAGATCGTCTGTCTACAAAGAAATCTCCATAAGGTCTATCACCACAAGTTCAAAATTGCTTCCATGTGAAACCGGGGTGGGTCGCTAGTTTGTAATAAACTGAGGCTTGTGTTTCAGGCTGATTAGCATATTCATGCATAATGCATACTTTTCCATATCAACATGTCAAGAATTAGGTTATTAGACTTTAAGAAACTGCATTATCTTGATACCTCCCAGTAGATACTTATGAAATATCTTTGACGCTTTTTTGGGTATATCCGAGTCCTGTCTAATTAAAGTTACTTCAAGCATCTATAATTGTATTTTAATTTCATAACCATTCTATACTCTGACACATATTCCTGGTATGTTGGCAAGTTTCGTTTGGTCAAAAGAAATCTGATCAGCCTACCCAGCGAGGACGAATGCTAAAGATAAATGTCAGTCACTCAGTATCGTGGATATACATACTCCCACCCAGAGAAGGAAGACGAAGTGAAATACGCAACTGATGACACTAATGAAAACAACAATAAATAAATAAATAAATAAAAAATAAATAAATAAATAAGACGATAGATAACGATAGGCATGGATTATAATCTGCAACTTCCGGTATGTTCGCAAATATTCGTGGTATATCGTGCTTACTCGTATATTGTCCGCGTGTCTTCATGTGTTGCGTTCGGTACCATAGCGTCACACGTCAGCCACGTACATAACCCTACAACCAACGAAGTTGAAAATAACGAACTTTTATCAACGTCTATCATAACAGGGTAAAACGAATTTAAAAGAAAAAACACAGAGCACCAACTCCAGTACTATAAAGCGTCCTTCTCAATTATTACGAAGTACAGTAGCCAACTTCAAATGTGCACATAACGATATATAATAATGTTATTTGCTTTACGTTCCACTAACTACTTTTACGGCTTTTGGAGACGCCGAGGTGCCGGAATTTAGTCCCGTAATAGTTCTTTTACATACAAGTAAATCTACCGACACGAGGCTGACGTATTTGAGCACCTTCAAATACCACCGGACTGAGCAAGTTGGGATCAGAAGACTAGCGCCTCAACCGTCTGAGCCACTCTGCCCGTCCATAACGATATATTTTAAAAATGATTGCACCGGTTGTTCTGCCATTCAGTCGCATTATTCAGGGGAGTGTTTTCCAACAGGATAACCCTCGTTCTCATACCACTGCTGTCCCCAACGTGCTGTACAGAGTGTCGACCTGTTGTCTTGGCCTACGAGATCACCAGATCTTTCGCTCATTGAGCACATATTGGGCGACATATCCAGCGTCATCCAATACCAGCGTTTCCTGTTGTTGGTTTGACTGACCAAGAGCAACAGGCGTGGAACTCCATCGCACAAAATGACATACGGCACCTGCACGACACATTACGTGCACGTGTGCATGCTCTCATTCAAAATCGTGGGGTACAGCGGTTATGAAGAAACGACTTTGTTACATATCTTCTGACACACTTGAATCTGTAACCTGGAAACTGAAATCAGTTAAATAAATAACCTAGACAGTTGCTTGTCCTAAATTCGTTCCTCTAAACTTATGTCTTCTTGGTGTTGAGATTTCATTTTCCGCCAGTGTAATTCGGTATCTATATCCATATCGAAGAACCGTTGCCTTGCTATGAATTCAGCACTTTTTTCAACTTCAGATTACATAGGAACATACTTCAGTGAACCCCACTGGTAAATCTTCAAGTCCTTGAAATTTTTAAACCACAGAGCTAATATTCAACTCGGTTTTTGTAGAATGATACAGAAATTTCCTCTACGCTTTGTTTTCTCACCAATTCTTCTTCCATTAAAAATAAGAGAACTTTCACTTTACGAGGAATAAACGGATGTGATTTTCTTTCAATAAGATTTCTTCTCCAGACACTCATTGCATCCATCGATTCAGTTACTGATGTTCTGTCACTCTCTATCTTGAATACAACATTATGGAATCTGGAAGCTTAGGTGTAAGTAAAAAAAAAAAGAAAAAAAGAAATGGCGTATGGCTTTTAGTGCCGGGAGTGTCCGAGGACAAGTTCGGCTCGCCAGATGCAGGTCTTTTGATTTGACACCCGCAGGCGACCTGCGCGTCGTGATGAGGATGAAATGATTATGAAGACGACACATACACACAGTCCCCGTGCCAGCGAAATTAAGTAGTTATGGTCAAAATTCCCGACTCTGCTAGGAATCGAACCCGGGACCCTTGTGACCATGTAGCCGGACTGGATGTAAGTGAAGTGTAGCCGCAGTTCAGAGACAGGATCCACGAAAATTGTTCTCAGTAACGGACACTTTTTTTTTTCGACTGAAAACGTAGGCTTTTAGGCCTGGATATACAAGATTATGTTTACTGCAGGCATGAGAGACAACCATCTTGTTCTTCTGTACCGTAGAATTCGATCATGTTCAGTATTCACAAATGCAAATCCTTTTAGTTCTTCCGTCCTCACTGTATATGAAAGAATGAGTAAATCTTCACTATCTTATCCTTGACATCGATGGGCAAGTAATCAGTGGCTGACTGCATTGCATTGTTATTAATGTGTGCACCACATCATATATCTAGCAATTCTCTCTTCAAAAACGTGTTTAATTTTTCTCAGTGTGTTTTGTCCTTTTCTTTCAACTTCATCAATATTGCTGTTTGTATTTTCACCACATAAAATAATGACCATACTTGTGAAATCACTTTCAACCAGCACTTCACTGCAGTATGTAACACAATGTCTGAGGTTTCTCCTGGCTGCAGTTGTAGATCTATCAGATTCATTTAAATAGCACTGTATGGTCGGAAAAAGGGGGAAATAATTTCTTATTTCAGTGATTTGAAACGTCTTTTAGTACGGAAAAGCAATGTGTGTGTCTCTTAATCGCTGCTCTGCTTCTTGCACAGAATAAGGGTCAAACACTTCCGTAACAATGGCTGTACATTTAGTTCGGGCACATGACAATTTTGGCTCAAAACATGCTTGAATTACTTTCGAGGTTCAGTCATTTTCACGGAAACTTTGATTTTCTTTAATCGAATGGTGGGCTCAAACTCCTTCATATACAGTGATTTCAAGATCTCTGGATGTTGGTGCAGTATTAATGAAGTCCGTCATCATCACTTGTACTTATTTTTAGTAGATTTACGGCTTGCAGATGCTAAATGTTATGCTATGATGTTAGCATCACCATGTGCGACACTGGAAGTTCCTTTACATGTTTCACACGAGACATCATTATCCGAATTTCTTTTTTGATAAATGACTATTTTTCCTGCAAGTCAGAGTTAAAAGTACTTTTCTGTATTGGCATTGTTCTTTCTTGTTTACTGTAGCATTAACATGCACATTTTATAATGTTGATGGTTACAGATTACACGTAGTTAGTATACCGTGGTAGCTAACTGACCAGACTGACGTTAAGGGAAGTCGGAAACGAAACCATAAAATTCGAGATGTGCGGAAGTGTTGTCAACCCGAGTTTGTGAAAACTCGTTGTCTCTGTGACCAAAGACCACCTACATAACATGATTAGTTGGCAGCGTTTGTGCAGACTAGCTGCGAATGTACGAAACAGGTCTGACTCTTTTGCCGTGTTATGAAAAGGCGGCACGTTCGAAGTTCACAATCTGCAGAAGAGGATATTTGAGCGTCCCGCCGTGCTCCTTCCGAAAGGAGGACGTCTGGTCAGCTTATCACTGGATCAACTCTGTTCTCTTCCTACCCCGACGGTATTTGATTTACGAGGCCTTCATTGTATTTGGCCGATACCGTCATTCTTCGAAAACTCGGATCTCTTCTTTTTCCTGTGATTATTATTTATCGTTAAGAGAGGAGGGTTGCCCAGTTTTCCTTCCTCTTGAAATCACCACCACCACCGCTTCACATTTTTCACATCCATGATAATTACTTATATGATATTCTGAGGTACGACAGCGTGAACACTGCAACAGTTGAAACTCACGACATTGATCTGTTTTCGGATGTTGCATTAAACAGCTTAGCGGTCTGTTCTCTGCCTGTTGTGTACGAGCCAGTCCCTCTCAAGTCTCCCCTTTTTGAATGCTGACGTAAAACACTAGCTTGCTACCCTCGTCGAGAGGGGTTGAGCGATTGACGGCAAATTGCTTTAGTTCGAGTGATAGCTGTGTTCAGTGGACTGTCACTGGCTAGGGAGAAGGCTTGTGTACCGTGAGAGTTGCCCGTGCGGTTAGTGGCGCGCAGCTCTGAGCTTGCATTCGGGAGATAGTGGGTTCGAACCCCACTGTCGGTAGCCGTGAAGGTGGTTTTCTGTGGTTTAATCATTTTCATACCAGGAAAAGCTGTACCTGTACCTTAATTAAGGCCTCGGTCGCTTCCTTCCCACTTCTAGCCATTTCCTATCACATCACCACCGTAAGACCTATCTGTGACGGTGCGACATAAAGAAAATGGTAAAAATAAAAAGAACAAGGAATGTCGTATAGTATATAAGGATATCTTTCAATAAATATTCATCCCATTGACCGTCATGTCTGGACGGGTTTCAGCTAGTTAAAACTAAATACCTTCAAATTACCCGTATACGCCCACGTGATGACCATGGTTGTTAAGGCGTCAAGTCTTCAGAAGTATGACACCGTGGTTAGCTGGTTCGAGTCCCGTTGGTGGAAAAAGTTCACTTTCCTTATGTGGGCCACAGGGTAAGAGAAGTGGTGGTATACCATTCCTATCACCCCCTGTGGGTGGGGGACGCAAATGAAGAATATACCCACGGCATCCCCTTCCTGTCGTAAGAGGCGACTAAAAAGGCCCCGGGGGCTATCAACTTGGGAGCGTGGGTTTGCGACCACGGGATCCTTAGCTGAGTCCTGGCATTGCTTCCACTTACTTGTACCAGGCTCCTCACTTTCATCTATCCTGTCCGACCTCCCTTGGTCAACTCTTGTTCTTTTCCGACCCCGACGGTATTAGAGCATTCGAGGCCTACGGTGTCTTTCATTTTCACACCTTTCGTGGCCATTGCCTACTTCATTTTTCGAAGTGACAGGTCCCTTCTTTCTGCCTCTTACTTTCTCTCTGTCTTCGCCCTGTGGGTGGGGGACGCAGACGAAGAATACACCCACGGTATCCCCTGCCTGTCGTAAGAGGCGACTAAAAGGGGCGACCAAGGAATGATTGTATTAGAACCATTAAATTACTTGTGATTAGTACCATCACGCGGGGAACACCATGGGTCGCCTTTACTTGCGAGTAGTACCACTATGTTAGGTAAACAATAGGTTTGTGATTAGTAGCAACAGAAGGGGAGTCTGTATGGGTTTTCCAGTACCCGTGATTAGTACCCTTGTGAGAAACACCACGGGTCTGGGCGTTGCCTGTGATTAGTACCACTATATGAGGAACACCACGGGAATACCGGCGCCCGTGATTAATACATCTAGGGGAGGAGCACCATGGGTTTGCGTTGCCTATGTGTGGCGCCATTATGTGAGAAACACTATAGGTCTGCTTCACCTGTACGAAGTAAGTCTACAGTACTTGTGAGTACTACCATAATGTGTGGAGCACCGTGAGTCTATGCCACTCTTGATTAATACCGCAACATGACATATACCATGGTTCTACTTTACTAGCGATAAGTACTATTATGAGGGGTCGTTGACCTGGAGTTTGGAGCCCTTTAGACTACAAGCATCCTTGATTCAGGATTGTGCTTTAGAGGCAGTCCCTTGTTCAGTAGTACTATTGTTTATGATAGTTTCTGGGTCGGATCCATTGATTGTTTTAATTTTTTTTTTTGTTAGTTGTTTTACGTCGCACCGACACAGATAGGTCTTACGGCGACGATGGGACAGGAAAAGGCTAGGAGTGGGAAGGAAGCGGCCGTGGCCTTAATTAAGGTACAGCCCCAGCATTTGCCTGGTGTGAAAATGGGAAACCACGGAGAACCATTTTCAGGGCTGCCGACAGTGGGGTTCGAACCTACTATCTCCCGAATACTGGATACTGGCCGCACTTAAGCGACTGTTTTAAATTCATATCCATCCATTCATTCTTCAACATCACGTTTTTTATTCCGGTCATTGGATGTTTTCGAACTTTTAAATTATCATTACATTTCTTCTCATGTCGTACCATTAGTGGCCGATGACCTAGCTGTTAGGCCCCTTTAAACAACAAGCATCATCATCATCATCATCATCAATTCATATCAGTAGATTACGCGCCAACCAGCCTGGGTTCAGTTCCAAACCTCTCCGCAGTGTTCATATGGAGTGAGGGCATATAACGCTGTAGATAGTGATTGGTCCGTAGGATGGTGAAGTTATTCGCCAGGAGTAGGCTATGTGCCGAAACCGGGTTTCACCCTCTCTCTACATTATCATCATCGAAGGCTAGTTGCTTTACGTCGCACCGACACAGATAGGTCTTATGGCGACGATGGGACAGGGAAGGGCTAGGAGTGGGAAGGAAGCGGCCGTGGCCTTAATTAAGGTACAGCCCCAGCATTTGCCTGGTGTGAAAATGGGAAACCACGGAAAACCATTTTCAGGGCTGCCGACAGTGGGGTTCGAACCTACTATCTCCTGAATACTGGATACTGGCCGCACTTAAGCGACTGCAGCTATCGAGCTCGGTGTCATCATCATCATCATCATCACACGCACTCAGACGCACAGGTCGTTCATGGGCGTCGGATAGAAAGACCTGTACCAGGCTCCTCCGGAGGCCACACGCAATCAGTCAGTCAGTCAGTCAGTCAGTCAGTCAGTCAATCAAACACCCGGTTACATTCAAGAAGTAGGGCTGTTTCGGAGCACGGTATTTGTTCTGCAATATACCCAGTTAGTTTCCCTTTAAGCATTAATCTGACGTCAAAGACGTGAGTTTTATGCACTGTTGCGCAGGGCAGTAGCATGTGGGTGGAGGGAATACATGACGGAGAAGAACCTACGTGAGCAGTAGGTACAGGGCAGAGAGAAATGGAAGAAGCTCATCCAACACAGCGACCTTTTATACAGTCAAGAAAAGCTATAAGAAGAAGAAGAGGAAGAAGAAAAGGGTAATCATACTAAAAAAAGGAACTATCTCGTTAAAACTTTATTCAAACAGGAAGTAAATTAGATAACAACCCCGTTAGATATGAACATAGAATCTACGGGATTTCCATACAACTGGATCTCTGTGATCTTCCAGTGTTACACGCTGGTATATACTTACAGTATTTGCAATTATTTGAGCTAAAGATAAGGATAAGATGATAAGTCTTGTCTGTCTGTTTGTTTGGCTCACCTCCTTTACCATCTCCTTAAATGTTTTCATTGTCTTCCCAATTCAGAGTCCCAGGATTGAACTCCTCTCCTGCACTTACAAAAAACACCGCGATCACTATCGCTAACACTATTTCAAAGTAATTAATGCCATTTTCAGTCCACATACCTGGTATCTCCCGAATGCTACGTGATCCAAACCGCGCAGCCACTTGCTCGGTGCATTCCTTGTACAATTACCTTTTGGCACTATCGCTCTCTGAATATTGCAACATTCAGTGGCCAAGGCTGAAAACTGGCTGAGGTAAATAGAGACCTTCCACGTCCCTTGAGGTTTATTGATCGAGATACAAAATGCCAAGCGAATTGGAAACTGATGCCTCTTGAAAGAAAATGGAAGTTTTTTATAGGATGTTGTTAAGTCAGTTCGAGGCGTTAGAGCTCTCTGTCCAGCTTCATTTCCTCTTAATGTTTCCAAATCTAAAATATTTTCAACATACGTCTTACCATTAGGTCCGTTTAGGAGCCGTTGGAAAACGTTCAGATTTCTGAAGAGCATAACTATGGTTTCAATATTTAGGATAAGAATATGTGAAGGTAAATCATCAATTTCAAGGGATTCAAGAATCATGTAGGGGATTGAAGTAGTAGCTAGCTTTCATTTTCAGAATTAATGTGTTGACGCTATTGTATGGTTTTTAACTACAGGGTATAAGCCGAATGACTTTCAGATTAGTTAATTAATGAACTAAGAATGACAATTCGAGAAAATTATAACATCTTCCGCAGAAGTGAACGTTTTGCTATAAATTTCAGTCACGATATCGTCATGTGCTAAAATTCCAGTTGGTAGTTCAATAACAACATTTGATCCGTCACCATCCACAGGGGTAGTCGCCGTTACCAATTTCTTGCAAAAATGAGCGGATTCGTCTTTTTTTTGTTTTTCCCGGATATTTTTATATAAGCGGCGTATTTGAACAGGGGTGAGTAAGACAATTCAATTATAAATAAATAATTGTTTGGCAATAAGCATGCGGCAAAACAGGTTAAACCTTTATGAAATCTCCCCCAGGAACAATATTTTTTCCACCAGAACGAATAAAATGTCGTTACCTATGATATATTCTAGAAGACGATTCACACACATTAATTAATGACTACTTGACATTGGGGCTTTATCCCATATTGAGCCGTGCTGATCGATTATCGTCAGCTGCCTTGGAATATCATTTTAATCCAGACACCAAACTCTCATTTACATTTAGAGAAATTTTGAACGTAATATGCAGAGTTCAACCGCTGGACAGCGAAACAGCGCCTCTTCCTGTCCTCGTTACTCATATAAGTTAACATGAAGCCCTAAATTGAAGCACTTTTGTATTTTATATCCTAAATTAACTGTAGTACCCGTCTTTGACGGGACAGTCGTATACCATGCGCAAAGTTATCTCTAAATCCCCAGCTATTTTCCGCCAGTATTCAGGCAGACTGTTTTACTCGGGACGCAGCAGTAATCCCATCCCGTCTGAGACGAGTGGCAGCAGAAGAGACAAATCACATCACAGCAATGGTCAATGTAATGTTATTGTTGATCAGTTTTATGAGCTTTAGACATGGTTGGCCTTCACATTTAGCCTAATTTTCTTCCGACTCTGTGATATTAGGGCATCTAATGTAAAGGAAGTCCATTCTTTCATGACTCCCTCTGTCTTATCCTTCAAGCGACCTTACCTTTACGTTTCTTTCTCATTTTATATAATCATCTTCCAAATTTTCCTTGCCGATATGGATCCTTGCCCACGCGGTTTAACACCTTAAGACAATCGTGACAAACACCATCGCCAGTTGCCAGTTAAGACGATTGAAAAATATTTCCATGTTAAAATTGCTCGGCGTTGATATGGACTAAACAACAAATGTCTAAGTTCATGAATTCTGTTATAATAGTCGGTACGGTAAAACTGTAGAAGACATAAATGATAGAAAATTTAATTATGTACAACTTAAGTTGTGTAGTATTTATCGACCGCTAATAACATAGATATTTGAGAATTACATTTTAGGCCTTCCCCTAAACTATCATTTCGCTCGGTATGAACACGTTATTTATGGCCAAGATTATAGTGGCTCATTACCCGACTTTATGTACCGGTTTTCATTAAATTCTCTTCAGCCATGATCTAGTGATGCGCGTACACACACACACACACACACACACACACACACACACACACACACAGATGATGGAAAATTAAAAAGTGCATTTCCTTATTACTTTGGACACGACAGGCACAGAAATACCATTCGTTTTAAATTCTGAGCAACGTACAAACAAAACTCTTATTTTATATATTGCTTTTCTATTTCTCCAGGACTATCGATGAAAAATGCATTCTTGATATTTGAATTGTTCTGTTGGAGCACATCAGTGATTTCATTAATAATTTAAAATTGTTCCTGGTTAGTTATGAGTACCATGTCTACCAAATCAAAATTGAAAATTAGAACATTTTTATGACACGGAGGATCGACTCACTTCGCTAACTACCGGCATGGAAGAAGTCCACAGCTTCATTGTTAAAATCACG
The DNA here is from genome assembly GCF_040414725.1 of Anabrus simplex. Lineage (NCBI taxonomy): Eukaryota > Metazoa > Arthropoda > Insecta > Orthoptera > Tettigoniidae > Anabrus > Anabrus simplex. Next base: position 1,338,607,144 of record NC_090265.1, read on the forward strand.
ACATGAAAAAAGTTTAAATTTCTCCGAAATCACTTAAGCTTGCAAATATAGGGAGAACAACAGAAGAGACAGTAACATTGCGCTGAATTGTTCTCGGCCAAGCAACTCGCTACAGCACAGGCTGAAAGAAGCCGAAACACAGCTGACCAGGAAAACGTCTGACTGCGCATGCGTGCTTACCCCCCCCTTCCACCTTCTCTATCGTGCCACAAACCACCGCTCTCTTACGGTTGAGGCGGCCTTGAAGTACTGGCGAGCGCTTTGGCCAATCCGAATGCTACATTTTTCTTTAATAATTTAAAACTAGATGACAAGGAAATTTTATGCCTTTAAAGACACTGCAGTTCTTTGTCAGAATGCTTAAAATGTCAATAGTTTCAGCCTCAGCTCGCTGTAACAAAAATCAGCCTAGTGTTTTAAATATATAGGTTTTCAATATTGGACGCATTATTTTACTTGCCGCGATGTTGTGAATTAACAACTGAATACAAATTCCATATATTAAGGTACAGCCTGTTATTATTTCTTGGTGGATACAGTATTCTTTCATCTGTGTCTTGGTCAGGCCACGGCAAAATATAGCTTCCACCGAAGTCTCAGTTTCATTTTTATGGTTATGGCGGTACCTATAGAAGCTGTTGGAGAATAGGTGGTGCTGAGTAATGACATTCCGTGCACGACTAATAGGTCTGGGTGTTGGGGAATGCGCTACTCGTAGGGCCGGGCCTGCAGAAGTAGCGCTTTTTGGCCCAGTGAGGAAAGTAATTGCGAACTAACTCACTACTCAGCATTATGGTACCAAACCAAACCAAACCAAAGCAAACCAAACCAAACCCCCATAGCGCGACGGCCTTTCAAGTGACCGCTGCTCAGGAACTCGAAGCCTCCGGGTAAAAGGCAGGCACTGTACCCCTGCACTGCGGGGGCGGCCATTATGGTACCACCATCGGGTTTTGCAGTTTGCCTATAACCGCATAACGTTTGGTGGTGCTTCTTGAGGATCCAACCAGCCTCCGCGTTGAAGACTTAACAAGGCATGTTAAGGTAGCTAAGATCGCTGTTGTCGGCATTCCTTCCAAAAGGTCATGGGTCGAGTCCTGTTATTTGTTAGTCTCATTATACATGTTAGAGGGGTGTGGTTGCGGCTTCCCACAGCTTGTGGCTCGGAAAATCAATAGCTACATGACTGTCTAGTGGGTGCTTGCGAGTTCATACCATGTCATGTGGTCACTGTCCCATTTCGACCAAGATTTAGTGCTTTATAGCAACCTAATGGCTGAGCTCTGGCTTTAAGTTTCACTTCAAGAAAACCATTTATCTATTCATCACTTGTCTAGAATTAATTTTGTTTGCTAATCATATTGACAGCATCTCCCCAATATGATGATTATGTTTAGCACTGTGCTGCTTAGAAGGAAGTAATGTGCATTTTTTATGTTGATGCGCTAATTGATGCTGTCCGGGGCCATACATTTTTTTACAAGTTGTTTTACGTCGCACCGACGCAGTTAGATTTTACGGCGACGTTGTGACAAGAAAGAGCGGGAAGGAAGCTGCCGTGGCCTGGATTAAGGTACAGCCCCAGCATTTTCCTGGTGTGAAGATGGGAAACCACGGAAAACCATCTTCAGGGCTGCCAACAGTGGGGTTCGAACCCACTATCTCCCGAATACTGGGGTGTTTTAGTAATTTCGAAAACATTTACCGAAAGCTCCTTTTGGCGATCCCGAATCACAGGGTCAGCCTATGCTGGCTTTCTTCACTTTCCTTTCATCCTATTTGCAAGATGTATAATAAGTAGCAGCGTCGTGCCAAATTTCTTGGGCTCCATCATTGTACTGAGAGAAAATGCAATGTTCTCTCCGCTTCCACACCCCTTCGAGACTAATCAAAGATCGAATTCCATGTTTCTCCAGAGACAGAGTTAATGTTTGAAAAGTAAACAGAAATCGCTAGCTAAGGGTCAATGAACCAGAAAGATCTCCGAATGCCTTTGTTTTCACTCTGAGAAACGCTCGAGTCACCGGCAGACCTGAGTTCCCAGTCACACAGGGACTCGGCTCCTGGAGCCTAGGTGTGAATGCGGTCTTAGTCGTCGCCGTTCAGAACGTCGTGTTTAATACCGCATCCTGCGCCGTACGAATTAGAACTCTTAGTATGCCTTGACGATCATTTTCCTTCAAGGACAGGTAGCGTGGCCATGGATTTGGTGGTGCATTATCAACTCCTTATTGAGTTATGATGGGTAAGAGACCTTTGTTCTATTTACTCGCTTGTTGCTTCCTTTAACTTTTTCGCTCTGTGCATCACGTTATCGGTGTGCATCTGATGGAATGAAGAGGACTGCCCAATCCATTCTCATACTACACTTACATTATTTATGAATATCCTAATTGCATCCGATTAACGCAAAGCAACCTTATTTTTTTAGGATATATTTATCATGCAGTGCTGAGAATGTGGGCAACATTTCATTACCATCCGTTAAAGACATGCAGATTAAATAATTAAGTGGGCATCAACTTGTACGTTTAAATATTGTCCTGAGGGAATGCTGTCCATTTACCCCTGTCCAAGTTCATCAGCATTTGCTGTCAGACAGTTGTAATGCTGCATCTGTCGTTTAATCATATTTCAGAAATATTTAGTGGGGGATGTAAGAGCTTAGTGACATCATCACCGGTTAGAATTCAAACCACGGCATGTAAAGTTATTGAAATTCAAAACTGTTCCTCGTGGTCTAATAAAGACTTCCGGCATACATCAGCGTAAAAGAAAGGTCATAAAGGCAGTTATTTAAAATAGTCTGATTGTTGGCATGAGAGAGTGTGATTCCCTATTCTCGGCAATTGCAAGGTCGGAAAGGAGTTATTGTGTAAAGAGTGGATTTGTGGTTCGGATTCCTTGGAAAAACGGATATCCCATGGCTACAACATTCCCGTAATATTGCAAGCTTGCTTTTTTCACTTTGATTGGTAAATCGGGCAGTGTAACAGTCCACGGCAAAAGTGGAAAGATGTTATCCCTTACGAAAGCATATGCGGTCTCTGCTATTTACAACCTGGCTTAGTCGTGCTGAAATATTATCGTATTGACTGTAGAATATTATGGGCATAATGGTACTCCTAATGATTATACGGTTATGCACTAGAGATGAAATAACCTCAGACCCGGGTAGGGTGCAGAATACAGGCCTGATGGCACGCTAGTAGGTCGTCGTAAGCCAACTTACGTGCCCATAATGTTCCCCGAAGCAGAAGCGAGGTTCTTCTGAAATCACAAGTCACCTACCCTTCCTTCCAACCACGCTGTTTGGTACACCATCGTAACCTGACAATAGTCAGGACAACGATTACGGAGATCGTACTGTAATAAACGCCGACAAATTATTGCTAATGACATATACACTGACTGACAGAGCAAATGCAACACCAAGAAGGAGTGGTCAGAACTTTATGCCAATTGCAGGGTAGACTGACGTCACTGAGGTATGCTCATGATGTGAAATGCGCCGCTGTGCTGCGCACGTAGCGAACGATAAATGGGACACGGCGTTGGCGAATGGTCCACTTCGTACCGTGATTTCTCAGCCGACAGTCATTGTAGAACGTGTTGTCGTGTGCCACAGGACACGTGTATAGCTAAGAATGCCAGGCCGCCGTCAACGGAGGCATTTCCAGCAGACAGACGACTTTACGAGGGGTATGGTGATCGGGCTGAGAAGGGCAGGTTGGTCGCTTCGTCAAATCGCAGCCGATACCCATAGGGATGTGTCCACGGTGCAGCGCCTGTGGCGAAGATGGTTGGCGCAGGGACATGTGGCACGTGCGAGGGGTCCAGGCGCAGCCCGAGTGACGTCAGCACGCGAGGATCGGCGCATCCGCCGCCAAGCGGTGGCAGCCCCGCACGCCACGTCAACCGCCATTCTTCAGCATGTGCAAGACACCCTGGCTGTTCCAATATCGACCAGAACAATTTCCCGTCGATTGGTTGAAGGAGGCCTGCACTCGCGGCGTCCGCTCAGAAGACTACCATTGACTCCACAGCATATACGTGCACGCCTGGCATGGTGCCGGGCTAGAGCGACTTGGATGAGGGAATGGCGGAACGTCGTGTTCTCCGATGAGTCATGCTTCTGTTCTGTCAGTGATAGTCACCGCAGACGAGTGTGGCGTCGGCGTGGAGAAAGGTCAAATCCGGCAGTAACTGTGGAGCGCCCTACCACTAGACAACGCGGCATCATGGTTTGGGGCGCTATTGCGTATGATTCCACGTCATCTCTAGTGCGTATTCAAGGCACGTTAAATGCCCACCGCTACGTGCAGCATGTGCTGTGGCCGGTGGCACTCCCGTACCTTCAGGGGCTGCCCAATGCTCTGTTTCAGCAGGATAATGCCCGCCCACACACTGCACGCATCTCCCAACAGGCTCTACGAGGTGTACAGATGCTTCCGTGGCCAGCGTACTCTCCGGATCTCTCACCAATCGAACACGTGTGGGATCTCATTGGACGCCGTTTGCAAACTCTGCCCCAGCCTCGTACGGACGACCAACTGTGGCAAATGGTTGACAGAGAATGGAGAACCATCCCTCAGGACACCATCCGCACTCTTATTGACTCTGTACCTCGACGTGTTTCTGCGTGCATCGCCGCTCGCGGTGGTCCTACATCCTACTGAGTCGATGCCGTGCGCATTGTGTAACGTGCATATCGGTTTGAAATAAACATCAATTATTCTTCCGTGCCGACTCTGTTTTTTCCCCAACTTTCATCCCTTTCGAACCACTCCTCCTTGGTGTTGCATTTGCTCTGTCAGTCAGTGTAGAATGTTACTGTTCGCCAATGTTACACTAACGCATCGGCATACAAAATTATCCTCGTTGGCATTTGTCAGTGTCGGATGTTTGCGGAAAGTCGTTGTTAAAACTCTGTCCATACTCTTTACACAATAACTCCTTTCCGACCTTGCAATTGCCGAGAATAGGGAATCACACTCTCTCATGCCAACAAGCAGACTATTTTAAATAACTGCCTTTTATGACCTTTCTTTTACGCTGATGTTTGCCGGAGGTCTTCATTAGACCACGAGGAACAGTTTGGCCTAGAACCGTGCTTAATTAACAGTTTATCACCCATTTCACGTGATATAACATCGCGCCGTTTGATGTCGTGACCACATGGACAACTGAAAACTCAATACTAATTATTTCATCAGTGCTGCAACGTACTGCGCTCATAAACAGCACCTTCAAGGTATTTGAACAATAGTGTATTTACAGCTCTCCGAGTGTACGCCGAAATATATGTTTCTGTTTCCCAATATCTGAATGCTTTGAAATGAAACAATATTGGGTTTGATGCAGGCTTTAATAGGATATGAGTTGTCCTTTGCGTCGATTGTCTAAATAAGGCCTACTGTAGTGTAGATGAATAGTTAATGGCCGTTAAAACGCGGCCACAGCCTAATAGCCCGGAAGGTAACACCTGTCTAACATTCAGATTTCTTAACTGTAGCAACGTTGTTCAACAAAGCAACGACGGATTTGTCTCTCTCTTCTGAAACTGAAGGCCTTGCAATATATATATTTTAATAATCCTGCTGTTCGATTTTTCTAAGCTGTTATATTGGTGGCTTGCAATGATAGGCATAGGTTATCCATTCTATTTCCCTTAGGTGTTATCTTTTGTCTCGTGCCGCACCAGGTTAAGGAAGCTTCAGTTCGAAAAGTTTGACGTTCGAGTCTTCGCTCTAAAACTGGACATACAAATAAATCTACAGAAATTAGGCCAATTTTTATGTTAATTTTTACACTAAGCTTAGGTAACGTAGTTTGTGTCCCGTAAAGATCTTTTTCATTTTAAGCCATACATTGCTACTGCAAAATTCACGCTAATACGACCATTATAGTATCAGTACATCGTGTCTAACTCGCCTTTGGCCTTGAAGGTGCAGTAACAATAATATTATTTTTTATTTTCCTTTTATAGTTGAGGAAAGTGTGCAAAGGACTTTATTTATGTGTATACGTTTTGCATATTTGCTTGCATGAAGTTACCCTCCTAGTTTATGTAAGTGCATGTGGGTCCAGATAGATATTGACTGTGGACATTTAGAGCATGTAGATCCTTTACCTCTACGCTCTGGGGCGCAACTGTTGCATCTAGGAAGCATGAAGCGCGTAATCAAATACAAGAGGGACAGTGTGTAAACACTTAATAGCATTAAACTCGCGACATACAGTATGTGAGTTGTGAGCAATGATAACTCAATGGGCAGTGCGTTAACTGGAATACCGAGGATCGATCACAAGTAGTGTGAGAGATTTGAAACAAACCTCCATCACCCGAACAGTATTCGATATATTCTGCCGGCTGTATGAACGAGTACAGCAAATATTTATTTTACTTTACAGAACAACGAAAGCTAGTGCTAATAACATCGCCCTGCACCAGAGATAAGAAAGTGTGGAACTCGACCCATCACATCCCACAGAGGAAAGAAGAGTCTTGTGTTGCACTTGAACTTGCTATTGTGCCTCTGGCATAAGACTTCTCCTGAAAAAGATTTTAATAAAATAACTGCGATTCAAGGCAGTATATTCTTTCGTAATAACAGTAGAGCAAACCGTGGTAATTCCGTGATACTGGTAATTTCGTGATAATGTTTTGAAATTCCCTCTCGAAGCAATCCTTCGTCCTAGAAGTACAAATTTTCGTTCACAGGTAATGCCTGTATGCCTAGTTTCTGGGAACATCCCCTTAGACTCCCTCTCCCCCTTTCACCCAGCATGGGTCACTGAGAATTATTACCACGTAGGGGAAGGTTGCTGTTGTCTTTTGTGCTGTGAAATGTTTGCGTTATTTTTATGACAGATGTCTACAGAGAAAAGGAGGACAAGAAGTTATAATTTAGTATACGGGTACATTCAACATTACCGTACTTTTTGAACATCGGTTTATATTTAATATATTACCGGGCTGAGTGGCTTAGACGGTTGAGGCGCTGGCCTTCTGACCCCAACTTGGTAGGTTCAATCCTGGCTCAGTCCGGTTGTATTTGAAGGTGCTCAAATACGTCAGCTTTATGTCGGTAGATTTACTGACACATAAAAGAACTCCTGCCGGACAAAATTCCGGCAACTCGGCGTCTCCGAAAACCGTAAAAGTAGTTAGTGGGACGTAAAGCAAATAACATTATTATTATTATTATTATTATTATTATTATTATTATTATTATTATTATTATTATTTAATATCCCTAGCTTCTCAGACTGGAATTTTAGCATTTTATGGAAAAAGTTTAACAGTATGGCGTTGATAAAATGTGTTTCGGTTTTCTGGTATTTAATATCATAATTTTCCAATGTTTGACACTTGCATAAATAATAGTGTTAATAAGATATGTTTTAAACATGATATTTACTTAATTTAACATATCACGAATTAACCAAGATACCGCGAACCTGCCACACCCTTTTTTTTCTCTACCATGTTAGATGTTTCCAAAGTATCGTCAATAAAAAACAAAAATTGTCTAAATCAGTAAAGCTGGTAAAGGAGCAAAACTACTCTTTTTTATAAAGAGTGTGAGGTGCCATGGACCACTCTAAAATATTTTTGTAAACGGACTGATGGTGAAAACGATGTCGGGCATTGCGTCCCTAAACTAGGCAAACCGTTTGCTTTATCGGTGGGAAATGAAATAAGGAATACTGTATATATGTTCTAGATATGCAGGAACTGGGATTCAGTTTGACAGTTTCGAAAATATGAAAGTTTTCTATTGTGTATTTTGATTAAGAATGCTGTGACATGATGTTTGTGACAGGTAGTTGCTTTAATGTCGTTAATTGCACACCCACCCCCTCCTACACGCAAATAGTATTTTCTATTCACATCTTTGTAATGGTTGTTTGATACAATGAGGGATAGTTTAATTTTACAAAATAAATAACGGTGTTATCATGAACTTACCAGGGTACAATCACGGAATTACCAAGGATATCACGAAATAACCAGTGGTAGTCAGATGTGACTAAAGGCGTAAATTGCATAGAACAGGTAATTAATAATCTTGACCATGATGGTCGGGATTGGATCCGTATTGACTTAGTAACAGTAAATATGTTGGAAGATAGTCCGCCTAGTCAATACAATTCATTTATTTACCTTTCACCTTAACATCTAGTACATGTTTCGAGAATATTATGCATTCTCTTCCTCAGCTAGTGGATTAAAATTCAGTATACAATAAGACCTGACTAAAATACGGGGGCCCCCATTAAAATTCAAAACAATGAGTATGACAATGTGACACTTAAAAATTTGGGATAGTACAAACATAGAATTAAAATCCCATTTTGTCAAGTACAAATTAAAAACACAATATAGTCTAATTAATGTCTAATTAAATACAACGTCTTGTGATGATATGAATTCACAGTGTCCTTGAAGTTGCCTTGCGTAGTTCAAAAATGTTGAGTTAAGGATGAATGAAATTGCATTAAAACTTGAAGTCCTGCCGATATCCACCGTTAATGGGTGTTAAAATGATGTCTATTTAAATTAAAATATTGGACACAGCGTCGTATAATGATGTGAAATTACGGTGTCCTAGGAATTATAATACTATCTTGTGTAGTTCAGTTGGATTTGTACAAGAATAAATGAAGTTGCGTTAAAACTTGGAGTCCTGCCATTATCTTCGGTTGATAGATGTATTATGCAGCCAGGTTGAAAATAGGTTAAAATGGTCTATAAAAAGGAAATCCACTAGCTGAGGAAGAGAATGCATAATATTCTCGAAACATGTACTAGATGTTAAGGTGAAAGGTAAATAAATGAATTGTATTGACTAGGCGGACTATCTTCCAACATATTTACTAGAACAGGTAAGTCAAACTATTATTTTATCCCCAAATATTAACGACCGAAATGAAATATAACTTGAATTTTTTTTGCTGTTGTATTTTGTGCTGTGAATACTTTTAAAAGTCATTTTGAGATTACCACGAAATTACGCTTCAGTTTACAGAATCAGTGCTTAAACAGAACACAGAAGAAAAAATATATATGACAGATAGTTTCGTTTCTTATCTTATGTTGAAGTTGATGTCATGTTTGGAACACAGATATTGCACCGTTCCTATACTGTATTTTCTTCTATAAAAACAGTTTCGTTTGATTGCTAGAAATTTCTTTGTCAGTTCGAAGCATTGCGTTATCTAGTTTTGGCCACTCGGAAGATGCTTCCTGTTCTTTCTAACCCTCTCCTTGAAATTAAATTTCTTCCATTTATTCCTGTTTATTGGGATGAAGTGATATTTAGCTTCGCCTACCTATTCTGTCTGTTAAATATAGTATGATCATTTATTTTATTTTGGAGGGGGAAGGAGACGAAATAAAGGAGGAAGAATTATCACAACTTGATAATTATTCAGAATGCCTATGAGATTTCATGGACAAAATTTGAAACGGGATTTTGTTTCATATTCCCATACTAATGTAATTCTCTTATTTTATTAGATAGTAATAACCTCTGTAATCTCTTAAGCTGCCATGATATATATTGGAAAATTCAATATACTTTGTCCTTTTGACCTCTGTATAATTAGGGAAGCTGTAAAATAAATAAAGTAAATACAAATTAATAAATGGATATAGTGTATTGATTACAGCGGTGTTGAAAGTAGACTGAATTAATAAATGGGTATAGTGTGTCGATTATACCTGCTTTGAAAGTAGACTGAAGTCTATGCAGTGATTTATCCTTAAATAAACACTTAAGTTGTCTTTTGGTATATCAATAAATAAAGTTAGAATTTAAGTATATAGGAGATTTAAGATACGTGTGTGTCTGTATTCGTGTTTCATGCCACCGATTTATTGCTCATTGCACAAGTGTGTGTGAAAAGTGTCATGTGAATGATTCATTGTAGGTTTTCAAGGAAAAGAATCAAAGACTTACATGACCCACCGTTTTGTCATTATACGCTAAGCTCCACATTGTTCTGTCTGTATAACATGGCCCCCAATTGGAGAACTCTTCCATTTCCCAGAGTTTGAGTGATTGTGTGTTGACGTCCAAGTGTATAGATAATTTGATCTTCTCATCGTTTAATCATCATAACATCATATATTTACTTGTTAGTGTACAACATATTTTATATGAGGAAATTGATTGTTTTCCTTTTTTTGCAGGTGAGTGGGCTGGAAAATCATCAGTTTCCTCTTAACGACGTTTGTTGGTAAGTTTCCAGTTCAGCTTTCTTAAATAAAAATACCATGATTGATGGTATACTCTGTTGTTTGATTGTACACTGGCGGAAAACAGTATCCAAACACCATGAAATAAGGAATGTAGAATACAGAAATTTTGGTAATATATTTGTCGAGGTAATATATTTAATTGATTAATGGTACAATACTAAAGGTTAATATCCGCGCGATCGGGCGAGTTGGCCGTGCGGTTAGGAGCGCGCAGCTGTGCGCTCGCATCGGGGAGATGCGAATCCCACTGTCGGCAGCCCTGAAGATCGTTTTCCGTGGTTTCCCATTTTCACACCAGGCAAATGCTGGGGCTGTACCTTAATTAAGATCACGGCCGCTTCCTTCCCATTCCAGGCCTTTCCCGTCCCATCGTCCCTATAAGACCTATGTGTGTCTGTGCGACGTAAAGCAAAATAGCAACAAAAAATATCCGCGCGAGGAAAGCCGTAGCAAATGTGCCATGCTGGTCCATTAATAACCGGTGTAATCGCCTCACTGTTGAATGTAGGCCTGCAAACGTGTTTGCGTGTGGGATGCAGTTTCAGGCTTGTTGCACTTGTTCGGACAATACTGGGACTGTGTATGACGCTTGAGTTGTCGTCCAATGATGTCCCATACGTGCTCGATTGGGGACAGATCGGGAGATGGAGCAGGTCAGGGCAACATGCGACACACTGTAGAGAACGTTAGGTTACAAGAGTGGCGTGGGGGCGTGCATTTTTCTGTTGGAAAACACCCCCGGGAATGCTGCTCATGAGTGGCAGCACAACTGGTCGAATCACCCGACGGACGTACACATCTGCAGTCAAGGTGCGTGGGATAACCACGAAAGTGCTCCTGTTGTCATAGGAAATTGCTCCCCAGACCAGAACTCCCGCTGCAGGTCCAGCGTGTCGACGCCGCAGACAAATTGAATGCAGGCGCTTACCGGACCTCCTCCTAACCAACACACCACGGACCTACTACGCTGGCGTAGCAGGGGGAGAGGTGATACTCCCACGTGGCGCGTCCCAGGTGACGGATAGGGGGGTCCTAATCGGCTTGCCGGCGGACTTGAGGGAAATAAAATACCTCTCGCGGACAAAACACACAACCCCCTGTGGGTGGGGGACGCAGATGAAGAATACACCCACGGTATCCCCTGCCTGTCGTAAGAGGCGACTAAAAGGCGCCCGAGGGGCTCTCAACTTGGGAATGTGGATTGGCGACCACGGGGCCCTTAGCTGAGTCTTGGCATTGCTTTCACTTACTTGTGCCAGGCTGCTCACTTTCGTCTATCCTGTCCGACCTCCCTTGGTCAACTTTTGTTCTTTTCTGACCCCGACGGTATTAGAGCATTCGAGGCCTAGGGGGTCTTTCATTTTCACGCCCTTCATGGCCCTTGCCTTTCTTCGTCCGATACTTCATTTTTCGAAGTGACGGATCCCTTCTTTCTTCTTCTTTTTGTCTCTCTCTACCCCCTGTGGGTGGGGGACGCAGAAGAAAAATGCACCCACGGTATCCCCTGCCTGTCGTGAGAGGCGATTAAAAGGGGGGACCAAAGGATGATTGTCTTAGAAGCATGAAACTGCTTTTGATTAGTCCATCACGCGGGGAACACCATGGGTCGCCTTTACTTGCGGGTAGTACCACAATATTAGGTACGAAATAGGTTTGTGATTAGTAGCAGCAGAGAGTGGTTCCCCTTTGGGTTTCCAATACCCGTGAGTCATACCCATGTGAGCGACACCGTGGGTCTGCGTTGCCTGTGATTAGTACCCACTATGTGAGGAACACCACGGGAATACTGGCACCGGTGACTAGTACGGTTCAGTATGAGTTGCGCCGAGTAAAAGTTGGGCCGAGTAAAATTTGCGCCGTGGAGATTCCCCGCCGGGAGTAGAAGTGGTTTGACAGCTCTCTTAAGCATCTGCTACCTGCGCTGCACCGCAGGGGGTTATTTCCAAGTTCAAGGAATGTCTGTAAATATCTGTAGTACTGAGATTATGAAATTAATATAAAAAATATTGTTCACTCTATCTTCTTTTTTTTTTTTTTTTGCTAGTTGTTTTACGTCGCACCGACACAGATAGGTCTTACGGCGACGATGGGACAGGAAAGGGCTAGGAGTGGGAAGGAAGCGGCCGTGGCCTTAATTAAGGTACAGCACCAGCATTTGCCTGGTGTGAAAATGGGAAACCACGAAAAACCATTTTCAGGGTTGCCGACAGTGGGGTTCGAACCTACTATCTCCCGAATACTGGATACTGGCCGCACTTAAGCGACTGCAGCTATCGAGCTCGGTATTCACTCTATGTTGGTTTCTTGCACATTTAGAAAACCTGCATCGTATTTATATCAGTGGGTGAAATGTGTATAACTACGTAGTTTGACTTAATTTACAAACCAAGTGTGGAAACATGGAATCAGTCTTTCAGTGTTATGAAGAATATCCACAGCCTGTTTGTAGCTAACTGACAGGGTCAGGAATAGAATGAATGAAGAATGAAATACCGCTAAAGGAAGAAAATACTGCCGAATGCGAGATCTGACGTGATTTTGCGGACAAAGATTAATGGATGGCAAATGAAATGTAGCGAATTTGTTGAACAAAGAATGACCAGTGAAAATAGAAAAAAACCCGTCTCACCCTACGTTTCCCCGACATGGACCCCTTATGAAGTGATAGGGCTCAAAAATGAACCATAACTACTGCCAAAGAAAGGAAATTGTGTGCCGTGGCGAGGCCTGTCGCATTCTCCTGGGTATAAAAGATTAATAAATGACAAATGAAATTGTTTCAAACAGTGATGCTGATATAAATATGAAGAAATCAGAAATAATATTTTGAACGCCAGCTTTGTCCAGCATAAACGCTATCTAAAGTGATCGTAGATTTAATCCCCGGAGCAGTGATGGGAAGCCTACGTTCCATCAGCGTCATTAAGAAGCTTTTTAAATCTTAACAATAACTGAAGTTTACAGTTTTCCGGGTAAAACTTCAGACCTTGTCACGCAAGTTTGTATCATAGTAATCATGGCTGACGGTGGGCGAATGGACACTGCCATTGGTTGAAGGCTAGTCCAGTGAAATGTCGTTCCCATAATTCAATACAGACAGAAGATATGACCAACTTACGCGATGAAAAGACCTAATAGTGAGGCAATGTCAAAGAAGGAAACCATAGATATCGCTAGTTATGCTGAAATATGAATACGAAATAGAGGCTTAAATCCGCGCGACTTGTGATTGAATATAAAAAAGAAATAGAGGCCTAATTATTAGTAGTACGTAGCGTTCCCGACACCGGAAGAAAAAATCACAAGGAAATGTAACCTGAATGATAAACAATGTAGGCTATAATAGAGAAGAAGAATGTATGTAAATGGAACCAACCTTAATGTAGTGGAGGTTAGGCGACGACACGAAAAAACAACACGATTGAACTTCTCATTCACTAATAATTTGACGTGACGGTAACACCAATCACATACTCTGCTATTTGAAATCAAATTGTGACGTACATAGAATTGAAGTAAATAATTGAAGTTGTTCTTGTGATTCGCTGAAAAACGTGTTACATTAATAACACATCCATCGCACGATGCGATGTCAATATAATTAGATATGTTTTCTGTATCAACAATGGCCAGATGCACTGGATGCGCTATGTACGAAGAAAGAAGTAGTAGGCTTTGCTTCTATCAATCCTATCATTTCGTGACCAGTAAGCGACATAGAATGCCGTGGTGTATTAATGTGAAGAGAAACGTCATTGTGGTCCAGGGCTAAGTCGTGCGAGTCGTCTGCGAAAAAACAAAATGTAATTGTGGTCCAGGGCTCAGTACCATTTAGTTCCTAAGTACAGTGGTTGGCAGCATCGGCGAGTCGTGCAAGTCGTCTGCGAGAAAAATAAACATAGGACAGTCATACCGCGCGTAGATATTGCCGATGCAAGCGGTAACCATGGTACTAATGTTGCGTGACATAGACTGAAGTTCTAATGTTTTCCGTCGCAAATGTTCATTCCATCAGCGTTGTTTCATTATGTCTTCTTGAGACGATCTCCGTTGAACTTAAAACAGCCGCTTAAGTATTACTTGAATGATTTGACATTATTGAACAAACCAAGTCTAGCAATACAGAAAGCGGCCATTCGGCCTTGTCATCCTTATGAAAACTAATGCCTATATACATGATTTAAATTAACCTTGTCAGTGTCTTAAACCTAATCTTTGCATTGTATATGTACAAAGTAAGCACCGTTGAATGAACGGTTCAGTACTAAATGTCTAATCCAGTTGGAGGATGTAAGACACGTTTCTGATGAATTTCTTTACATCACTGCTTTCCAAATAGACCTCCTTTGCTCTCAAGATCCTTTGGTCTAATTGCACGTAACTTCTTTTTCTTCTTTTGCCCTCAAGATGAAGTTTATTCCTATCAATCTTAAAATTCGAGCTTCCTCCTTCGGATTTGAGACACAAAATGAGATCTTTAACTCGTGGGTGCGGTCTTCCTGGAATACTGTTAATTTTGTGGTGCCACCCTTCAACAGCATTTGTTGTTCTGTGGCGTCTTCCGTGGCAGTTCCAGATTGCTTGTGGTACATTATGATTTTCAAGCCATTCTTCCACAAAATAGTCCAAAAACTGGACAATTTTAGGATTCTGTGGCTCTTCTTCGTGGATATAGAGCCAGCCCTCTTCCACATCTTCAGGCTTCAAGAAGGCAAGAGCCCCGCACTTCCAAATTGTCAGCCTCACTTCTTGACATTCTTTGTAGAGTGTTGTCAGTCCGATTTCCTGTACCTTTCTCCAAATACACTGGATAAAATGAAAGAAACATCCTTGTATTTCAGCTAATGGAAATGACTGTTTCAAAACACAAATGCTGGCAAACTCAAAATCAATGATCACCCTTTCGGGTTTCTAGTCGGGAATTCTCTCCTTCAACATTCCCAACATTTTATTGTATGTTTCTGCCCTTTTGTTAGGTAAAAGTGCGAATATAATTGGAGTGATATTCGTCTCTTCCTGTATGCTGCCTAAATCCACGTGGATAGTGTATAGCTGCGCAAATTGCCTGCTACAGCTCTTGAAAGTGTCGTCCATGACGAAGGTCTTATTTTCTTTCATAATCTCTTTCCCGTGTTCAGTACAAAAAAATCATTATTCTTTCCTCACCAACGACATAGTCAGCCAAAAGAAAAAAAAACTTCCATCAGACATTTTAAGAATGTTTTCGTCAAGGCACATATCAACCGAACGTTCTGGTTCCCTGAGGATTCCTTGCTCCTTCCTTCGTAGTGATTACAACGCCGCTCTCATGGTCTCATTCTGTGGCATTGTTGTGACCAGCTCGTACCCTCTATTCTGGAGAGGTTCCAATTCTTCCTTGAATATCTGAAAAGGAGACGTTAATTTTCAAAATTCAACTTTCACTAACATGTTATGTACACAATACATTATAAGTAACTATTGGTTTTTTCGATCTACTCTGATAAAACATTAAAGACAGATTACGAAAATAGCATAATTAGAATACGTTAGAAATAATCAACATTTACGTACCTGAGGAATTGAAGTGCTGGCATCTTCTCTGGCTCTTCTCTTGGCTTTTGAGACTGCAACGCGTACATCCACGGTAGCTTCGTTCGGAACACACACATGTTCTTTTACTCTGATTACTTGATCTTTTAGGCTCACTACTGCCCCCTTACAACATTTGGTTTTTTCGTGGATGCATTGCCATACAATGGAAATGTCTTTATTTGTTCTTCGTTTTCGGTAGCAAAAACCTTCCGACTAAGCTTGTTCTTCCCTTTGTGGTCTCGATGAACTCCATCGCTCGCGTTCTTCAAGTAAACGATGCACAACGAGATCCATTCTGAGGGGCCTTTGACCTCGAGTTTGGACCCCTTTAGACATCAAGCGTCCTCGATTCAGGATTGTGCTTTATAAGTGGTCCTTTGGTCAGTAATACTATTATTTATGATCTTTTTTTGAGTCGCAACCACTGTTTTTTGGGGGTTCTCTCCATCCATTCATTCTTCATGACTTTTTATTTTGGTCAGTGGATGATCTTGAACTTTTTGTTTGTCATTTCATTTCGTACCATTAGCCGATGACCTCGATGTTAGGCCCATTTAAACAACAAGCATCATCATCATCATCATCATCATCATCATCATAACTGTACCGGGCGGTACACCTCTACTCTGTTTATTTAAAAGTTGCGCCAGTTGAAACTCCTCTTCTGGAGGAAGGTTGAACTTTATCTATTCTATTAATTCTCTACTTTCTCAGAAGATGTCACCACGTGGAAAATTTTGAGTTTTTGAACTGTGTCACTTTTGATGTGTTTTTGTTTCGCTTGAAGTAAGAAGTGTGAACTTTCTCTTCTAGAGGACACTACTGAAGAATTACAATAGTGCAACCTAGTGCGAAATCAAAGAACTATTTTGTTGGAGAAATTTTTATTTCAAAAGTTTGTTTCTTGTTAAATTTCTTTCTGTTATTGTTTAAGTTGGCTGTATACCCCTCTTTTTCCCCTTAGTTTGGATCTAGCCAATCCCGAATTTCTTTAATTAATTTTCCACCAATAATGTGTTTCTTTTTCCTCTATGTAGGGGTTTCTTTTCCCGAACCAATAAAGATTTTGTGGGAGGGTGTTTTATTTCCCCTAACGCCTAGAATCTTCCGCGAGAGGATATAAACTGCTGATTTTGGGGTTTTAAAAGCAAAGTGTATTAGGAGTGCAAGTTCGCCTCCTCTCAAGTTGTATTTTAGAGGTCATGTATTAATCTTTTCTCACCTAATAGACCTCAGTAGGTTGGGTATTTTACCCCTGTGTATATGTCCTTTGAGGACAACTTGAAAGTTGAGTTTGGTGTGGCCTGGGAGAGGCTTAACTTTAAGAGCGAGTGGCTCTTTTCTAAAACTGAGAGTTGTATGCCTCGAGGAGGCTTTGCTGTGTAATTTGGAGCAAGGGCTCCAGGGTTTGAGTGGGGTCTTCTGCCCCTTTTGTTGAAATTGGTATATCGTAAAGTTGAGCTAGTTGCTCAAGAATTGTGTTTTCAGGGCTCGAAGCCCAAATTCTTTAATCCCTGTAATTGTACATTTCAAGTTGTATTTCGGCTACTAAGTACCTGTTCTATTTGTTGTTACCTAATTTTGAAAAGAAAATATAACCTTGTTAAATTTTAAAATTTAATTTCTCTTTAGTAGCTTGAGACCTATTCACCACCCAGCACCTTCTTTCATGCTTAACTACCACAAAAACTCGGTAACAATAACCAACACACGGCCATCACTGGCACTAAGGCAGAGCCGGCTTTCATCGGAAAAAACAACGGTCCTCCACTCCATCCTCCAATGAGCTCTCGTTTGACACCACTGAAGTCACAGACGGCGGTGGTTTGGGGTAAATGGAATGCACACCGTAGTGCATTTGGTTCGGAGCTGTCCTTCAAGTAACCGATTTCGAACAGTTCGTTGCGTTACTGTGGTGCAAACTGCCGCTCGAATCGCTGCTGCAGATGCAGTTCGCTATGCCACAGCCATACGCCGGATACGGCGCGAGTGTTGCTAGATCTACAAATAAAAATTCGGTAGATTGTACGTAAAAATTTAGTGAGTTTTAATGAAAATTTCAGTAGTTTCTTAAGCACTGAAATGTTATAATATAACTTAATTAAAGAATGCAATAGCCATGTGAAGTTATTGTGAGAAAAATATACAATTTCACTCACCCGTACTCTCTGGCCACTCTATTCTTCTTCTGGTAGTTATTCACCAGGCGTAGAAATTGTGTGCCAATTTTGAAGTCGTAGCACGATACAGATCTATATGCGAGTCGGGAATTTCCCTTCGAATAATGCAGTCAAGCGTGAGTTTTGAGTTAAATAAGAGGGGAGGTGTTACGTAATTCGAGCACAAAATGAATGCGGGGAAGTATCTAACGAGTGATGTTATCGATAAAACGTCACGCAGTGACACGAGGAAAGAGTTTTTCGGCACAAATATATTATGTAGGCCTACCATTAATTATTAGTATTTATTTTCCTTAAATTTGGATTGGAAAAAAATTCGGGACATTTTTGTTTTTTCGGGTTTTCTGGTGTGTTGCAAAAAATCGGGAGATATCCTGAAATTTCGGGAGACCTGGCAACACTATACGGCGGCCCTCCGTCTCAGTAGTGCCATGGGGACGTCCGGAGTCCGGTCTTCTTGCGAGTGTACCTTCTCGTGACCACTGCTGCCGGCACGCATACACAGTGGAGAGATCCCTGCCAAGTCGTTCTGTAATGGCGCGGAAGGAAAATCCACCGTCACGTAGCCCTATTATACGGTCTCGTTAACTGCAGTGAGTTGTTGATACTGGCCTCTTCGTCGTCGTCAAGGCGTTCTTGACTCACTCATGGTCACTCCGTCCAATCTCACAAGTAACTAACGACAGACCACGCGTCTCGATAGATCTATTGAGCAATTTTAGCCCTTTGGTCTTGTGGGTCTTGAGTGCAACTTTCGACAGATAGGTAACTAGACTGCATAGATGTGGGGGATGGTGGTACCTTGAACGATATCGGACTGGTCAGGATATGACCTGCACCCCGAAGGGTGATTGGATTAAGATGGATTTTGGTCTTTTATAACGAAGACCTGCGGCGTCATAATTTCCCAAGCTGGAGGTAAGGGGATTGGGGTTTGGGTCAAGGTCAGAGTAAAATTTCCTAGCTGATTTTTGAATCCTGGAATGGACTTCATCGATACGAAGTTCATTATGAATGTCACGATTCCGTTCGTACCATTTAGCACCTGAGATCATGCGGAGGGCAAGATTTTGGAAACGCTGGAGTTGGTTTAGGTGCATTTTGGCTGCGATCTCCCAGACGGGACTAACATACTCGAGGATTGGCCGAATGGAGGATTTATACAACAGGAGCCTGTTTTCTAAATTGAGCCCATTGTCGGCTTTCATGATACGGACAATTTCATAAAGGCGGCGATATGCCTGGGCCGAAATTCTTAAACGTCAGTCCTCTGTCAAGGGAGACAGCCAGATATATGGTAACATCAGACCACCGGATCACTTCGCCAAAACAGATCAGGGGTTGAGGGTTAGTTCTTGTTCGTTTAGAAAAAAGTGTAGCACTGCTCTTAATGACATTAATTTTGATTCTCCACTGTCGAAGCCAGGGTTTGATAGTGGAGAGGGCTTCTTGAAGATAATTTTGGACTCTGGGTGGTTGCCAAGAGACTGCGGATATGGCGGTGTCG
This sequence comes from Anabrus simplex, assembly GCF_040414725.1. Taxonomy (NCBI): domain Eukaryota; kingdom Metazoa; phylum Arthropoda; class Insecta; order Orthoptera; family Tettigoniidae; genus Anabrus; species Anabrus simplex. The sequence goes on from NC_090265.1 coordinate 1,338,626,675, forward strand.
TCTGCATACATGTAGACATTCACGCACGGAGGATGGGGTATGTCAGACGTGTATAAATTAAAGAGCACAGTAGAGATAGTCCCTCCCTGGGGGACCCCAGCACAAATGGGGTGGGGTTCCGACAGGGAGTTGTTGACTTGGACCTGGAATTTCCTGTCAGAAAGATAACTATGGAGGAGCTGGACGAAGTGACCGGGGAGACCAAAGAGTTGAAGTTTGTAGATAAGACATTGGTGCAATACCCTATCGTACGCACATGATATGTCTAGAAAACAGACTCCTATATGCCTCCTACGGTTGAAGTTCTTGGTAATTTCCTCGGTGATCCTCATTAACTGGTGTATGGTAGAGTGATCACTTCGAAAACCGAACTGTTCATCGTTAAGGAGACGTTTGTCAAAAATGATAGTTTGAAGGCGGGTAGATAGGATTGATTCGAAAAGTTTCGAAAGGATGCATAAGAGGGAGATTGATCTGTAATTTTGGGGGGAAAGTGGGGTCGGAGAGAGGTTTGGGGATTATGATAACTTTGGCAAGTTTCTAAGAGGTAGGGAAGTAGGCAAACCTGAATATAGCATTGAAGAGTTTGGTAATGAATTTCAGGGTTTTGGGGGAGATTTTTAAGAAAAGTGGCTGAAATGTTATCAAGACCAGATATTTTCCTGTTTTCAGTTTACGGATTGCAGCGAGTAGTTCAGAGCGGGTAACAAATTCGAAATCAGGTGGAAGGGGGGTGATCACCGAGATTAATAATTTCCTTCTCAGCAAGATCAATGAAATCGTCGTCTGATGGTTCTATGTTGGAAGTACAGGTGGTTTCAAGAGTGTCGGCCAGTGCGTTAGCTTTGTCGTAATCTGAATGGGCCAATCCTCGTTGTCCATGGAGGGAGGGTATGCCAGTCCGCTTCCTAGTGAACCTTCTAGCCATTTTGTGCAGTGAGTTGTCAGCCACACTTAACTCAGCTAATCTGGATTTTCAGGCCCTGATCTTGTGGTTCCTAATAAGTATAGCCAGGTTTCTCAATTGCCGATTCCAGAGAGATTTCAGGTGCGGGTCTCTGGTCAGCTGCCATTGCTTACGGGTACGGTTCTTTAATTTAATTTGGTCCAAGATTTCAGCAAGTAGAATCTCCATCCTTGTCTTGGCCACAGAGGGTCTCACGGCGGAAGATTCAGCAGCGGAAATGATGGTTGAGGTAATTTCTTCTGTTAGGGACTCTATATCTTGATGACCTTTCACACTAGGATTACCATGGATATTTGGTTGGATATAGTCACGGAAGGATCGCCAGTTGATTTTGCGGAGATGGGTGGGTATGGATGAATGTATGGGACTGGAAGCTATAGTCATGAGAACGGGAAGATGGTCGGAGTTGAGAGCGTCGATGGTGGAAAGTTTAACGTAGTGACGGATGTTAGAGTATATGACAATGTCGAGGGTATCAGGCATAACGTTGGGATTGTGTGAGTAATAGGTATGACGGTCGGGACCGTGAGTTACCAGGAGTTTGTCGTCGCAGTAGCGAGCTAGTGGGTGTCTGGGTGCGGTCGTTGGAAGTGTGGTAGGCACCGCAGATAACACATTTGGGAAGGCAGTGGCATTCTCCTGAAAGGTGGCCAAACCTTTGGCACTTGAAACACTGTACTGGCCCAGTGGGACAGTTGTACTTTTCCACTTTAATATCACTGCGAAGCAGGTGCTTCAAATCGAAGATGTTCAGGTCCTCTGGATGGTTGATGTTGTAGTTGATCAGGAATAGTGGAAGTTTTCTCTTTCTATTCTGCGAGATCATCTGTGCCCAGAAAAGATGCGGAATCCTAAGTCGTGGAGGCCACGAATGACGACTTTCCTATATTGCCGGTCAACTAGAAGACGATTATGGTACTGTCCGTTGCATTCTTGGATAAGAGCCTTCAGAGTTTCGAAGTCCCCCAAATTGTGAGTCTGGACCCTGATGCCGTCGTGAAGTACTTTAATAGCATTTTTAATTTCGTTGCCCATGAGGAGCTCAGTGAATTGATTTATATTCTTCACGTCTCTTACGTAGACTGGGAGTATCTTGATTCTAGGGGCTTGGGTGGTTTGGGGGGATTCTGGGTAGATTGAGTAGCATTGTGGGGGGGGGGGTTGGAAGATTGTTGGGTGAGGGAGGGTTTGGGAGGGAGGGTGCTCGCTCACTGTACAGCCCATATTTAAAGCAAACCTGGTGTGCAACGTCTTGCGGCCACTACTAGCGCCACGCTAATGCGATTTGCTGGAAATTTGAATCAGTGCCATCTTTCAAATGTATAAACCCGCCTACCAACGTTTGTTAATCTAGCACAACCCCTTCTTGGTGTTTAGATATTTTTTTCTGCAAGTGAAACTCGTCAGATATGAGCGGCTAGCGGTTGTCAGTTGCGGGCTCATTCATTGACTCGAATAAAATGGTATTTCTCATACCTAGACAGCCCTAGATCACTCGCGCATCATACTCCTTAATGAGCGGCTGCAAGCGATCCATATCATCGTCTCGCACAGATTTCCGAAGAATGCATTGTTGCCCTTTTTCCTTATAAGCTCGTATGATGCGGCTGTTATCCAAAATGTAAATGGAAGACAGTATTGGTTTCTCGTTCTTATCTGTCCAAGACAACAAGCTTGATTTTTTTTCACTTCCGGAGCTCGGAGATCGGAAGAACGCACTACGGACTACAATCAGTAGTTGTTGCGAGCATCGCTATAAATAAGTTCCTCAATGACACTGAAATATTGCTCTGCGGAGCTTACTCTACGTGGAGTAGGCAGGCAAACGGCAGTTTGCTGCTGCATCAGTGCTATTGGAGAATGGGACGAATGGATGCAACTTACTGAGGCGGTAAGAAGAAACAGGTTCCGGTCTACGCTGACGTTGTCACTTGCTGTTACTATTACTTGATGGTCATGATTTTAAAATCCGGATAAATCTTTAATGGAATGTTCATTCGATTAATCCTCCAGGTGGATAATTTCAAGTATTTAGGATGTATATTTTCCCAGGATAGTACTATTCAAAGTGAAATTGAATCAAGGTGCAGCAAAGCTAATGCAGCCAGCTCGCAGTTGTGATCAACGATATTCTGTTAGAAACAAGTGAGTTCTTGGACCACACTATGTTAACATGGTCTGTTTACAGACCAACTTTGCTGTACGGGAACTAAAGTTTGGTGGACCTCTGGATATTTTATTCATAAGTTAGAAGTAACAGATTCGAAAGGAGCGAAAATGATTGCTGGTAAAAACAGCTTGGAACAATGGGAGGGGGCTCCTCGAAATGAGGAGATAAACATTTAAGAATGAACTTGATGGATGAAGCTCTACGAATTAACCGGCTTCGGTGGTGGGGTCATGTGATGCAAATGAAGGGGAATAGGTTACCTAGAAGGACATGGAGGGTTAGGGAAGGAAAGAGAAATCAAGGTGACGATGTTTAGACTCAGTATTTAATGATTTAAAGATAAGAGGTATGGAACAAAAGGAGGCCACTGAGCTAGTTACAAATAGAGGATTGTGGAGGCGCTCAGTTAATTCACAGAGGGTTGAGGACTGAATGCTGGAAGACATAACAGTTTGTAGTGAAGATTTTACTAATTCATTCATATATGTATGTATTTATGTATTCTCCACCAGACCAGTCAGAACTGTGGCTTTTCTGTTTATTCTAGCTCCATACAAAGTACATTAACCAACAACACTGGATGGTATGACCGGACTTAGTAGCTCAGACGATAGAAGCGCTGACTTTCTGACAAGGGACCATCAATCAGTGTTAAGAAACCTTGAAACCGATTTACACACCATCTGAAAGAGCACACTGAAATATGTAAAACCCTCGAATATTACAGCCTATTGTGCATGTACACTGACTGACAGAGCAAATGCAACACCAAGAAGGAGTGGTCAGAACTTTATGCCAATTGCAGGGTAGACTGACGTCACTGAGGTATGCTCATGATGTGAAATGCGCCGTTGTGCTGCGCACGTAGCGAACGATAAATGGGACACGGCGTTGGCGAATGGCCCACTTCGTACCGTGATTTCTCAGCCGACAGTCATTGTAGAACGTGTTGTCGTGTGCCACAGGACACGTGTATGGCTAAGAATGCCAGGCCGCCGTCAACGGAGGCATTTCCAGCAGAAAGACGACTTTACGAGGGGTATGGTGATCGGGCTGAGAAGGACAGGTTGGTCGCTTCGTCAAATCGCAGCCGATACCCATAGGGATGTGTCCACGGTGCAGCGCCTGTGGCGAAGATGGTTGGCGCAGGGACATGTGGCACGTGCGAGGGGTCCAGGCGCAGCCCGAGTGACGTCAGCACGCGAGGATCGGCGCATCCGCCGCCAAGCGGTGGCAGCCCCGCACGCCACGTCAACCGCCATTCTTCAGCATGTGCAAGACACCCTGGCTATTCCAATATCGACCAGAACAATTTCCCGTCGATTGGTTGAAGGAGGCCTGCACTCCCGGCGTCCGCTCAGAAGACTACCATTGACTCCACAGCATAGACGTGCACGCCTGGCATGGTGCCGGGCTAGAGCGACTTGGATGAAGGAATGGCGGAACGTCGTGTTCTCCGATGAGTCACGCTTCTGTTCTGTCAGTGATAGTCACCGCAGACGAGTGTGGCGTCGGCGTGGAGAAAGGTCAAATCCGGCAGTAACTGTGGAGCGCCCTACCGCTAGACAACGCGGCATCATGGTTTGGGGCGCTATTGCGTATGATTCCACGTCACCTCTAGTGCGTATTCAAGGCACGTTAAATGCCCACCGCTACGTGCAGCATGTGCTGCGGCCGGTGGCACTCCCGTACCTTCAGGGGCTGCCCAATGCTCTGTTTCAGCAGGATAAAGCCCGCCCACACACTGCTCGCATCTCCCAACAGGCTCTATGAGGTGTACAGATGCTTCCGTGGCCAGCGTACTCTCCGGATCTCTCACCAATCGAACACGTGTGGGATCTCATTGGACGCCGTTTGCAAACTCTGCCCCAGCCTCGTACGGACGACCAACTGTGGCAAATGGTTGACAGAGAATGGAGAACCCTCCATCAGGACACCATCCGCACTCTTATTGACTCTGTACCTCGACGTGTTTCTGCGTGCATCGCCGCTCGCGGTGGTCCTACATCCTACCGAGTCGATGCCATGCGCATTGTGTAACCTGCATATCGGTTTGAAATAAACATCAATTATTCGTCCGTGCCGTCTCTGTTTTTCCCCAACTTTCATACCTTTCGAACCACTCCTTCTTGGTGTTGCATTTGCTCTGTCAGTCAGTGTATCTACAGGTTACAGGGCGGTAAAGATGTGCGGGTGGGAGTCGTCATTGTACAATCGGAGTGAAGATTGTTTGAACTGCTGGCTCGATGTAAGGAAGAGCGGGTGAGAGAGAGGGAGACAGCACTGTGAGACATCGTGAGTTGTGTAGGGTCGTTCCGAATTAAGCTTTTACCTATAAAAATGAGCCCTTTTGACGTAGTGAATGCGTTTTATAATCACTTTTAAAAAAAATTCCAGCTCTCCGTTTTAACCAAAGAAGATGAGATAGTGTTTCAGTATTTAGTAGATATATTAGAGTCTGATTGACTTTAGATATTAATGAACAGTATCTGGAGCAGTGTTAGTGCCCGATGAATACGAATCTCCATCAGGTGAATCTACTTCACCTTCATCAGAACAGAAATCAACATCAGAAGGTCCACAAAGTCCGGGGAAAAAAGAGAATGGCCATTGGAACAAAAAAGAAAGATTATAAACACATGGTTGAGTGCGAAGAAGCGGAAGCCAAAGCAAACATTTCCTCACTTATCATGGAACTCTATGAAAATCAGATATCCTCGATTGAAGCACGAGATGCAGTTATACCGTTTTAAGGAAGATATTACAAATACGGATTCTGTTGGTAAACCATCTTCTAGTTTAACAATTACAGATAAATATAAGCAGTTGTACGAGTTTGTGTTTACGAAATTTGTGGAAGCTCGCGCAAACAACTTGATAGTCCACGATATGAACTTACAAAAAGGGGCCCGTGAAGAAGCCAAATCACTTGATTTACCTTTGTCAGCAAGTGCAACATGGGTATGGAATTTCTAGCAGCATTTTCGCATAGGATCACGAAAAATTACGCAGTTTGTCACACGAAACGAAGAAGAAGAATAAACTACTAACACAATACTGCATGCCTGGTGAGAAGAGACAATGTTGCTTAAGAACAGTATGGTGCTGACATTGTGTATAATGCATGTCAATCCGGCATCAATAAAGAATCGCATTTCGGGAGAACACTTGATCGCCGTGGTAAGAAGATAGCGTGTGTTACACAATCACAAAGCGCACAGACAGTCAAAATTGTGCCAATTGTATCATGCATGGGACGCCTCCTTCCCTGTCTGTTCGCCGTACTGCAGAAATCAAAGCCACCACGTCAAGCTGCCCAGCAGGGTATGTTTAAAGCCCCTAATTTAATTTGCAGTAGTCGAAATCTGGAAAAATGACTAACGAACTTTTCCGTATATTTCTGGATTTGACGTCTTTACCTCACACTGATCCATCGAACTGTTTACTGTTGGATTCCTGGGCGCCTCACAAAGATAATTTAATACATGAAGTTCTTTCATTACGTAACTATGAACCTGAAAAGTATAAAGTGCAAATCGTTCCAGCAAAAACAACTTCTGAATTACAACCGTTAGACAGGTTGTTCAAAACGATGGACCAACATATCTGTGATTTCGTTCTGTTAAATAATATCGCTGTGAACTTGCAACAGCGTAACAATACTATCAAACGCATGTCATTGTTCTACAATCAAGAATATTCACCGTACTTCCGTTTGTCACATAGAATGGGTGGAATTTCAGCGGGCCTAATTAGCACGAATGAAACTTTTGAAAATAGCCCCGACTATTGTATTAGGAAAGGAACTGGTACTTGCGAATTCTTATGGAGGACAATAATAATTGTGATCAGCTTTCTTTACTCAAATGTAGCTAGTGCAAGAAGCCTTCCGAACACTTTTTCTTAATTTCCATTATCATTCACAGGAGATTGAATATGTTGAAGGGGATTAAACACGACTGCCACATTATTGCTGAGTATATAATTGTTTAGTCAGTACATACTCATATATACAATGTTTAAAAGTCTACCTTGAATATTTTTTATTCCTCATGCGATTACAACACAGCCGCAGGTTAGTATTTAATTCTATCTTTGAAACATGTATAAATTAATTCCAAGTATTGTGATTACGTTATGATTTAAAAGAATTAATACGTCGTTTAACAGGCGTTCATTTGCTCTCTCTATCTCTCTCGCCCGCTTCTCCTTACATCGTGCCAGCAGTTCAAACGAACTTGACTCCCATTGGACACTGACGACCCCCACCCTCACATCTTTATCGCTCTGTAACTCCTAGATACATGCACGATAGGTTGTAATATTCGAGGGGTTTTACATATTTCAGTGTGCTCTTTCGGATGGCGTATAAATCGGTTGCAAGTTTCCTTAACATTGATTGATGGTCCCTTGTGAGTCCAAGTTGGCAGGTGAGATCTCATCCCAGTCCGCTGGTATATGAAGGTACTCAAATAAGCCAGCCTTGTATCAGTCGATTTACCAGCTCATAAAAAACTCCCATGGAACAAAATTTTGGCGACTTAGCGTGTCCGAAAATCTTAAAAGTATTTTGTAGGAAATAAAACCAGTGACATTATTATTCAGGTTGGCATGCCACAGTAACTTCGGTCAGAACTTTTTACTGCACCGGAAGAGGTCCTTGGTTCGATCTGATAACAAACCGTAGATTATGGGATCTGTAAAGCGCGCAGTTGTACTCTACATGGTCCAGCAGCTGAAAATGCTTACTGGAAACCAATAAGTACTGTGTTGTATTTTGTATGACTCAATGAATTCTTGTTAATGCTTTTCTAGAATGATCAGCTCTTAAAATATGTTAGTATATTTTGTTCCACAATGTAGAAACCTGGCCATTTTTAACTAACTGCAGAAATACGACCTTTTAATATGCCGGAATGATTTGCTTGATGGGCCATAAGTTGCAAGAGAAAACTGGCGTGTGCAAAGAAAAAGAACGCTCAACCATTCCACTTTAATGGCGGAATACCGCCTCTGGCGCCTCTCGGTCCGACATCTCAATGATACTTAAGAGTCTAAGATGGTCTCTCTTAAATGTTGGGAGAAGGAATGAAGGGCACGGGAATGTTAATATCAACATAAGCTGCGCATAAAAATCACCTTTTGTGATAAATACTCGATCCCTCAGCCTTATGGTAGAAAGAATCTCAGTACTTAACTGCAATATCTCAGAATGTCACAGTCGTCGGCTGTACAGGATATACGTTCATTCGAACTTCTTGGAAGGCGATATAGAATGACTTAATATTGACTAAGTGATGGTAGTGTTTTATGTAAACAGTATATACAGTGGCATGCCAAATTCATGGGATAGGGGTCTAGTTTCGCGAAGACCCTCCTCTGGCTCGCCCAAGTACAGCAACTCGTCGAGGCATCGAATCCCCATGAGGAAGAAACGCCGGTGTAGAGATTATGACCCATGCCCCTTGGATAGCTACCCACACCTTGCTGTTGTTTGCAGATGCTGGATCTTGGGACGTGAAAAGTCATCACCACATCCCATAACTGCTGGGCAGGGGTCATATCAGGTGAACGAGATGGCTACAGCAGTCATTGCAACTCTCCATAACACATCTCGAACAAGTTTTAGACAACTTGGGCCCGATGACACGGTACATTATCGTACTGCAGTATCTCATCGTTGTAGGGTTATGTGAAGTCCATGAAGGGCTGCAAGTGTTCACCCAGCTGTTCAGCGTAGCAGTCACTGGTCTAAGACCTATTCAGGTGGGTCAGTGGATCCAACGCATGTCACATTTACACACCCCACACCATTATGGAGCTACCACCTGCCTGTATGGTGCCTTGTTGACAACTGGCATCCATGGCTTCATGGGACCTGTCCCATATCCGAACCCTACCATCAGCTCGAAAGAACTGGAACAGTGACCCATCGAACCATACTACATGTCACCAGTCCTCCAGGATCCAATTAGCAACGTTACGCGCCCGAGTGAGACGCTGTGCCCGGTGTCGTGGTGATAACAAGGGCACTTTGGTAGGTCGTCTTCTCCCGAATCTCACTGCCGTTAAAGAACGCTGCACTGGCCTACTAAATGTGCGTTTAATACCTCTTGCATTGAATGTGGATATGATCTGAGCCAATATGGCTTGTCTGTTACCACGGACAATACTAGCCGGACGACGTTAATCGTCGTCATTAAGCATCCGTGGTCGGCCACTGCACTGTTCACTGTGAGTGGTATTCCCGATACACACGTGACACGGTCGATCGAGGAATATTAAATGTCCGCACAACTTCGACAACGAAAAGTTCCGTTCATCTGACCACCACTGTCATGCCCCGTTCGAAAGACGATAATTCACATCGCTTTGCCATGACCAGCACAGACGGTGTTTACACTCACTCGCGAGATACAGGTCTGGGCACTTCTAAGACGTCACGATACCGTGGCGCCATCGGTATTACATTTTAATACAGCTATCCCATGACTTTTGGCATGTCAGTGTAAATAATGTATACGTACGTGCGTATGTGATATTTTTCATGTGAATTGATTCAGAGTAGGTTTTTAAACAAATAATTTTCAGGAAGTAGCAATGATTTATGTTTACAGCGTTCTGTCTGCAATACTGGCTCCTATTGAAGGTCTATTCCATTTTCCGAAGTGCTAGTAATAGTGTGTTGAGATCAGAGTGCATCCGATTATTTGATCTCATCTTCGTTTAGTCGTAATAGTATCACAATTTTACTTGTTGGCATTCAATAAGTTTTGTATATTAATCATTTGAACAATTAATACTAGTAATGACAATAATAAACGAAGTATATAAACTGTTAACTACATTATATAGGACGTCTGTCGGTAAACATAAACCCCTACGGATAGAAACAGGAGATTGCTTGCGGCAGGTGAGGGGGGCCAGGATCCCACAAAATTTGACTGTAAGCTGCTGTAATACTTAGGTAACTTAGCTCGTCGTAATCGTGTGTATTTTGTGTAAATGATACAACAGATAATGTAAACATTATATAATTTATTAGCTTATCATATAATAGGTGCTGGAAGTATCGACCCTTCTCTTTATGCCCTTTTGGCATCTTCGAAATACATTTCGAGAAAATCACTGTCCCGGTGGATATTATCGCAATAGCCTACAGTACATGTAAGCATTTTGGAGGAGGAAGGAGGAGTGTTATTGCGTAGTCATTGAAATAATCATATCCAGCGGGATCCAAGTTAAGTAGCACCACTACTTACTTTCGTATAATCAAACCAGAAAGTTGAACGATGAAAAAGAATAAAATAGGTTTTGCTATTTATTTAATATGAAAGTATTCATACATGCTCGATATGACCTAGAGCGTAAGGGCTCTTGGGAACAGGCGGTTGCCGGATCGACCGTTCTGACTTCATCCACCGAACTTTATTGTCACAGGTTGTACATCTCTTACATGCCCCTGCTCCTACCCATCATGAAGAGCTGCAAAGTTAGAGCACCTTATACTTAAGTTCGGTTTTAAATTCAACGAGAAACCGAGGTGGGTTGTTGATATTATATACTAAGGGACCGAAGTAGGTTGCTAACAATTCCATAACGATTAGGGAACCGGCATAGGAAATTCGGTTTAAAACGCTTCATGAACTAAGATATTTATACCACACAGCAACGCAAATATTTACAAACAGTTATTGTTCTACTTAAAAATACTCATTACCAATAAATGATATCTTGTACTTTTGACTGATAGCTACATGGGACCCCTGTTCTTCCTACAGTCCATTAATCGAACTGCTACCCTCGCACCCGTTTGGCGATAAGCACGCGCCAGGGGATGTTGCAATTAACCGATTACCCAGTAAATTGGACCATAAATCGATTTCCACTGGCCCTGTTTAGCGGCAGTTTTTTTTTTTTTTTTTTTTTTCAAGTGGTGCAATAGCAGTTTGTGTACAGAGAATTACACCACTCTGCATGTGCTGTCTGGGGTGAAGGGACATTACTCGTCCAGTAAACAGAGGACTGAGATAAAAATCAAGCTGTAAAATTTACTTGGTTTAATAAATTTGTAACATGCTGCATTGGCGAGCATGTGCATTCTATTTTAGACAACGCAATGGAGAATCTTTGGAACTGTTAAAGAGTAGGGATTATCTGTTGACTAAATCAGTAAACATTTATGCGACTACGAACAAAAGTCAGAATTGAAGAAATAATTCAGCTATTCTTAACATGAATAAAAGCAATTACTTGCAGCTGTGTTCAAGGATATTACTTACATCGCATGACCAGGTAGCTTCCCTGTACACGTCAGCAGATTTCTGAAGCCCGTGGCGATTCAGTATCCCATATCATAACGTTACTAGAAAGCAAGCGAATATCCTCTTCACACGTTCTGATCTCCTAAAACTATCTGTCTTAGCAATTCACCTCCAAAAATTCAGGCGGGGCAGCATCCCCATTACCATACCACTCACTATACTCGGGAGAAGTGCCTAGTCCTCGAGTACTCTGTCTCTACGAGGATAGGTGGCATCTACTGTGTACGAGAAAGTACGTGTTATTGCATAAGAAGATAGTTGTCGAGTCAGAAGATTTACAATCTACCACTCTGCTGAACCCTCGTTTCCCTATTCAGAAAAAATTAAACAACTAAAATAATGCCAGACTCAGCTAGAGGTCCTATTTTCTTCAACCCACGCTCATAAGAGGAAAGTGTCTAACTTATTTTAGCCGCCTGTTATGGCAGTATTCCACCACTCTCCCACCTACAGAGAAAGAAGATGCCACAGTTATTATATCACTCCACCAAAGACTGAAGTTCGGAAGGGCAGCCTGTAAGGAGGATAAGGTCGAGTGAGGACTGTTTCAAACTCATACAGTTACGAAAACATAGCCTGCAATGCTGGTTGTTGTTAACAATGTTAACAAGTCAACAGCCTTCTATAGGAAAGTAGGCAACGTAGTATCCGGTCATCTAAAAATAAAATAAGCTTCTCATTTACAACACAGTCTACTGCTCAAAAAATTAAAAAAAAACCACCACATACTTTTAGTAGTTCCTGGGAGAGGGTAAGCGAAACGGGTGAAGTCATCCTTTTTGTATCAGGGTATCAGAGGTAGTTGCGCGCAGCCGCCATCTTGCCATTTAGCCCCTGTGCCAGGACCATCTATTTTACCCTACTATTATAGAATGACGTTGTGTAGGTCAGTCCATAAAAATGTCATCTAGTGGCGTATTCTGAAACACGCCGCGACCCCATCAGCTGGTCAGCATTTCCAGCTTTGTATATCACTTCGGCAACGGCTGCAGAACAGTGAACTTAAAATTAAAACTACTTCAATTTCCCAGTTATATGATCCTACCATAAATCTTTGTCGTCGCTGCATGTTTGGTTGAAATTAAAATAACTTGGACTCGAGCTACCGAATAGAGAAAGTAATGTGCTAATTACGGAATGTCAGGAAATTTTATGACACCCTCACAATAAATGTAAATCCCATGAAAGTTGGATAATTGAGAACTACACTGAAAGGATAAAACTACCGCTGGGCCAAATTACCTAAGCTTGAGAGGACGGCGCTTTCTATTGTGAGAAAGGAAGATTACGACAGGCGTGATTAGTAAGAGCATTAGAATTATTTTAAAGGAAATGTTTCACGGGGATACTGGGAATCCTTTAACTATTAGCGGATATTCGAAAATGTTTTTGCCTTGAAATTTGAATTAGTGTTAAAATCTCCATAATTAATTGTGCTTTCGAGGGACGCCATTGAACCCACTGGCATAGTATTGGACAGGGCTGGTAGCCTTTATTTCAGTCAGCGTGCTGACTAATGTAAGGCTGAATAAAACAACGTGAATCTAGTAAATAAATGTGAGAATTAACTGATTAGGTGGTAGTAATAATAATGTTATTAGCTTTACGTCCCACTAACAATTTTACGGTTTACGGATACGCTGAGGTGTCGGAATTTAGTCCCGCAGGAGTTATTTTACGTGCCAATAAATTTACTGGTACGAGCTAATGTATTTGAGCACCCTCAAATACCACTGAACTGAGCCAGGATAGAACCTGCCAAGTTGGGGTCAGAATTCCAGCGCCTCAATCGTCTGAGCCACTCAGCGCGGCTGATCAGGTAGTAATTATTGTTTGAAGGGAAGGTACAACTAGACATGCACCCCTTCTTGACTTTAATCAGAAGAGAAAAAAGGGAAGGATTCTGACCTTTTGAAGGAAGGGCTGGAAAATTAAAAACGCACTAGTCATAGGAATCCTAATACTATAGGGTTCGTAAGAGAACAATAGTTGACCAGGTGAGACCAGCTGGGAAAGATGAAAGTGAAGAACCTGGCATAAAGAGGTTCAAGTCAGGCGATTTTGTAGGCCAGTCGAGATGTAATAGGGTGGGGGAGTGTTCATAAAACATCTTGAAAAATCGGGGTATCAATAGCATACTCATCATGCAGATGTTGACTGAAAGGAAACACCTGATCATCCAGAATGTTTAAGTAAACATACTGGCTCATATTAGTGGTCACCTTAGTGAGCGGGTCCAATCCATGATACGAAAAACACCCCTAAAATATCACAAACCCACCTCTGGCTTGAACCTGACCTTGCACGCATCCAGGGTGAAGTACTTCATTTTGCCTTCGGTGCACTCGACGACGTGCGTCATTGGAATACAGGCAAAAACGTGATTCGTCAGACCATATTACTTGCCGCCAGTCAGCTACTGTCCACGTTCGATGATTTCTAGCCCATTGAAGACGCGCAGCTTTATGTGCTTGTGTGAGCAATAGCCTCTTGCGAGGTGACCGACTGCAAATGATCATTGCACGCAGTACCTGTCGCAATGTTCTCTCGCTAAAAGGTTGGGATGGACCTTCATTCACTGACTGCAGCAATTCCTGTCGAGTTTGAAAGCGATTTTGATTCACAAGCCTTGAAACGCGTCTCCGGTCCCTCTCAGCCAGGATCTTCTTCCGACGACATTTCTGTCGTCGTGTTTCGTGGCCACATGTAGTACACCACTGCTTGTAGACACGTTGAATAGTCCGCTGCGAAACACCAACAAATCCAACAGCTTCACTCACCATATGGTCATAGGCATGGCCAAACAGGATTGCCCATTTTGCCACTCTGTCACATCCTCACATCTACCTATGTTGACGTACACGGTCCGCTTGAAACATCCATGTCTCACTGATCGCTACTGGCTTATGCTCACGTAGAGGCAGTGCGCGTGCGGTTGAGCACGGGACTCGTTTGCTGAGCCATCTGTACAGCCTTAACGATCCATCTGTGCGTACGCACTAGGATAACTCATTTTTTATCCGGTGAGCTTGTGTGTTATACGCTTAATAAAAATAAAACCATGACAGGCTACGAAATGGTGTGTTCCCAGTGCTGATTTTGAGTTACTGATTCGTTCTGTTACACCACCCCAACTTCGCGTTCTTATGTCCTAATATTGTTTACCGAAGTTTTCTTTCCTGAGTCAGAATTATTCTGTCATCTGATCGTAAGTGAATACAGTGCACTATGTCTTCTGGTGTGGACTAGTCTCATCCTTGGCTTTGACAACGTGACAGTGGCTGAAGTATAAGCGATGCTGTATTAATTATTATTAGTGCCGTTCGTTATGCAGTCCCTGGTATGAATGATGTGAAAGTACCTCTCATACTGTCGATTGGTGAGAACTTCTCAATGGCTTGGCAGGTTGATAAGTAGTAGCACTTTCTGGAAATTATCTGATTCCTTATTTTCCTTGTATGCCTCTTCATTGACACCTTGGTAATTTGACAGCTGTTGGTGTAGCTACTGGAGATCTAACGAGCCTTAAAACTGGGGACTCAGCGTACAACACCATTAGGCGTCATCATCATCATCATCATCATCATCATCATCATCATTGTGTTGGGTAGTTGAACGTTGGCAACAGGTCATGAACGTGGGGTTGAGTAGGTTGTGCGTGGCAACTCATATGATGAGGTCCGCAGTTTAGTAAGAAACACCACTTGATTATCAAATGAGGCACGTGCGCGAGTTAAAGAGCTTGTAGATTGTATTGTGGTGCTGTTGAAGACCGGAAATGGGGTAATCTCGCAGTTCAAGTAGAGGAGTGCATGCGGAAGACTGCGGCTTCCGGGGGCAATCAGCCTAGCGGAACAAAGAACCGGTCGCAACATGAAGCGTGAGGCATGCGTATACATCGGGGTCCCAGTTAAGAATAGGGTTTTACGTGCACTGTGGTGAGTCACACCAAGTTGGCTTGACCTCAGGTACAGTATAACGATGGATGATGAACATCGTCGTCGTGGTCGTCGAGAGTTCATTTTCAAATACAATCAATCTCCTCCTTACATTTCACATTTAGACCCATAAATATTACTGACTTGAAGTTTTAAAAGTATTAATACAACTATTAAAATGGTGAATAATGAAAATAATAATACAACCTACCAGGTTGAAAAAAATAATAGTGTAAGCTACTGTAAGTATATTGAGAGTCCACCGTATGACCATGATAGTTAAGACGTCAAGTCTGTATGGTCTGACACCTTAGTTAATCGGTTCGAGTCCTGTTTGTCGAAAAAAATATCACCATCAGAATATTGGTCAGCAGGGTAAGAGAGGTAAGAGAGGTGGTGGTATACAATGTCTAATCGCTAGATTGCGTGCCAAAAGACAGTATTAAATTAATTGAAGAAAAGCAAGTGAAACACACATCCTGTCACTGTCTGGCTCCTTCGTTCTGCGTGTATAACAGGCCTGTGAGCGACACTGGCCCGTACGAGAGAGTTGCGGCACGCTTGAAAGTCATACCAAACAGCTGCTGGGTCAGAATGCTGTGTATTCGCAGCTATCTCTACATAATACACAGAACACTGTAACCTTGGGGCACTTATAAATTAAAGTTATTTTGTTTAATTATTGTATGGAAAATTTAAAACAGCATATTCGTGTGCGTTTAAGCAGGTTTCACATGATGGAATCAAGAAGAAACTGTGATAGTAAACATCCTTGTTGTATAAATGATTTGCCCCTAAAAATAAAAACGAAAACTTGTTAATTTAATAATTTTCGTATTCTTGAGGAAAGGGAAAACTTGTGTATATACAGTATATCTCCTTTCAGCATGGGTGGAAAGTAACGTGATGTGTTTGGCCGCAGAATATTGGCCAGCAGTGTACAGTAGGAGAGGTGGTGGTATACAATTTCTAATCACTAGACTACGTGCCGAAAGCCGGGATTAATTCCAAACCTCACCGCAGTGTACGTATGGAGTGAGGGCATATGGCGTTCTTGATGGTGATTGTTCCATCGGATGGGAACGTTAAGCCTTTATCAGATCCCCTGGTGCTATTCGACAGCAGTAGGCTATGTGCCGGTACCGGGTTTCACCCTCTCCTTTTTATTATCGTACTGTATATCACGTCATTCTTTAATTTCATCTCATTAGATCCTCTGATGGTGTTTGCGTCAGGAAGGGTATCCGGTCGCAAAAAGTCGCCAATTCCTCTGATGATGCTAACGTCAGGAAGGGTATCCGGTCGCAAGAAGACCCTAACTCCTGTGATGATGTTTACGTCAGGAAGGGTATCCGGTCGCAAAAAGTCGCTAACTCCTCTTATGATGTTTACGTCAGGAAGGGTATCCGGTCGCTAACAGTCGCTACGAAGGTTCATCTCACTTCATACCCGACCCCGTAGAGAAACGGGACAATGGCTGGACACATAGTACAGTACATTTAGATTGATGGTTTCAAGACCCGTATTAATATACTTGATATATTTAGGTTTTTGCTGTATGAAATAGGTGAACTGTAGATAATCTTTACGGTTCTCGATGACAACGCTCCGCGTCCTCGAAGGAAAAACTCGCCTGACCACGACACGGATCTTCTAACAGTGACAGAATGCTTTAAGTACTGTCTACTTAAGTATACATTAAGTAAGTCATGTATGGAATATTTCTCAAACAAGGAGAAAGGAGGTCATATAAAGTCGTTAATTGGCAGAGGTAACTGTTTAGGTCATCAGGTTGCTAATATTTTCTGACTGACTTTATTCAGATTATGTCTTCCCGACGTAAACCACATCAGAGGAGTTAATAAGATGACATGAATGACGTGCTATTCAGTATGATAGTAGAAAAAGAGAGAGTGAAACCCTGTACCGGCACATACTTCTGTCGAATAGCACCCAGGAGTCTACTCAACGTCATGAATGTTCAGTATAGTATACGAATTGAAAACAGATTATGTGAGCGCCTTATGAAGCGAAAAGACAGAAACGGGAGGTAAACAAGGCTCATTGGGTTCTTGCTGGATTTGCTTCTCTCTGTTCTCCGGCTAACACTGGTCAATCCTCGACTCGTTAATCATCATACCATGGGCTACGGTAAATATTTCATTAACTGGAAGGCTATTAAGCTGAATTCCAACAAAGGGTTGTTTGTAATGCGGCTGGAGTAGTCTATGCACTGTCCACTTCCGCCGTCGACAATGAATGGCTTTGTTGCATTCTACCAGTAAGTTAATTGTGTTTGTGGTTTTGCACTCCTCCGAACTGTTTGCTTTCAGCAGTTAATTTCAGTATGAAATCGCCTCTCCTAATGTGGGAGCGATATGGTTAGTTAAGTTCTACTTCCTTGAGATATCTCATTTCTCTACCTCCTTATTCTTCTGGAAGACGGTCTTCGTATTATCGACCAAATTGTTGACGTAACGATAAGCAGTTTTCCAGACATGAGTACTCCTGTTACTCCTGTATCACCACCACCACCACCACCGCCAGCAGTCGTTCTGCTCATTACTAATAGTGATGGGACATTCGATTCATTTTACTGAATCGATTCATTTGATTCCGTTCACGTTACTGAATCGATACAGTGATCCGATTCACGGCTCATTGGTCACCGCCCCTACTGCATCTGTGTAGTATGTGCTGGTAAGACAGCAGCAACAGCATTCAGTGCTCGCAGCTGCCATCTGGTCTTCATACTATGAACTCCTTTCTTAGAAAAAAATGCTAGTCACTCTAATACATCGAAGGTTTCCGGCGACGCAGGGTGGGAAAGGTTAGGATTAGGAAGGTAGCAGCCATGACCTGAATTAAGGTACAGTCCCAGCATTTCCTGGTGTGAAAATGGGGAAACTACGGAAAACCATCTTAACGGCTGCCGACGGTGGAATTCGAACCCACCATCCCCCGAATGCAAGCGCATAGCCACGCGATATTAACCGCACGACAACTCGCTCAGTCATTTTCGAAAATATGTATTTTTCTATCAGCTGAGGATTTTTTTAAATCGTCATATTTTGTATAGGCTACCCGAGATGTACAGTAGCCCGCTGGTTTTCTGATTCAACATACTGTTATTGCGTCTGTCCACATATGATTGAAGTCTTTTCAACGATGTGACATATGAACTGAGAGAATACTGAGCCGTTCTTCCCAATATAAAACAGGTATTGAGTGGTCATGAGCATGACTCATAGTCATAGGGCAGGCTAGAGTCGAGTTTAATTGTCAAATGTCAACTAAGTTATAATACTAAGATTCATTAAACTAATAAATAGTATAACCTAATAGCCTACCTACTTACTAGTTACTTCAGAATTATGTTGTGACTACCTTTTTAACACTGCAAATAAATCCATCTATTATTTAAACCTCCCTTTAAGAAGAGGACAGTGAATGCGAATGGGTATTATTTTCAAATGAGCTGAGCTCGAGAGTCTATTATAGCATACGATTTTTTCAGTGTAGCATGGCTCACTCTATGTCTCGCTGCAGTGAGCCGATAAGGAGCCGTGCGTATCTTGTGTCTCACTGAGCCGGCTCGTTCACGATTCTTTCCGTGCGTGTGCCATGGCCACTGTATGTCTCGCTGCAGCGGAAGCTCGGCTCTCCGCGTGTCCATTGAGCCGATAAGGAGCCGTGTGTATCATGTGTCTCACTGAGCCGCGCTCGTTCACGATTCTTTCGATGTGCCATGATTCACTTTTCTCGCTGCAGTGGAAGCTCGGCTCCTCGTCAACGTCCAGTGAGTGCGCCACTCAGCACTGTCCGCTGGGAGTAAGCTGAATCGTGTGCCGTGAGCTCGCCGTTCCTGTGAATCGATTCACTCGGACACTTGAATGAATCGATACACTGCTTCGAATCATGCATTCAGTAGCCAACACTAATTACTAAGCGTCGTGGTATTTTTCTTTGTCATTTTAGTATTGCATCCATGCCCAAACATCTCTACCCAGAGCGGTCTTTACTCCTTAATATAATCCAAAGAGGCTGGCTGGTGATCTTTTTAACTTGCTCTAACCATCTGCTTGTTGTTCTTTCTCGTGGTCTACTGTCTTCAATTTTGCCTTGTAAAATACTGAAGTATTTTCCAAATTCTGTTCTTCTATCCTAAAAATGACGCAATTTTCCAAATTCTGTCCTTCTGTCCTAAAAATGACGCCAATATACTGGAAGTAACTTTCATTTACACGGGAAAATATACTTTGCTTGATTTTTAGTTCGTTTATAATGACGTCATTGTGGGTTTTTTTTTTTCGTGCATCCTCTGCCAACACTGCATCTCGCAGGTCGATTCGACCTTACTCTCTAGCGTTCACGGTCCAGGTCTCATAGCCATACAAAAAGACGGAGAACACTAGCGATTCAAGTAAAGACAGCTTCATACCTTTGATATTATCCAGTTCTGCCAGATCTCCGTCAGTTCAGCTATTGCAGCTGGACTTACCACAGTACGCCTGTTTTTTAAATATCTTTTTTTCACACTTTTCCGTGTTGTAGACTACTAACCCCACGTACCCAAAATCCCTGACTACATCCAGGTCCTACAGGTATCGTGTTAGTTGGATTTGACTTTAGTCGATAAATTACCATTTGGATATTTTCATGCTTGTCTTCTTTAGACTGAAATCAAAACCAATATATTTCACCAGCGCGTGAAATCGCGGCGGGTAAGGGAGGATTCCCCCCCCCCTCCCTTCCACCTCCACCTCCACCACCACCACCACCGACGATTTTATCTCAAAGGTTTCTCCCCACTAAAATTGCCCTGGGTGATTCATTCATTATTTTTAAAATGAGGATAATGTAGAACACATATATTACAGAAATTAATGTTTTTACTTTGCATACCTTGTTTAAATATACACATCAGCAATAATACACATACTATAGAAATAATAACAATGACTACCAGGCCTTGAGCAGTAAAGCAACGTAGCGGTGGCAACTTCGCACCTGCAGCCTATTGTTCATGTTTCACTCTGGCAAGTACATCTGAAACCCGGACAAAAATATAAATTACTTGAAGCCCTCCTCCCATGTCATCGCTCTAATGGTAAGTAGCTCGAGCTTACACCACTCCTGTACTTCTTGGGGACAATGTGTTTCCGATAGGTAGCCAGTAGGAAAATATTCACTTAAGGAGTGTACAAACGGAATAACTTCCCAATGTGTATCATTCTTTTTATAACAACAAAATTCAAACAAAGAGATCTGGGGCAGGGCGGTAATTTACTTACTGGAGAATTATATACCCCCTTCCCCGCCAGGTACAGCCTGAAATAAATACTAGTAGTTAAAACGTATGATACCGGGCTCGATACCCGCAGTCGCTTAAGTGGGGCCAGTATCCAGTATTCGGGAGATAGTGGGTTCGAACCCCACTGTCGGCAGCCCAGAAGATGGTTTTCCGTGGTTTCCCATTTTCACACGAGGCAAATGCTGGAGCTGTGCCTTAATTAAGGCCTAGGCCGCTTCCTTCCAACTCCTAGGCCTTCCCTATCCCATCGTCGCCAAAAGACCTGTCGGTGCGACGTAAAGCCAATAGCAAAAAAAAAAAAAAAAAAAAAAAAAAGCCTATGATCTTCCCCCCCCCCCCCCCCCCCACTTTCCTTTTCTTTCTGGTTTCGCGCCCTGTTCTTCACTCCTGTAATAAAGTCAGCAGGTTTCTATTCACTAACAGTAACGAGGAAAGTACCATCTGCCAAATGCAGCTTGCTGATTTTTCTGCTGCCAATCGAAATTCTACCGGCCCAGAACTCTAATTTGTTGCACCGGTCAATATTTGCAAGACCCAAATATTTGTTTTCGCACTTGTTTGTTGTCTATCAACTAGCCCCAGGGGCTCTTACCATAGGAGCGTGGGTTGGTGACCACGGTGCCCTTAGTTTGAGTCCTGGCATTGTTTCTACTTATTTGTATCAGGCTCCTCGCTTTCATCTATCCTATCCGACCTTCCTTGGTCAACTCGTATACTTTTCTGGCCCCGACGGTATTAGGCGTCGAGGCCTAGGGAGTCTTTCATTTTCACGCCCATTGTGGCCTTTGTCTTGCTTCGACCGATAACCTTCATTTTTCGAAGTGGCGGACTTTTTTCATTTCTTCCGTCTTGTTAGTGTTTATAGGGGACGGTTTTCAAGTTGTATTTTCTCTTAAAACAATAATCACCACCATGTTTATCGGTTACCGGGTTAAGGTGGCATACAGCCTTGCCTTACTCCATTTTCTCGCATTGAACAATCTCAGAAATCACCATCTCAGAAATCACCATCCGCCTTTATGCTTCCAGCGTGGTTGTCATACAGACTTTCAATAACGATATTAAAAGCATGGGAGTAAACTATTGTATATTCAGTACGAGAAAGAAACTTCAGGCCAATCTAATTGTATGCGTGTATGGATATTTATGTGTTTTATGTTGCAAATATAAATCTACTGCCACCAGTTCAGTTTGCAAGAAGTAATTTGTATAACGATAATACTGCATCGTTTAGCGTCTCCTCAGCTACTATCGGTTGTGACTCAGATTTGCCGTAATGTTGGCATGCAGTAGAGTCTTTTTAAGTGCCAGTTGGTATAGTAAAACACGTTTCTGGCATTTAGCTCACGTCTGTGTCAACAGACTTCACCAGAGTTCGAGCCTGAAGCTCTGAACACAAGAAGCAGGCGGCTAATCTTCTGCACTAATTAACCACTGGTCAATATGTTCAAGACCCACCCAAACAATTGTTTGCACTTTTTTTTTTTTTTGTTTATCAGTTCATGTACAGCTCTTATATCTAGAACCCCTCATTTTAGACCACATAACACGTTATTTACTGGGCATTTTTTTTTTTGTAGCAAATAATGTTCAGGTTGATGTGAAAATGTAAGCATAAAGTAGGTCCACAGGAATTGAGATTTGTGGTGTAAAGACGGGATCACGTGAAATTGATCATGAATGTTTGCATTATTTAATTTTTAATATTAGGACGGTTGTCCCTTCAGCACTCTTCTTGAAATCAATAAATACACTTAAGAAAATGGAACGTGCAACACCATGAAGGCATTGGTCGTTTGTGTTGATTTTTAAGATATGGAACGATGACATGTAGTTATGTAAACGATCACAGTTTCAGACCCATTGGATTGTTGCTACAGGTCTCCCCACGTGATTGGTCGCGGAGAAATCAACTCAGTATACGGACTCTGGTGTAGCGTAGTTGACTTGCAGTCTGTGCAGTGAAGTGTTCCCTGTCAAACATGCCTCGACCGCAGAGAAGAGCACGCTATCAACAACTGTCGCCGTTTGAGAGGGCTCGGATAATTGGGCTGTGTGAGGCTGGATTATCGCTAAGGACTGTCGCTGCACGTGTTGGCCGACAGGCATCTACGGTACAACGTAATCGTAATCGTAATCTTTATTTTCCTACCAGATCTACAGCGATGAAGCCTTATTGATCCTTTACGGAAGAAAAATAATAATGCCTAGCCTAGTCTGCTTAAGTTGCTGTACACATATCATAAAGCTCGTATAGTAAAAATAACTAACACAAAAAAAAAAAAAGTTACTAGAAATGATAATAATCAATTGTCAATAAGTCACTGTTGTCTTTTCCTATATAAACCAAACCTCAAAAAATCTCAATATTGCTGTTAAGAACAGGGATAAAACGAAAACTGATAGTATTTAAAATAATAATAATCAAATGTCAATGCTTCACTGATGTCTTTTCAGATATCAACGATCTCAATATTGCTATTGATAAAAAGGGATAAAACGAAAACTAATATATCTACTGCTGCAAGGTAATTCCATCTATTTGACAATATGGCAATACTAGTAATGGGAAACTAAAACTGGCAACATATAACTGGGCAGAGTACAATGCTGTGTCGGGCTGAATCAGCACTTAGGCCACAGAGTATATCGCTTCCGGCCGGGATCTCATTCAGCGCATTCTCTCTTGAACACTGACCTTTCTTATATTCTACTTATGTTGCACACCTGACTACGTGTTACCTCCACTGTAATGCCTGAGTGCCATGTACTACACCTTAAGATTCTCTACTGGTAATCACACTTCAGCATCTAGTATTTCACTATATTAGTTACCTTTAAAGCCCAAGCAATTCGTCAACTAAGATGAAACCATATTAACTCACATATCACTAGGCTACTAGAGCCCCAGCTCATATTCCAACCATCTCCATATATTCACTTTCTCCTTAGCACCTGTCCTAGTTACACACACTCTCTTCCTCATACACTACACACTTCACCATCTGGTATACACACTCCACTATTCTCCAGAACGCAGCAATTTACTTCCAACTACAGATTACCTTTTTTACTTCTTGTCACTATGCCTTCGTCTTCTCTGTTCTTTTTGCCCCATATCTCTCTTAGGCTCAAACTTCTCCCTTTCACTAGGGCACCTCTTGCTTCTTCTTCCTGACTCCCAGTCGTATTTTCGCTTCGTTTGCGTGTTCTTGTTACATCCTGCGTTTCTACTCCCACAATCGCTCCCTGTTTTCTTCTTTCTTCTTTCCCACTGGCCTCCGTTCTGGACTACTTCAATATTGCCCTGGTCTCCCTTATTTCCCTCCTCATCTCTGCTAATACCTCCCTGTTCGCTACTTCGAATACTTCAGCTATCGCATCTATCCCTTTCTTTCTTTCTTGCTGCGAGCTTGGATCCGGTGCTTTATTGTCCTTGGTTCTTTCTTTACCTCCATGTCCGTCTTCGCCCACTTTACTGTCTCTGGTCTGTCTTACTTCCACACTTTTCCCCACTACCATTTCGTCTTTGCTGTCATTTTCCATCTCTCGTAATTTCTTCGCAGTCCACACTCTGGTCCATATACCGTTAGTCACAACTAATTTTTGACCCTTAATATAGGCTCTCAACCCTTGTAATTTAGCCCTGGCCAAATGTTTCTTCAGTGTGTTAATGTTCTTTACCCCTTCTCTGCCAATGTCTTCTTTGATCCAAATTTTTGTGCTACGTATGTTGTCTGCACCTTTTAACACTGCTTCCGCCATCAAGGTGGAAAACAGCTTCAGTTTTATCGGTCTGTCACCCCTTTTTTTGCCTATCCTTTCCACATCATCAATGTCAACTTCGCTAAAGTTAATTCTCATCATTTTCTGGATAATCTCCACTACTTTGTATGTTGTCAGTACTTTATCTTCTGCTTTATCTTCCGGTACTCCATATATAAATAGGTGTTTCTTCCTCCGTTCTCGGTTACAGTCTTCAATTTCCGCTCGCAGCTTCACCACCTCTCCTTCCATCTCCCTTATTCTTGTCTTGAGTGTTATAATCTCTCTCTCGTTGGATTCCACTTTGCTCATTATCTCGTCTGTTTTTCCCTGTATCCACCGTCGTATATGCTCAAATTCCTTCATTTGCTCCTTCATCATATTCTTAATCTGCTCAAACGGGCATACTTCTTCCACCACTTCTTTCACCACTTTTTTTATGACCTCCACGTCTTCCCAGTTCATGTTGCCACTAGAAGTCGGGCCAGGGTTTACCTCTACACCTCCTATAGTTAGTAGTACCAATATCACCGCTGCCGCTAATATCATCTCGTCCATCATTCTTGCTTCCATTATACCTCCTTTATTTCTAGCTATCTCCTTTCCCTCTTTCCTCTGCCATCTCCCAATAGCTGCACGATATTGCTCCACTCCAATCATCTTCCTCTTCCCACTCGAATTACTATACCACACACCGTTCACATTCCACGCTGACTCTCCTGGCACCTCCACACAATACGTCCGTCCCCGAACGCTGACTAGGTTAGACTCCGGTACAACGTGTATGGCAGCAGTGGTCAAATGAAGGTACCCACACTCGTACACCTAGCACAGGCCCAGCGCGATAGACAACTGTGAGAGAGGATCGCCGCATCATTCGGATGGCCCGGATGGAACCGCATGCAACAGCAGCGCAAATTCGAGCAGCTGTGGCACCCCACGTTACACAACAAACAGTTGGTAATCGCCTGCGTGCAGCTGACTTACGAGCCCGTGTACCCGCAGAAGGTGTTCCATTGACCCCACAACAGCGACGTTTAAGGCTGGTCTGGTGTCGAGAAAGATCGACGTGGGTCGACGAATGGCATAGGGTCGTCTTTAGTGAAGAATCGCGCTTCTGTCTTGCCCGCAGTGATCGCCGGAATCGTGTGCGCCGACGTACCGGGGAGAGGGGCCGCCCAGATCTTATTGTCGAGGGGGACACAGGGCCAACACCAAGCATTATGGTCTGGGGAACTATTGGCTTTAATGTGAAATCACAGTTAGTGCTTGTTGAGGGCACTATGGCTGTTTGACAGTACGTTGATAGGGTACTCAATCCAGTGGTTGTCCCTATGATGGCGAACATTGCTGATGGGATGTTTCAGCTGGACAATGCCCGGGTTCACACTGCACGCATCTCCAGAGAAGCTCTTCCCACCACACAACCTTATAATGGCCCGCCACATCGCCGGACCTCAGTCCTATTGAGCATATGTGGGACATGATGGGTCGACAACTGGCCAACCGTCCTCAGCCACCTACAGCTCTGGAACAACTGACCCGTGCAGTGCAGCGAGCATGGGACACAATTCCTCAGGAAGCGATCCAGGGCCTTACTTACTCCATGCCTCGACGAATTCATCAATGTATTGATTGTTGTCCAAACTTGCGGTCAGAGGGACCTGAAAATGTAATAATCGAATCACAACCGAACACTCGTTCTGCATGTTCAATTGCAGCAATGTAGCGCCACTCCTTCTGGGTGTTGCAATTTCCATTTTCTTCAGTGTAATATGGCTAACCAGCGTCTCCCACCAAAGTTCCTGCTGATTCTTTCGCCTTCTACGACTGACTCCATTGGTTTCTGCGGTCATGTTTGTATTCGCATCTTCGTTCAACACTGCCAAGACAGTTTCTCACGTGAGTTTATGATTCTCACAGGATTCATTTATGCGGTTAAGTTGGTAATACGCAAGTTTGATAGAAACTTGAAAGTGAATGCAAAATAATTCCCATCTATCGTACAGACATCCCACAAGTGCATAGAACGCACTCATACCAGGTGCATTTCTGTATGGCCAAGGCCTCAAGTCATACCGTCGCAACATATCTGTGTTTTTATTAGGAAACTGGAATCAGAACTTCGTGCAATTGGGTTTCATAACATTCCAGTGAAGAACCCTGATGCCACCTGAGTTTGATTTCTGCGCATTTGGACTGTTGAAAAGACGTCTCCAGCATCTTCGTCCTTGCACCTTGGATGGTCTCTGGAAAGCTTCGAGGGAGGAATGGGTCAGAATTCGCACGCCTGAGTTCCGTCGAGTTTGCTTCAGTGGAAACTTCAATGTTGGGCAATATTTCACAGTGCTGGGGTCCAGTAGAAAACGACCGGTGGTGGTGGAGATGCATCTCGTTATGTGAGTCCCCTTCAAATTCGGATATAAACTGTAACGGATTTGTTACGATAATAGTAGTAGTTAGCTTATTTGTGAATAGCAGTAAATGCTATTATTAAAGCGGTAGTAGCACCCTTTCCAACATTAATTTTAAGTAATAAGGTAAATTACATTTTGCCCACTTCATGCAAGAGCGCGCAGGTGTTGACTTTTTATATGGACAAGGGCATGCTGGGCAAGGAGAGGGGTCCGGAAATACGGGGTATTTGCAACAAATGAAGACTTATTATTTCAAAGCGAAGCATGTATTGGGGGAAGTATTAGGAGAATGTGAAATTCTGAAAATATTTACGGAATTACCTAACGAATACAATAAATGCAAAAATTACAAAGTCCTTCAAGGTATTTCACATCAGATTCGAATAGAAATTGCTAACTCTTAATTTACACCTAAGAAATTAACAAGAATACGGGATTTATGAAAATAATCTATTCCTAGACCGCGTTACAAAAGGAAAATAGGATTAAACCCGTAATACAGGACGTCTGGAATACGAAGTCTGCTAGCTCCATTGGCCTCCCAACTCAGCACTTTTGAATTGCTGGCACCATATATTAATAAAAGAGTAAGAAGTTCATAATAACATAGGTACTATATTCATAAACAGCACAATTTTTGGATGGATACTACATATTTCTCTTAAAAGAGTCTTAACTTCATGTAATAAGAAAGCTATTGACTTTCCTTTGAAAAATTCACAACGTCAGTTTAAAATTGGAACAGCTCTTGAGGACATGAGATAAAATACACTAGAAACTAGAGGAATTTGACATTTGAACGAAGCTATTGCTAGAAAAAATTGTGTTAATTGTCGCATAGTTAAGTCCGTCGCTCAGAGTAAGAAAGTAAAATATTAACAAGAATTTGAGATGCCCAGCATTCACAAGATCCAAGCGACTGTTTAGTTATAAAGGTGCGAACTGGCAGTTAATCAGAACACCTTCCTTCCCACTACCTCACTGCATGGAGGAATGGATGGTAAAGCTTCCCATCACTTTGGGTAATAGAAATTAATCCCACTCTCCACCTACCACGTAACTTTCTCCCAAAAAAGAATGTTAACACGTCTGAACACAAAAATAATACGGTCGTTGCTAATCCCATACTAGGATAGAAGTCCAGTAAACGCTTTTCATACATACTAGCTTCCATCTTCCCCACATTTATCCAGTACCTCTCATATACTTCGGTTCTATTCCCAACATTGAAATGGGGCCGATAACCTAGATGTTAGGCCCCTTTAAACAACAAGCACCAACATTGAAATCGCCCGTTAGCACTGTCTTATCCTTGCTGTTGACTATGACTACGGTGTCACTCAGTGCTTCATAAAACATTCACTGTAATATTACAAATAAAATATCTTTATGATTTGAAATGGATTAAAAAAAAACTGTGGGTGATATAGTGGGCAGATTTTGGTTTCAGCGTTATCGAATTTTGACATTTCACTTACCACAATGTATTTGTGATTATTATTGATGCAACCCTCCATGCCACTCTAACTTGTGCTAACCTTTTCGTTTCTATGTAACTAATGCATCCTACATCTGCTCTAATCTGCTTATCGTATTCATACGTGGTCTACCCCTACCGTTCCTACCGCCTACACTTCCTTCATAAACCATCCTATCATCCTATCTCTTCTACTCGACAGATTAAGACGAATCGATCTCTTTTCACCAATTCGATTATCTCTGCATTCGTGATTCGATCTGCCCATCTCATCTTCAGCATTCTTCTGTAACACCACATAAATAAATAATGTATTTTCTTTCTTTCTGAACTAGTTATTGTCCATATTTCACTTCCATACAGTGCCACGCTCCAGATGAAAGGCTTCAAAAACATCTTCGTTATTTCTATATCAATCTTCGAAGTGAGCAAATTTACTTTCTTAAAAGAAGGTCCTTCCTTGCTTATTCTAGTCTGTGTTTAATGTCCTCCTCTTTTCTGCCGTCATTAGTTATTTTACTACCCAGCTAACAATATTCATCTACTTCCTAATCTGTCTTGCATCACCTGACTTCGTTCGACTGCACTCCATTACTTTTGTTTTGGACTTATTTATTTTCATTTTGTACTCCTTCCCTAAGAGACTGTCCATTGTGATGATTAGGACTCGGATTTTTATGACGTCATATTTTTATCGTTTTTTTTTTTTTTTTTCGTGTCTAAGTTAATTTAAGCATGTCCCTAACATTTGTGAACACGATGAGGCAATTTTTCAATGGTCATAGAAATTCATACTTGACCATATATTATCGTTATGTCATATTTTGGTCAAATCATCGGTTAAGGGCGTGCTTTTAGCCATTTTTATGTAGTATTTAAGATTCATCAGATATTGTTCCGAAACTCATGTCATAATGCTTTTGCAGCTGATCGTAAGCAAGTTTGTCCACCAACTTTCACTTGGTGATAGCGGGATTTACCAGGAATGTGCTGTCAGAGCCTGCGGGTAAAAGGTTCTCTCTCTATACAGAGTGGTCGAAAACAACGTGAACCGATATATGAGTTTTAGAGAGTTTGTCTTACTCATAAATAATTTGAAGAAAATAATTCGATATCCCGCGCCGTTGTCATTTTATCAGCTGCTGAAGTTAACCAGTCAGATCGCTTCGCGGACGAATTCAACAGGACTTTGCGAGGCGGTGTTGCTAAATCTGCACGTGGCTTACGACTGACTTGAGGGCACCAATCGAAGAAAAACAACTTAACCAGGGGAGAGATTGCGTTAACATCATCGCGCCGTAGTAAGTACGCTACGGTGACTGGCTGAACCCACGGGATGTTTGTGTTTTACTACTACTGAACAGTTTTCATTCCTCGCCTGTGATGGGAGGTGGGCCTCCTATACTGAGAGTCAACTTAAGACCTTAGCGGTCCCTTTGATGTTAGTCAGACTTCTGGTCGGTGAAAAGGCTTCCGCAGCGCCAAATAGTTCCCTAGGTTTGTTACTTGTTCCTGAAGTCAGGAGCTTCCTTCAGTTTGGTTAGATATTCTGGTGAACTGACTTGATGAATTAAAATTAAAATATGGAAAATATATCACAGGTTGTATGTTATTCGGGTTCGTTACCAACTCTTATATTTCATACGTAGATGGCTGTGAATAGTTATTGTTCTCAGTGGTGTATGTAGCAAAATAATAATAATTTAATATGATATTGATATCTTATTGCACTGTGTACTTAGTAAGTTTGTTCGAATTCATTCCACTGTTGATAAGTTCGCATAATAGGTGGGACGTTGAAGATGGATCCAAGAAAACTGTTGGCAATACTGGCTGCAACAGCGTGTTCACTGTTCAGTATTCATAATGGCTGCCAGCTGTGAGCAAGACGTGTGTGATGCTGTGACGCTTGAGTTCCCTGTGAAATACTTTAAAACTAACAAAAGTAGAGGAAAATAAAGTAGAAAATCTAAACCAAATTGTTTTAAACGTTTACAGTAGCCTACGAGATTAGAATCCACTGTGGACTGTGGAAGACGTGAAAAAGTCCGCGCAGCTGATCGGCGTTTCTGTGTACAGTGTTTACGCCGCTCGCTTGGAATGGAAAATCCAAGTCTCCACGGAAAGAACGATGTGTCAGCTCAGCACTCGCCGTAAATAAAACAGGAAGGGCCTTAACACGGTATGGGAATAGGATCTTTGGCGTATTCGATGATAATAATAATAATAATAATAATAATAATAATAATAATAATGTGTACATTACTTTATATTCGCAACCGCACTCTACCTACAGAAATGTTGTCATGAGAGGATCATGAGTTCGTTTTTACCTTCCGAATGACGAGACTACAATATTTACAACATTCCTGGAAGCATTGTATTTTGCAATCCCACTCACCGGTGGGTTTTTCAGCTTTTTTAACCATGAGAAACTGCCACTGACAGTCGTTGCAAGAGAGCGGAATCGTATACGTATGTTGTAAGTCTCCATGTGCCTCACACAAATCGCATTATGAAACAAAAATAATTCTTGCTTCTCTTGCCTCGGAATTCGTGAGTAATCTGTAGGTTTTATATGGTCAATGAAGGAATAAATAGGTATGGTACGTAATCAAAGTACAGCTATGTGAAAGGCAGTGATTTCGTTTGATGCTTCACTATTTCAGAATGAAGTACCGTACTTGTCAGATGGACGCACGGCGTTAATGATAAGCTGGTTGTGGCGGAGATGGAGAACGGCGACGAGACGGGAAGGGGGAACAGGGGACGTGCTCACATGCGGAAGGATACTTTTCCTAAGCTCTTAACTTGAATTTCAGTATAGACAGTGACACCGTCTCTCAGGCCAGGAGATTTGTAATGGAGAGGGAGGTTTGTGGTGAAGGTGAGAGGGTTGGCGGCCGTGGCCTACACTAGAAATTGTACCGGCATTCGCCTTATTGCAGGAGAATGGAAAAACACGGAAAACGATTCTCAGGACAGCGGATGGTGGGGACCAGCCCCTCTCCATCTCCCGAATGCAGAGGTGTTCAGCCACGCTAGAGCTTTATTCACTGCTCTTCTGCTCGGCTAGTCGATCGGTTCAGCCGTGGCCACTTGTGTGCCGAAACCTACTCTGCAACTGCCGACCTTGTATTTGATGCTAATTTCTCTACGAAGCGCTCAATGAGTCGATCACTACTATGATCTCCATTTAGGGCAGTCGCCCAGGTGGCAGATTACCCATATGTTGTTTTCCTAGCCTTTTCTTAAATGACTGCAAAGGAATTGGAAATTTACGGAAGCTGGTCGTAAGCCTTAGTAGCAACCCCTCGCAAAGCCCATTCTAATTCGCCCGCGAAGCGATCTGATTGACTAACTTGAGTAGCGTATAAACTTATAATGACGCGAGATATCGAATTACTATCATATACCCAGTTCGCGTTATTTCCGCCCATTCTATATACACACCTGGAACAGCATGAGCCTGTTCGAGATGCTGAAAGTATGTTTCATTGTGCGTGAAGAAGAAATAATTAACTACTTTTCTCTTCCTCCTTCCAATAGTTGAAAATTATTTTCCTTGTTCTGGAAGGAATTTCAACCACATACACACTATCTGTGCCCCCTGTATAGTATCATTTTATCTGCTGGAAAAATAAAACCGAATGAATAGTGCTCTGATATTGCGACGTAGCGAGGTTTTGTTAAAGATTTCGGTGAAATGTACTTTAACTGATGAATATATTTTATTTTGTAAAATGTGCGAGATGAAAATTACGGCTAAGAAACGTTTTACAGTGAAAAAACATTGCAATGCTGCGAAACACAAGACTTGTGTAAACATAGAATTACGTAGCCACGGAAAGCAGACAGCGATTGCTGTTTGAGAAACCACACAACAGTTCATCTCTATCAGCGAATGCATCTTAGTTTTCTAAGGATCTTTGTGAAATCATGGTTTCATCCGACATTTCTTTTAAAGTAGAGGTACTTAGTTTCCAAACTACTTAACGAATTCCCTCCGAGTCCACTCTAAGAAAGAACTATCTGACTTCCAGTTACGACGACACAATGTACAAAATAAGAAATAGTGTCTGTAACAACAAAATATGGGTCTCCATAGATGAGACCACCGACATAGAAGACGGTGGCCGTATATGGGAAATGTTATTGTAGGCAATTCTAAACATGACCGGCCTAGCGTATGAGGAGTTGAATAGGGTGAATAACTCCTCCATCGCTGTTGTTTTTGGCAATGTAATGAATTTGTCGTGGCCAGAAAGTAGAACGAGAGAATCTACTCATCTTGTTAACGGATGCTGCTCTTTGCATGGTAAAAGCAGCAACAAGTTTTGAGATTCTGTATCCCAGTTGTCTTGCGCTTGCCCTGCATAGAGTGGCTGAAGAGGTTCGAGAGAATTACTCTCAGGTGGACAGTCATTGCTAACTGCTAGAAGACGTTGAAGCTCCGCTTCGAGTGCAGATCAAAGAACGGGGGCCATCACTGCCCTATACTGCCATTACGTTCTAATACGTTGGGGGACTTGGCTTGATGCTGCAAACTATCACTTCAGTTTCTCTATAGATATTTTGTCTGGTTTTATCAGCACCACGTCTAAAATAGTTTTCCTTTCTAGTTGGTTACGTCACTTTCCGATTCAGCTGTTCTTCCAATTAACTTATTCATCATTTGTTGATCATCCTTTCTCCCATTCGCATTTCCGTCTCTGTTAATATTTGGTGAATTAAGATCATCCGCTACAGTAAAGTTCCTTTCATTTTCCCATATAGCTGATTATCGTATCAAATAATGTAGCGTCACTGTCACCCTTTCGAAGTCTATACACCGCGAAAACATACAATTGCCCATTATCTTTAGAGATGAGCCTTACCCCTAGAATTTCGTGTTTCTTATCATTAACTTTTGCATAGTTTACAAATTCCCCTTTTACCAAAATGAATATTCTCTCTCCTTTCGAATGTATCCTATCTCTACGATAAATACTCCAGTTCATGGAGAAAATTTGCGCATCCATAATATCACTTCTTAGTCATAATTGAACTCCTGTTACAATATTTAGTAAATATGAATCTAATAAATTACTTAATTCTATTCCTTTCCTGACAATTCTTATACATTTGAACACTAACAACTTTGTCCTTCTTTCTTGACTTCTAGCTCTGCGCTTTTTCATCACCGGTTCCTAGCCAACCCCGTTTCTCTTAATATAGAGATTAAAAGTGATATTCAAGATTCAAACTGTTAGTAAGTGTTGAGGATTGGGCACAATTTTAATGAATGAAATCTACAAAAGCTAGGCGAGTCCAAACGTTTTATTGGCATTTCTTCTTATTGAAATGTGATTTTAAAAATATTTTCTTATAGTTTTTTTAAATTTCGCTTGGCTGTTTCTAGCCTGGTGCTGCTCTTGTGTGGCAGAACCCCCGACGAGGGTGGACGGCATCTGTCGTGTGTACGAAACTGCGTGTTATTGTGGTAGAGCAGGGCCTCTCAGGGTGTATGCGCCGGCGCACTGCACGGCGCAAGGTGCAGGAGACGACTTCACTAGGTTGACCAGAGTGCAAACTCCCACTCCACTTTCCCCTACACCTGCCTCGCCCGTTCGGCCTGTCTTCGTCTCCTCCACCTTCCCCGCTGATTCTCCCCTCACTGCGAAATGTTTATGTGCGGTAAGAGTTGAGCGGTGATACTGTCGTATGGGACAATGTTACCGGTGTTAAAACACACTTCTTTCAATTTGGTTTGAGCAGACAATTTATCTTCTCTAGCTCTTCTTTTCCTTTATCTTTGCAATGATACCAGTTATGCTTGTAACAAGGGACCGGCTGACAGCAGTTCTGAGAGCCTTCTTTAAATTACAATCAGAAATAGGCCTACTCGCACGCAATCTAGTTTTCGTACAAGTCAAAAGAGGAAAAAATACCATTAACATATGCATGTGGGGCCAAACATAGAAATAATCTTTGCTGCTTGTCGATGCAGCTTAGGAAAATCTTCCTTCGACAAATTCTCGTAGAATTTGAGCAAAGCCTTTGTATTGGAAAATAGATCTTTTTGATTAACTTACGACATTATTATTGTCCCATGGATTAAGCATTTGGCTTTATCGTCACGACTGACAAAATATACGAAAGTTCCCAGTTGGATTGAAATGGACTTTCGGAAGTCTTTGCTTCCTTCGAAACAAATTGCTCCCTTATTGTCTTGCGCTTATCTATTTTACTTATAAACAAGCCGTCTATCACTGAACGCTTCGTCGCTCTCAGTACAGTACACCATCCGAGTCTAGCCGAGTTGAGCTGAGTCGGACCGAAGCACAGTCCACGGAGTCTCTGCGCCTCGATTTGCACGCGTGAGAGTTAGCGCGTTTGAGAGGCCCTTTGGTAGAGGATAGTATTGTGTATGGTGTCACGTTGTAGGGATGTTGGGACATCGCAAGCACCCAGTCCCCGGACTAGGGATTTAATCATTTAATATTAAAATCCTCAGTCCAGACGGGTATCGAACTCAGCCAGAATTACAAATACATGTTTTGTGCAGTTTTTGAAAATTTACAGTTTTGAACTTGTCTAGTTTGTGGAATCAACCCTTCTTTTGTATCATGTTGAAGTTGTTTACCTGAAGAAGCCATGCTGCAGTGCGTGCGAGAGACATATATCGTGAGAAGCAAGGCCTGCCGAGGTGACGTTAGAAGCCTTTATCTGCCAAAACTGACACGAACTATTCCTAATCAGTGACGGATACGACAGCTAGTGTCTACATAAACATATAAAATTATGTATGAAATACACATTCCAGTGAAATGGTATAATTAAATGCGACCTTCATACAACATACATTAACACATTCGTCTTTCCATAACCCTGTTATTAGATCTTAAATTTCATTAAACAGTGGTTCTGAAGATAATAATAATTGTTACGGAGTTACCCGTGGAGCAGAAAGAGGTGAAAGAAGGTGCCGGGGGGAATGGGTCTAACTACAATATTGAAGTTAATATGACTTTAACAAAGGTTATATTTCTTTAGAATTTCAAAAATCAACAAATAACAACGTAACAGGTACAATTAGCGATTTAGAAACAAGTCAAAGAAAATACAATATAGTGAATTCCACAAGTCCTGAGCTTCAAGCCCCACTCTTTACATATCCTGAGCTCTCAGCTCAAATTTACAAAGAGCACAAATTCATTCAAGGGCAGAAATCCCCCTAATTCATGGAGCACTTGCTCCCAAATTACAACATCTAGCCTTCAAGAGGCATACAATAATTTTACTTTGAAAAAGAGCTAACAGGCTCTCAGTTTTCCAAGCCTATTCAAGGCAACATCAACTTACAATTTCTGGATTATTCAGGGGTATTTAATACCCAACCTCCTGGGCCTTCATGGAACAAGAATAATAGCTGAACAAGTGGCCCAAACACAAAAGGAATGGAGGCGAATACTTCCACTTCAAGATATGAACACTTAAAACCTAAAGGGCACTAGGCCGATGAAACAGGGGCTATTCCAAAACTATGGAGGTGACTCGTATAAGAATGAATTAAGACATTACGGAAAGGAAGAAAACCAGTTACAAAACGTAGTCACCTCAAACCAATATGAAGGGGAGCTCGAGAGGGCCCATCACTCTCCATCCCCGATTTACAGTTAAAGATTTTATGAGGTTTTTACATTAGCCGGCAGAAAGTTACATTTTTTGCAAAACTAGGTTACATAGTTAACGATTCGGACCTTTCCCTCAGGTTAAACTGCGGAGCTAGCAAGAAATAAAGATGTTTGTGGCCATTACCTTGTCGGTGTACTGCTGCCTGATGAAAGAGGCGCCGCCCGCCTCCTGCTTTGACACATACACTAGGTCAGATGACGATCAATTGGCCAAGAGACGTGAAAGTACGCAGTTTATAAACCCTCGGGGAAAGTTCGAGACCATTCAAGATTAAACTAGCCACACCCTACACTCAAAATCGAAGAATGTGATTGGAGAAAATTAATTTCAGAAATTAGGGATTGGTTGGATTCAAAACTGGTGGAAAGAAAAGATAAATATTGCCAACCCAAAAATAAATGAACATCAATTAGTAAAAAAAAACTTATGAATACAAAACTTCTTTAAATCAAAAGTTCTTTCACTTCGCACCAGGGTGCATGATCATAGTTTTTAGCAGTGACATCTATGGAAGAATGTCTAAACCTCTTGATGAATGGCAAACAAAACAAATAGAAATTCACACAGTACAGGAAACTTCACAAAAACAAAAATACATCAGATTTCTGTGGTGACATCATCTGAGTAAATTTATAAGTTGATCTAGTTTCTATTTCACTGTTTCACCAGTATAGGAGTTCTTTTAGGCGCTAGATTTAAATGTGTGGTGTTGGGGTGTACCTCCCGGTACAATAATAATAATAATAATAATAATAATAATAATAATAATAATAATAATAATAATAACAACGCTTACAATCTTAGAGGTATCTCAGGCTGACTTCGGTTGACTCTCCCAACAACTTCCAATAACTCATATGATGGAAACATTTCTGCCGGGCGAGTTGGCCGTGCGGTTAGGGACGCACAGCTGTGAGCTTGCATCCGCGAGATAGTGGGTTCAAACCCCACTGTCGACAGCCCTGAAGATGGTTTTCCGTGATTTTCCATTTTCACATCAGGCAAATGCTGGGGCTGTATCTTAATTACGGCCACGGCCGCTTCCTATCCCATCGTCGTCATAAGACCTATCTGTGTCGGTGCGACTTCTTTCGGAAACTACTCCAGGTGGTAGTTTGGAAAGGAAATCCACCAATGCCACTAGCAGTGCACTTGGACCATCGGATTCTGGAGAGCCCAAAATGGCGTGCATGGACGAATCGGAGAGTGTACGAAACCCTCTGCCGTCGCACACATTCAATCTGAATACACCAAAATTAAGACCTAAACGAAAACACTTTTTCGGCACATTAAACATAAATTCGCTCCTAAAAACAGGGAAACTACCGGACGAGTTGGCCGTGCGGTTAGGAGCACGCAGCTGTGAGCTTGCATCCGGGAGATAGTGGGTTCGAACCCCACTGTCGTCAGCCCTAAAGATGGTTTTCCGTGGTTTCCCATTTTCACACCAGGCAAATGCTGGGGCTGTACCTTAATTAAGGCCACGGCCGCTTCCTTCCCATTCCTAGGTCTTTCCTATCCCATCGTCGCCATAAGACCTATCTGAGTTCGTGCGTTGTAAAACAAATATTAAAAAAACCAGGGAAACTCAAACAACTCATTGACGTAATGGACCAGCAAAAAATTCTGATCATGGCACTTCAAGAAGCAAGATTCATGGACGACATCGCAATGGAATCTAGCAACTAGAGAATCCTAAAAGGCAAGGTTGGCATAAGGATCATGAAGAACATGTCACACTTAGGCACAGACTTTGTAATAAAAGAAAGTTTCTAAATTCATTTACAGACTTCTAGTCCCCAAATGGAAGACTATCAGTACTAACCATCTAATGCGCAAAGAAAAATCACACCCTCATTAATGATCATGCTCCAATTAATGACGACATTCGAGCCAACCCACAAAAGGTTGATGGCTTCTGGGAGGAACTAAAATCGGTTACTTCAAAAATTCCTGACAATCATGTGGAAATACTACCTTGGGACTTAAACACACAGGTAGGACTATAAAAAGCCTACAAGAAAATAGTAGGGGAATGTCCAGCTCATAGAAGAACCAATAAAAATAAGCAAAGGCTTATAGAGTTTTGTAGGAAATTTAATTTGAAACTGATGTCCACCCACTTCAAGAAGCTCCCTAGGAATCAAACGACGTGGGCTTCACCAAACAAACTGAAAATGAAGTCTACAACTTTTTTTCCAGTCAGTGACCGGGTCAGGGATGGATTGAATGAAGCCTCCATCTAGCGGCGATGATAAGAATTGTGCCGGCTGCCAAAGCCTGTCGCACTTCTCTGGGGAATGATTAATAACTGACAGATGAAATGAAATTATAGTGGAGAGTGTTGCTGGAATGAAAGATGACAAGGAAAACCAGAATACCCGGAGAGAAACCTGTCCCGCCTCCGTTTTTTCCAGCACAAATCTCACATGGAGTGACCGGGGTTTGAACCACGGAACCCAGTGGTGAGAGGTCGACGCACTACCACCTGAGCCACGGAGGCACGATCTTCACCAAACAAACTACTAGGGAAATATCAAATTGATCATGTTGCAATCTCCCATACAAGCCAAAAGGAAATCATGACCTTTTAAATCATGAAAGTAGCCTACGTAGAAACAGATCATAACATTCCAAACAACAGTAAGAAACGCACAAACAACAAACTACTAAGGTTTGACACTCAAAGGCTGAAACGAAACAGTAACAGGTACCAATAATTGACGAATATTGAAACTACCGAATAGAAGCAGATGCAGCAGACCGTGGTAGGAGCCGAGGAAACAGCAACACTTAAGAAAACACGCAAACATCCACGGTGGAATGCAAGACGTAAACAGGCAACATCACTCGGATTGCAAGGATGGAAAAGATGGTACTCATCAAAGAAACATGAAGATTATAACAGCTTCAAAGAGCAAATAACAACCACCACAAAGATCATAGGAGAGGGTAAAAGGAAATTCGATAATAAAGAACAACTGGCTTCAGTAGAACAGAATTTCCAAAGGAATAACATGAGGGACTTTTACAAGACATTTAAGGAGAACCTGTCTAAATACCAACCACTCAGCTTGTGCTTTAAGAAAGAAGATGGCACTGTCGCAACGAACAACAAAGAAAATTTTCAACTATTGGCGGAATACTTTAAACACCTACTTACCTGCCCAGTACCACAAGGGGAGCTCGTTACAGAACACGGACAACAGAACCCAGGCTCAACACCGCCAGATGAAACGGAAATCACAAATCTGATTAAGAAGCTCAAGAACAACGAAGTAGCTAGTGAAGATTCGGTAACAGCGAAGTATGGAAATAAATAAATAAATAAATAAATTACAACACACGCACCCTATCCAACAGACTCTTACGGATACAACATCTAAGGTGAAGTTCAGGGGAGAACTATCTGGAAGTTTCATGATAAAAACTGGAGTACGACAGGGAGATGGCCTCTCACCCATTCTGTTTAATCTAGTGCTTGATAAAGTCATCAAGAACTGGAAGTGTACACTGAGGAATCTAGAAATCAAACCAGTTGCCATTGGAGCCGGGACCCGAAAGATTGAGATCAGATGCCTAGCATTCGCAGATGACATTGCAATCCTAACCAACAACTCTAAGGATGCTGTCTTTGCTATCGAAGCCCTGCACGAAATAGCGGTGAAGGCAGGATTACACTTATCGTACGACAAAACTAAGTACTTTGAGACTCGGCATCCCGGAAACCCCCCTTTGACGAACATACATGGAACGATTGGGAGAGTCAATCGCTTCCGCTATCTTGGTGAATGGGTCCACCCCAATGGTAGAGACGG
The DNA here is from genome assembly GCF_040414725.1 of Anabrus simplex. Taxonomy (NCBI): domain Eukaryota; kingdom Metazoa; phylum Arthropoda; class Insecta; order Orthoptera; family Tettigoniidae; genus Anabrus; species Anabrus simplex. The sequence continues at coordinate 1,338,666,542 of NC_090265.1, forward strand.
TACATCCATCTTAGAAAGATGTAACAGACTCAGTGCAGCGTACCAACTATCCCACAATCATTATAGTAAGAGGTGCATTTCTAAAAATGCTAAGATCTGCCATTACAAAACTGTTGTCAGACCACAGTTTTTGTACGCCTCAGAGACCCTCGAACAAAAAAGGCACCATGGATGATCTAGAGAAAGCCGAAAGACGTATCCTCAGGAAAATTAATGGACCGAGATTGCTCCCAGATGGAACCTACATACTTAAATCGAACTCTGAGCTGTATCGACAGTTAGAATCAGCCGGCACCAGAATGCGACGTAGGAGGCTTAAGTTCTACGGACACCTACAACGAATGGACAGCAACAGGCTTACAAGATCTTCTCTTTGGTTAAAAGCTACAAGACTGGAAACTTATGGCTTAATGAAGTACAGAAGGACTTGGATTCGGCTGGGATTTCGGATATTGATATATAAGATCGTTCCAAATTTTGTGCTATGGTACAGTCTTGGACCCCACCACCTAGAGTCTCTAGAAGTCGGAAGCCCCTTTCACAGGAGAGAAAGGAGAAATTATCAGCAGGGTTCAAAAGAGATATTGGGAACGAAGAAGAGCATCGAGGAAGAACTAGTCATCAGCGCTCCTTAGTGGGCTTAAATAAATAAATAAATAAATAAATAAATAAATAAATAAATAAATAACCTTGTGAATCCCCTAAGGGATATGGCCTCCTGAAATGCAGGGGCAGTGCTCATTTTAACTCATCAGGTGAGCAGGTCCTGAAAAACATTATTATATTGGTCATTTCCTAGTTTGTTTCGTGAAAACGTATTACTGCATATTGTATACTTGTACACGATGAATCCTCTCGGCCGTTATTCTTGGCTTTCTAGACCGGGGCCGCTATCTCACCGTCAGATAGATCCTCAATTGTAATTTAATCACGTACGCTGAGTGGACCTCGAACTAGCCCTCAGATCCAGGTAAAAATCCCTGACCTGGCCGGAATCGAACCCGGGTCCTCCCGGTAGGAGGCAGGCAAACTACCCCTTCGCCACGGGGCCGGCTAGCTTGCATTCCACCTTACGAAAAACACATACAACAAGAAAATGATTTCCATTGAGACTAAACTACTACGCTATCAGACAGTAATCCAACCAGAGTGCCTGTATGCTTCAGAATGCGTAAGATTAACAACCAGAAAATTTATTGAAAAAGATCGAGAAGAAGGAAAGGAAGATTGTAAAAAAAAATTATCGGACCAAAAAGAGGTACCGACACATGCCGATTACACAGTAACAGAGAAGTATATAAAACATTCAGGAGGATTTCAGATACAATACGCAAACGAAGGTTTAAATTCTTTGGACATATTTCAAGAATGTCCGACGACATACTCACTAAGAATTTTTTTAAAACCATTTGAACAAGCCCAGTAGGAAATGAACTCTTATGACAAATGGTTTGTTAACACCAAGAAGGATCTGCAAGAAATGAACAAGCCGAGCTGAGTGGCTCGAACGGTTGTGGCGCTGGCCTTCTGACCCCAACTTGGCAGGTTCGTTCCTGGCTCAGTCCGGTGGTATTTGAAGGTGCTGAAATACATCAGACTCGTGTCGGTGGATTTACTGGCACGTAAAAGAACTCCTGCGGGGCTAAATTTCGGCACCTCAGCGCCTCCGAAAACCGTAAAAGTAGTTAGTGGGACCGTCAAGCCAATAACATTAATTAGAAATGAACATTATGGACCAAGACATCCACAACAGAACCACTTTCAGGAACAAGATACACATATTTGAGGGGTTCTTAGAGCCAAAAACAGCGTCCGAGAAGAATAGATAGATAGATAGATAGATAGATAGATAGATAGATAGATTGATTTATCATCAACAGGTTATTTGCCCAATTATGGATGATTCAGTAAAACAGTATATACAACAAATATTCCAAAAATAAAAAAACACTAATTTTCTAAAATAAAAACCAATTTTAAAATAAACCTATATACATTTATATACACATATTTACAACACCTTAAATAAATAAAATAAAGTATAAATGAATCTCCTTAAATAATTGTCATTATTAGACTGTATCTAGAGACATTTACTTACACATATTTGTATATTTTACAGAGAGTACCGGTTCCTTATATTCTTGAGGTCGTTAGGGCAAGTCTAATTTCAGACAACCGAGCTCGATAGCTGCAGTCGCTTAAGTGCGGCCAGTATCCAGTAATCGGGAGATAGTGGGTTCGAGCCCCACTGTCGGCAGCCCTGAAGATGGTTTTCCGTGGTTTCCCATTTTCACACCAGGCAAATGCCGGGGCTGTACCTTTAATTAAGGCCACGGCCGCTTCCTTCCAATTCCTAGGCCTTTCTTACCCCATCGTCGCCATAAGACCTATCTGTCTCGGTGCGACGTAAAGCAATTTGAAAAAAAATGGACGAGGGTGAATGGAAAAGGTCCACTGATTCACCCACCTCATTAAGTGACTTTAGAGCTCTCAGCAGCCATGTGTTTTTCCGAGGCACAGTTCTCACTTTAGGCAGATGGAAAGTATACCTCTGCTTAGTATTGCGTCGAGGAACATGTAATGGTATCAACACCAATAATGTTGAGGTATCCACTCTATTCGTCAGACCCTTACAAAGAAAGAGGGCATTGGCACATCTGCGGTGCGAGTGCAATGTCCTCATACTCATAGTCTCACAAAAAGACTCTTAATCGGCCAAAGGGAGATAAATATCCAAACCTTTGGCGCTGATCCATTTCATGAACCTTATTTTGACTCTTTCCGGGTTTTGTATTAAATACTGATGAGAAGTTAGCCACACCTCTCAACAATATTCTAACGATGGCCTGATTAGAGTGCAAAACAAAGTTATTAGAGTTCTAGGAGAAACAAATGCGGCACAGTTTCTTTTCAGAAAGCCAAGTAATTTTAAACCTTTCCTAGAAATCTGGTATAAATGTTTCTCGAAGGAAAGACCGTAACAGTTTAAAAGTGTCACACCAAGGTCATTTATTTCATTCACACGAGCTATTTGAAAATTGCACAAATGGTAAGGTTAATTTACTGGTTCCAACTTACGTGAAAGTGTAATTGCATTGCATTCTGAAGTATTCAAACCAAGTAGCCATTTTTACACCACTTACGGTACTTAGAAGGTGTATGTCAGACTGTAGCAACATGCAGTCCAACTCACTGTTTAACAGCTTAAAGATCTTTAGATCGTCAGCATAAAGAAAGCAATTACTATGTTGTATAAATGTTGTTATATCATTTATGAATATGACAAAGAAAAGAGGGCCCAATAAAGAACCTTGGGGGACACCCGACGTAGGGTGGTACGGCTTAGACATAATATCATCAGATTTTACTATTCAAGCGCTGTTGATGAGATGGCTTCTAATCCACCACAAAGCACTACCTCCTATCCCGTATGCTGACAATTTGAAGAGTAGAGCATCATGTTGAAATGTATCAAATACTTTGGAGAAGTCCGTGCACACAAAATCCACTTGTTACCTCTTATTCAGAGATTCTGAAATGAAATTGATATACACTGCCATATTGGACACGGTAGAGCGTTTCTGTATAAAACCATGCTGAGCTATATTAATCTACTGTGAAACTGAACTGTACAATCACTTATCCACGACCTTCTCTGCCATCTTTGAAATCAGGGATAATAACACAACAGGCCTATAGTTATCAAACGTCATTTTGTGTCCTTTCTTTAACACTGGTAATACGTAATCTTTCTTCCACTTACACGGAAAATATCCCGACGAGAACGACATATTCATTATGATGCTAAGTGGCCTATCTAGCTCCGATGCACGTTCTTTCAAAACAATTGCGGGTACGTCATCCGGACCAAATGATTTGGAGGTGTCCAAAGATGCAATAATTGAATAAACCTCTGCTGGAGAGGTTAGGCCCATATCGCGTACGGACGGAGTGGACAGATTACACTTTGCGGCAGGTGAGCGATCCTTTTCAAACGTTTCTGCAAAACTGTCCAAGATGCTCCTTTTGTCTTGCAATTATTTCCCGTCCAGAAACATAGTAGATGGCAGGGGAGATGACCTCCGTTTGTTGTTCACAAAGTTCCAAAACACTTCGGGTTGGCAGCTAATTTCAATTCCATCGAAGTTATATAGTTTCTGTACTTGTTGAGCTGAAGACGCTTTAATTCACCGTGCATGGTCGAAAATTGCACGTAATCAATCACTACTATGCCCCGTTTTTAAACTTCCTTGTTGCCCTCTCCTTTTCTTGTGATTTATCTATTACCTCTGTGTCGTACCAGCATATGGGTGGGTACTTCCGCGTGCTAGCTATCCGGGGCGGTACAGTGTCTTTGATTACAGCGCGAAGGAGGTCGTAAAGAAGTGTTAACGCTTCATGAACGGAGGGGAAATCTTCGATTTAATTCCAAGGATACGACGAAAGAAGATCTCTCATTTGAGGAAAATCGGCCTTAGTCCATGCGAACATTAATTTCCTCTGCAGCACGGGGCGCATAACTCGTAGTAAAGATAACGTGAATCCTACAGCTCGATGGCCGGATGTAATTACCTTTTCTGTCTCAAAGCAGTCGAAGTGTCCATAGTATTGCTCCGAGATTAGAACAAGGTCCAGGAAGTTCTCATTTCTTGTTGAGACGTGACACATTTGCTTGAGTCGGAATTCACTGAAGATTTCAAGAAGTCCCGGTTTTTCCGCTCAAAGTTTCCGAGGTAACGATTATCTTAGTTTTCGTGGCATAGTGAAACAACCCATGCAAATACAAGAACGTCACTTTCATTCCGTATAAAATGTAGGTCTCTTCTCTATTAGTAGACTTCAAGGTAAATATAAACTCAGTGAATGTAAACCACATTATTTCGAGTCTCTACCATAAACGTTTGAAAATATATGAGCTAAACTACTGTAAAGTGAATTTTTAGAGAGTTCTGTGCATTTTTCTCCGTACTCACACGTGAATCCCCTCCGTCCATTGATCATGTTTGTGAGTACAATCATTAATTTAAATTATTTGTTGATTTTTTACTACGTTTTTAATCATTCTCTAATAGTACGTAACATATTTAGCAAATGTTTTGTACATCTTCTCTACACTAGATTTTTAAAAAGTACGTATTTCTATGAATAGTCTACCATTTTACCTCATTGCGTCATCTCTCCTGGGTGTGCGGCATATCACCCGTCCTTGAAGGAACTCTTCCGTTACGCACCCTTCAATTCATTGTTTCATAATGGACCTAAGTGAGTTTCGTATAGCAAACTAAGTGTTAAGTAATCAAGCGGACATGTTGTTCTTCTCTTCCAGCGAAAAGTTGTCAATCCCAAACCCTTACTAAAAAGAACACATGCACTTAATACAAACATGCGGCGTGTTACCCGGTCTTGCCATACCATTCAACAATAATTGTTTCTGCTGTAGTCTCAGATAAAATAAGAATATCTTCGGCAAATCTCAGGGTTTTGATTTCCTCTCTTCGGATTGTGATTTCGTTTCCAAATTCCTCGTTGATTTCGTTTACCGCCTGTTGTATATAAACATTGAAAAGGACGGGAACAAGCTGAAGCCTTGCCGTACTCCTTTCTGGATTGCTGCTTCTTTTTCAAAGCCTTCGAATCTTATCGCTACAGACTGATTTTTATACAGATTGTAGATAATTCTTCGTTTTAAGTATCTAATCCCGATCACCTTTAGAATCTGAAATAACATGATCCAATCAACATTATCAAATTCCTTTTCTAGATCTACGAACGTCATGTAGGCCTACGTGGTTTTATCCTTCTTAATTGTATCCTCTAAGATCAGACGTAAAGTCAGGATTGCTTCACGTGTCCCTACATTTCTTCTGGAGCCAAAACGATCTTCTCCCAACTCAGTTTCAGCTTGTCTATCCATTCTTCTCTAAATAATACGGGTTACAGTTTTACAGGCGTGAGATACTAAACTAATGGTGGGGTAGTTTTCACAGTTGTCAGCACCGAATTTCTTGGGAATAGGTATAAAATCATTCTTCAGAGAATCGGGTGGCGCTTCTCCTTATCACACATCTTACACATTAAGTAGAATAACCTCGCCATGCTGGTTTCTCCTATAAAATAGCCAGTAATTCTGAGGGAACGTCATCAGTTCCAGGTGCCTTATTCCTATTTATGTCTCTAAAAGCTCGGTCCAATTTTGACCTCAAAATTCGGTCTCCCATTTCATCAGCACAAACAGCCTCTTCTTGTTCCAAAACGATATCATCTACTTCTTTACTTACAACTGTTAGATATGTTCTTGCAATCTTTTTTCCTTGTCTTCTTTCCATAGAAGTGGTTTTCCATCTGAGCTCTTAATGTTCATACACGTAGTTGTTCTTTTTCGAAAGGATTTCTTGATTTTCCTGTGTACAGTACCTACCTTTCCTTGATCCATACAACCTCTAATATTCTTGCATTTTTCTTTCAACCATTCTTTCATAGCTGTCCTGCACTTTAATCGCCTGTGCCCTCCTCAATGTTTGCATTATTGTACTTTCGCCGTTCGTCAAGTATCTCCTGAGTAATCCTCTGATTCTTACTTTATCTTGTGTTTCTTTCTAACGTTTCTTCAGCAGCACTACTGATTTCATTCTTCACGAATTCCCACTCTCCAGCTGTTGTATTTATTCAGCCTTTTCATTTAGTCCTTGTGCAGTGTGTTCCTTGAAACAATCTCTCACATTCTCTTTTCCTTGAACTTCTCTATAACCGAACTTGTTTCGTTTCTTCCTTTCTTCAATTTCTTCAACATCATATGGCACTTCATGACCACCTCGTTTTGGTCAGAATTCACGCCTGCTTCAGGGACGTCTTGTAATCCAACACTTTGCTTCTGAATCTCTGCCTAATCACAATGAGGTATATTTTATTCCTCCCAGTGTCTCCAGGTCTGTCCACGTATACAGCCGTCGTTTGTAGTGTTTGAACCAAGTACAAAGTACTAAGTTATTACCGGTGCAGGATTTAACTAGCAGACTTCCTCTTTGGCCTACCACTGCATCCCAGTCTCCCATAACGACTGCATCCTCTTCTCCTTTTACATATTTGTATTAAATCTTCTCTGTATGTTTTTTCAATTTCCTCATCATCGGCTGAACTAGTAGGCATATACATCTCCACTATTGTGGTCGGAGTTGGCTTCGTGCTTGACTACAATAATCTTTTCACTATGCTGGTCGTAGTAGCTTACCCTATTTTCTTATTCATTATTAAACCAATTCCTATATTTCCCCTGTTTGATTTTGTATTGATAATGCTGTAGTCGGCTGACATAAAATCTTTTCTTCCTGCCAACTTATTTCACTTATAGCCTACCAACTACATCTAACGTTAGTCTATCCATCTCTCTTTTAAGATTCTCTAACCTACCGCAACGATTCAAGCTTCCAACATTCCGCGCTCCGACTCGCAGAATGTCAGAATCCTTCTTTCTGATTATTTCCCCTCCCGTATAGTTTCCACCCGGAGGCCCGAATGGGGAACTATTTTACCTACGGAATATTTATCCGGGAGGAAGCCTTCATCAGTACATTTCATACAGAGAGAACTCATCTCCTCGAGTGTTGGTGACAGCTGTAGTTTGTCGTTGCTTTCAGGCTTGTAGCAGTATCAACACAGCTAAGCCATAATAAATATTATTTCAAGGCCATATCAGTCAATCATCTAGACTGCCGCCCTTGGAAAGGCTGCTAACCCCCTTTCGATGAACCATTCCTTAGTCTGGTCTTTCGACAGATACCCATCCGATATGGTTGCACCTGTGGCTTGGCTCTCTGCTTCACTGGGACGCACAAGCCCCATCACCACGGCAACGTCACATGGTTCCCCGTGGAATAATAATAATAATAATAATAATAATAATAATAATAATAATTTTTATTTATTTATTCGTGTCAGAAGTACAAAATATGAAACATGAAAATATAAAGAAAAGAAGCATGACATGGACACAAGTATACAAACATGTGTTCATCAATTGACTTCAGACCGTTCCCGCCCAAAACTTAGCCACTTTGAGAGCACTTGAATTAGCTTAATCAAATCACTCATTGTACATCTGGGTCAAACCAGTCTATGGACTGATGACTCAACAACAACATCTGGATGGGCACAACGGACAACATAAGATATGTGTTGTTTGAAATTCGCCACAATCACATAGAACTGTCTTGGTCGGAAAATGTCACTGATATAAATTGACCCTTGTTCTTACAACTTCAGCTCGCATTCTGTTCAGGGACTTCCCGACTGGCCAGTTCTCTATGTGGCCAGGAGGTAGAGATTCCTTCGGTTCCATCCATTCAGACAAATTACTAGTTCTCTCCTTCGACATGGCAACTCGTGCTTTTGCAGCTGTTCCTTGTAATGGCTGAATAGTTGTTCGGAAGCTCTTTCTCGATTATAATCTCCTTTCAGCAGTTTGAAATCCATAGATTGGGTGTGGGGTCATAGCATATGATTTTCTCCTTCCGTTGTTGGCAGCCACTTCTCTTCTGATATCAGATGGAGCGATCTCAGCCAGATAGTTCACTATATTGATGGGAGTTGGCCTCAAACAACCTTGCATGTGTTTCAGACCTGAGTCTTACTAGGGTTGGGTAATATTTGGTTCATTTCATAGTAAGTACCAAGTTGCTGTAAAGCACGACTGAGTATGTGTTCCACGACCTGAACTGTTCTGATTGAGCAACAAGAGCAGGCTGTGGTTCAACATTGGTGTACACATTAAATAAAATCGGAGACAAGACACTTCCCTGGGGTTAATCCATTCTTTTGAGTTCTCCATCGACTGCGATGTCCTTGGAAGTCTGTGAAGAACCGATGATCCTGTAAAAGTATAGCAATCATCATAATGAATCAATAGTTGTTAGTAAGATTATGGAGTTTATGTAACAGCATTTTGTACTTTACGGTGTCAAATGTAGCTGGGAGATCAACACAAGCTACACCTGTAATCCCCTTCCTTTCAAAACCATCTTCAGTGAATTGAGTAAGGTGTAGAACTTGAGAAGTACAGTTTTTCCTTGGTCTGAATCCAGTTTGCTGAGGAATGAGAAGAGATAATTACTGTAATAGTTAACTGATTCACAATTATTCTCTCTAGGATCTTACAGAAATGGCAAAGAAGTGATATTGATCTAAAACTTTTGGGGTCACTTGGTTCTTTACCAGGCTTCAGAATAGCAATTACTCCAGCCTTGCGCCATCATTTTGGGATATTGAAGAATGAAAGGCAGTGATTGTAAAGATTTAGAAGATACATTTTCGTGACAGTACCAAAATGTTTAATTTGTTCAACCCAGATATCATCCAATACTGCTGCCTTGCCATTCTTACATGTACGGAAAGCTGCTTCTAATTCATGAAGGTCAAATGGTCTAGTGAGTTCACTGTTCTCATTGTGTGCCTTATCTTCAAATTTGAAGTCTGATTTTCTAAATTTAAGATCTTGGTGAATTGTTATGTGTTAGTTGTGATGCAATTTTACTGTCAGTAATGTTTGCGTATATAGCACTCTTAGTAGGATCATTATTTAGTTTCTTCAGCAGTTTTCAAGTATTCTTATTGTGAACAGAAAAGTCAGTTTCCTCCATTAGTTTTAACCATTTTACTCTCATGTTCCGTGCTATCGTTGATATTAGCTCTTAGCCCACTGAAATGGTTTCGTCACTAAATGGGTTGTTTCCAAAGAGAGTAAAAGATAATTTCTCATAAGAACAACTGCATTACGTGTTAAGCCATGAAAATATTGTGTCCTGGATCCTCGGGGCATATATAACCGAGATGCCTTCTTCACTGCATCCACAAATTTGTCATATTCTTCTGGTGTTGGCTGGATACTAGCTACAAAACTATCCACATTAAAAGCAAATTTCTCCCAATCAGCTTTCCGGAAATTGAATGTTCTACGGTAGGTTATAGTGATCGGTCGCGCTACCGCAGTAACTAGGCACGTCACAGGTCTATGTTGAGAGTTAGGTACAGGAGAGCAGACCGTCTTCATGCATTGTTTGCCTATATGCTCACTTGTAAAAATCGGACCTGGATTGTATCCGCGTTGCCAACGCCCACTATTGAACGATGGAGCAAATTTACTGTTACGAAGAGGGTTAACTGGAAGGTGTGTATGTGTGTTGAGTCCTCAACCCTAAGGCTAGTTGGATCCTCAACAGCTCTGGCATCAGCTGTCATAGATGGCCTTGACATCACTGAAGAGCTGTACTAGGGAAACGAGGAGTGAGGTAGTTTCTCGTTGCTTTCCTCGCCGAGCCAGAGTTATTACATATCAGTCTGCTAAATCCACTGAGATGCATGCACCAACCGACCCTATGAGCAACATTTTCACATCATAGGTAGCAGGGACTGGCTGCATAAGGAATGGCATTACTAGCATCACTCATACCTTAGTCACTTTCATACTGTCAAAGCCAAAGGTAAGACAGAGACAGATCTATGAAAGTAACAAAATTGCTCTAGCCTATACCAGAAGACATAGTGCACTATAAACACTAGGTCCTGCCAACAAAGGCATAACTGGAAGGTATCGGCCCATTTTAGTACCTCTTCTCCATTATCATCGTCTTGAGCATTACCCTATAGCCTATACTGTACGTGACTGTTCAAGTCACCAACTACAAAGTTGACACTATGTTTAAGGAAAGCTATCAGGGGTTACAGAGAAACACTCAACTCCCTGTGGTTTATATACAAAAGGCACGGTGCAACTACGCAGTTCAACAGTTAATATTTCTATATCCTCATGTTCAGAGACGGATGTGGACGTGATTTGATCAGGTCGAACAAATAAATCACTTCCGTACTATCTGTGAGGTCTCTCGGCCATACGTCTCCAGCCAGCAGTTTTGGGACGTTATTGTTGATTATCTCTATGCGTCTCTTGAAGTTGTTAGACATATTTCACTCAGGAGCACTGCTTTTGGTGATGAAGGACCCTCTATATTAAATGTAATCATAGCCTTGAAGAAAGATCTTTGTGAAGGTAACATCATATCTTAAATTTGTACTTCTGGAATGCTGATGCTCAGTTCAGCAGTCTAGGGTTGGGCAGACCGGAACATTCAGTTGTTCCGCAACATTAGGAGCTTGAGGCGGAGTGTTTCGGTACAGAAT